>NW_026542629.1:0-602568 GCF_028750875.1 Macrosteles quadrilineatus | reverse complement strand
AACTAATGCTATTTAATTAGGGAGTAATTCCAATCAGGCAAATGAAAATTTGCTTAGTCTGTAGGTTTGCTGCAGCGGTGGTATTTTTATGTTTACAGCTGTTTTCAGTTTAAATGGTTCAAATGTTAATTAATTAACAAAAATCCTATACTCTAAAATAAGGACGTGTACGGGCAAACCTTTTGTTTCGTCTGAGGATTTTTGATTTTTTTTTGTTTGATTTGGGGGCATTTGGTCATGAGAAATCAGTTGGTGTTGGACATAAGGTTGGAAAAACTAAGTTTCTGTCCAACAGCCCTTGAAAGTGCCCATGCTATCGTCAATAACCTTTTTGTCATACCCCCAACAAATCCTTCTCAAACCCGCAATGTAGTATGGAAAGAAGTTATAAAATATCATCAAATGTTTCTCAATCCTGTTATACGACAACCCGATTTATTTGGAAGATGAAATGTAAATGTAAAACAAAAATTATGTGAATTGCAATGTATTTATAAAGGTGCAGTGCATTTAAAAAGGGACGTTTTATTTGAATCATCTACAATTTTTTCCCATTTATTACAAAATAAATATTTTTAACTTAGCTAATTAATTTATCTAATAAATGCATTTCATTCCATCCAAGCAAAGCTCAGTCTCCCAGTGCTCTGATAGGAAACAAAATACCGTTTTTACTTAAATTGTACAAAGCTAAGCTTACCTTATAATTTCTTCAACTGATCCATAAGAATGATATATCTATTCGGAGAATTTTTAGGGAGTGTGAAGTTTTAATTCAACTTCAAGAAAGATTTAGCTTAGTAGGCCTACCAATTCAACAAATAACAGTCCTTCCTATAAATAATCATATTTTTTTCATGATCCTTCCTAAAGAAATATCATTGTAATTAATTTGTCACAAAGGGTTTATAATTGCTTTTGATAACATTTTAAATTTGATGTTTAAATTTGACCTATAGTTTGAGCAAACACTACTTTGGAGTACACTAATAATTAGGCCTACTCTCGAAGAGAGCATGAATCTCCAGATGTCCTATTTTACATCCTATATCATGGTCTGATTGTAGATGTCCTAACTAAAAAAAAGTATTAAAATATAACTATTGGAAGAATATAAATTGTAATTTTAGGAAAAGATTATTTTTGGAACTGACAAATTTATTTGTGGATCAGTACTGCAGGGAACTTTGAATGTTGCTGTAAAAAGAAAAAAAAACCACATATTTGGTAGATCAAAATTAAAACTCAGCACTTGACTTAAATTTTTGAAAAAAAAAATTACAGAAGCAGAAAAATTACAGAGATTTGAACATAAATAATTATAACAATATTCAAAGTAAATTAATTATGTTTGGCAGTTATAATTAGCATAAAACTATTACCGTATGCTTAACCCCTATGAAAGAGCACACAGAACCTAAATTTCTTTGGAGGTAAAAGTGCAAAAGCGAAACATCGGTGTCACAAATATACTGCTGTGAAATGAAGACCTTGGGTTACAAGATGAAAAGTAAAAGAAATCCATTAAAAAAAATAATAAGATTTTAAAAGACCAAATTTTTTATATGCTGTCATCAGTGAGCGTAAAAAACCGGGATCAATGACTAGAGGGGAGAAATAGCTATTTACCTTACAAGTGTAGTAAGAGCGTTTTTACATCACGCAGGTGAAGGTTGTGCAACGAGCGGAAGCGAGTTGCATAATTTACCTAAGTGATGTAAACACGCTCTTGCGTAACGTGTAACGTACAAGATTTTACCTGACCCGACAATATACAGGAGGTTACGAACAATATTAATCATTATCCATTTCACTCATCTTCTAACAGTAACGTTAATTTACAAACAAAAGCTAGGTTAGGAAAATTCTTCAAAACATAACAATAAAATTCAAGAGCACAGCTGATTTCTAGCGTTGAATGTCGTTGGCTCCATAGAGGTTTATTTTTTAAGTTAAGCACTCAATGTTATTTAAATGGGTTTCATTACATCACCGAGTGAGTTTTTGATACTTTACATCACTCGAGAAGTAAGGAAGTTGTATACATCACGCTTGGGATAGGGAAGTTTAACATGGCGGGTTAGGTAAAATTGCTTTACGTAGCACTTTAACCTAAGTAAGGTCATAAATGTTTATCCCACTTTTGTTTAGTTGCATACTTTTACATTAAAAAGTTGTTTGTTATTATTTTACTATCCAAGCGATCACATTTTTATGGTTTGTAATAAATATATTTATCCAAAATGATTAAATGTGTCTGTTTATGATATTGTTTTATTGATTTACCCCAGTTTACCACAACTGAGCACAGGTACAGTTAGGGATGGATGGATCTTGAACTTCTGGGAAACTTGAACAGAAAATATATTTTCAATTCTACATTTAATTTGGGATTAAATTTGGCTTGGGACTGGGTTTGTTGGCGTCGTGAGTGATGGTTATGACGTCTCCGCAATCGTGGGAGATGTCCATGATGGTTTCGCGAACTCAGGAGACGATAAGGGTGTCCATGACTGGGGTAGACTGGTAGACATTCATGATTTTGCCTCAATGGTGGGAGATGTTCTCGATTTTTCAACTATTGCGGGCAAAAATGATAATTACCTCCATGATTTTGGTAGATTTTGAGTTCACCATTATGATGCATCCCCATTCACAGGTTTATAGCCATGATGCATTGTGATAGGTACATATTACAAAATTGATTACTAATCCTAATACTGATTTTCTACTGATAACCACATACCTTTGCTAGGACTAACCTACACAGAAATATAAATACCCACCACGCTCAAATCCATACTCAATTCCACCTTCCTCAAGCAGTACAATACGCATGGGCTTGCTAATAATCAACTTGTTTTTATAGAACAGTAAAACTTTGGACTGGGATTACACTTTACCATTACTGGAATAATCATGTATGTTGTGTAAACTTTCCTCGCAACCCTCGTGAAAGCGCTAAATTAAACTTTACTTTTCTATGTGAATTTATGCTTTTTATAGATTGGTATTTTAACATAATGATTTAGATTTCTACTTATTCTTAAAATTAATATAGCCTATAGGTAGTAGCATTGACTATACACAGGATCTGTGTATAGTCAATAATAGTAGTAAAAAACCTAGAGCAAAGTAAAAATTCTAAAAACCTTTTGTAGGTTTTAGTGCTTTTAGGATGGTTTGTGTTGCTGATACACCCATTTGAAATACATGGCTTATGGGGGCTCCGTATGCACGGTGAATGAGGAATGGAGTATATGCGTAGTTTATTAATGTTAAGTAGGTAGCTGATATTCAATTTTTAGAGACACTTTCTAGGGGGAAAATGATGATTTAAGGAAGTAAACATTGGATGATTAGATTGTATGATACTAATGCTAGTTATAACTTGCAGGTGGTACTTAACATCAGATGAATCAGTGACTTCAGCTACATTAGCAGGAGCTATGGAGGCAAATGCATACATGCTCTTCTATGAAAAATGTTCAATGACTCCTACTTAAGTAAGCTAACATTTTTATAACTCTCTCCATAATATTTCTTTAACATATTTCAGTTCAATTTTGTTCAATATAATAAATTAGTAGCCTCAGATTAAGACGCAAGTTTAGAAATGTTAAATGTGTTTGCGGTTTATCGTACATTATTTGTCCAACTAGTGGAAATGAATAAATGATTTATAAATAGTTCTTTTTCTTATCACTGCATACAAAATGATGATCACATTGTCACACCTGTAAACAGTACGCAAAATAGCTCAATTCCACTTTGTTCATTCTCGCTTGCTAAATCTGCTTATTTTACTATTGGCCTTTCTATAAAACCCTAAAATCCGATAAGCAAATAAAAACATAACCTAAATGGCATTTTATATACAACTAAAAAGTTAATCAGTGTGTTATGATGAGTTAAACATGGGGATAGGAAAATTTTTGGTGAATTATGAGCACAACACAAACCGTCATTGCCATATTCAAAATGTATGGCCACACTCAGCTAAAGCTTCGTGGGGTCATCTTCAGTATGAGCGACAATGACTATTTTTCTCTCTTAATACACAAATAGCTATTTCTAATGGAAAACTAAATAATACCCGAGTGAAAATTTAAAAACGTACGTTTTCAGGAAAAGCACTTTGCAAATTCTTTTCCCCTTTTTTCAAAACTTTTATTATTTTTTTTATTTCATTTACATTTGAAGTTTCATAAAAAGTCCATGGTAACGCAATATCTTTGGTAGTTTCTTTTTAAAAGAGCATCTTTAGTTGAAAAAACACAAAATCCTGTCACGACCATAACGGATGTTTAAATGAATATTAAAAATAGTTAATATTATTTTTATAACTATGTTTTGCTATAAACTAATTTACTTTTATGACCATTATACAATAAAAAGGTCACTGAGCTTTTGGTATATTTGGTCTTTCTAGAAAAAAATAAAAAAACTCAAAAAATTTAAAAAAAGCCAATAAAATCTTTTTAAGTTTGTATAACTCCGAAGAACTTACCTGAGACCCGAAAAATCGTTATGTTTGTATAGAGGTGTGCTTCTTTTGTGTATAAAACATTGAAATATGACGATATTTTAATTTTTGAAATTTTTATGATAGAAATCATAAACGTGATGGTCAGGGACAAGAAGTACGGTCGTGAATTGTCTGGAATAATCTAAATCTTTCTAAACAATCCTTCAATTATCCTGTTAGTTATAATAAAAATATGTGTTTCAATTGAACTAAACTGTTCAATTTACAATTATATTAAAGTTATTGTCACGACCAAACACGCTATAATCCATAATGCTGGATTGGTCGTGAAAAAACCCGCGATGGTCGTGAAACTTTGGTCGTGAAAATACGTGTTATTTGGCTCTGTTCTGGGGGTAGCCCTGCACCTCATGTTCGAGGATACAAAGTGGACTTCTACGTTAATCTAGCAATTGAAATATCTTATAAACAAAAATTAACACCATGTCTACTTCATCGAATGACTACGTACGGTCATGGACACACCAAAATTACAAAAAACACAATCTTTCCTTTATTAATCTTGTAATTCCTCCTTTCAACTCGAAACGACCGGCACTACAATCCTGACGTACATCCCGAACTAGTCTCTAAAACCAACTGACTCCATCGACGCCAGGCTTGCCACTGTCGTGCTCCAAAGTTGAAAATTTTTCCCAAATGGTCGTGACGCCAAATTGAGGGACAGACTTATTTTGTCATGGTAGTCAGTTTGTAATGACAATAAAATTATAATATGCTCCTTTTTTGTAAGTTTAATAACCATTGATGACATAAAAATATGGCTTTATATATTTCGGCATGAATAATTAGTCTAAATACAGTGTGAAAGTTGGAAAATGTACCCTAGGGACACGTCATGGTCGTGAATTTCGAGACTTTAAAAATACGAAAAAAATACCTAGAACCTATTTAAAACCAAATAAATGTATGTAACATGTTGCCCCCGTCCCAAAAAATATTAAAACACATAATAATAAACTAAAAATCCAGTATCTACGAAGTAAAAGGCCAGGGACATGAAAACGTACGTTTTTAAATTTTCACTCACCCCCACCGCAGAAAACCTGCATACAAAGTGAATTTCCATTACCTGGATTATCTCTTTAATACTTCCTTAAGATTGGAAGAATTATTTCCTATATTAGTTTTAATACGTATTTAGGTTTTCTGCTACAAAGAAGGTTTTTTTTTAGCAAATTTCCCATGTAGGCAAATAAGCTCACTGTAGATCTCATGGTAGGACCTAAACCCAGGGCCAAATTTACTTTTTACTTTCTCGCCCTATACCATAGTATATGGAGAAAGTATTGTTTTTGTCAAAACTAAATTTTTGAGTTTGAGTTTTGAGTGGATATATTCGTTTTGCGTCCCCCTGGACCCATAAAAGTGGTTTTCGAAGTGATGTCTGTGTGTCTGGATGTGTACAGAGCTAGGGACTACACTTGTGGTCCGATTTCGATGAAATTTGGTATGTAGGTTTTGATAAAATTTTGTATGTTATAGTCTTTTATATTCTGAACAAAATGGTACAAATCCCATTTCTTTAAAAAATACGGGTTAAAAGTTATTGTAAATTATGTTATTTTCTCATAAAAACCCCATAAAATAACGGAAAAATTGGATTTTTCCAAAAATGGCCAGAACAATTTTGATAAAAATATTTAGTATGTTATAGTCCTTTAAATTCTGAACAAAATTGTACAAATCCCATTTCTGTATATTTACTCTCACCGCTTACACATGATAAAGGTCGTTGACAAACTTATGGGAGAAAGTATGTGTCAGAATGCTGATAACGTTTATTTGTTTTGATGTGTAAAATTTAGTTGCCAAAAACACCATCTCTCAAATTCATAATATATATATATACAGGGTGTCCCGTAACTCTCTGGACACTTGTATATAGCGTTATTCCTTAGGTCAAGACAAACACATTTCACCATAGGAACATGGGTCTGTGGTGTCTAGTTTACCGACTGTCGGTATTTATGTGTTTTTTACAAAAAAACAATTAACTCCTAAACGGTTTGAGATACAGCTTTGATATTTTGCAAAAATGTTAATCTTTTTAAGACCTATTATCGTTAGAAATTATACTAAAAAATTATTAACCGTTTCAAAATGGCGGCCATTTAAAATATTTGAAGCCAAATTTCACAAAAACCGTTAACTTTACAAAAAAATTGCAAGAGACAAAAAAGTTTGTAAATTTTATGTAGTTTTCAATGATACCTGATTTGTTAAGATTGGATAAATAATAACAGAGAAACGTGTTGTTTTCTAAATGTATGATTACTTTTCTCCATTTAAACAATGCTAATACTCCTTTTACGTTGTTTAGCATTGTTTAAATGGAGAAAAGTGGTCATGCGTTTAGAAAAGAAGACATTTCTCTGTTATTATTTATCCAATCTTAACAAATCAGGTATCATTGAAAACTACATAAAATTTACAAACTTTTTTGTCTCTTGCAATTCTTTTGTAAAGTTAACGGTTTTTGTGAAATTTGGCATCAAATATTTTAAATGGCCGCCATTTTGAAACGGTTAATGATTTTTTAGTATAATTTCTAACGATAATAGGTCTTAATAAGATTAACATTTTTGCAAAATATCAAAGCTGTATCTCAAACCGTTTAGGAGTTAATCGTTTTTTTGTAAAAAACACATAAATACCGACAGTCGGTAAACTAGACACCACAGACCCATGTTCCTATGGTGAAATGTGTTTGTCTTGACCTAAGGAATAACGCTATATACAAGTGTCCAGAGAGTTACGGGACACCCTGTATATACAGGGTGTCCCGGAACTCTCTACCAATATTTTAGAGCGTTGATCGTGGGTAAGAAACGTACCTAAATATCATATTTAAATTGTCCGGAAGTCCTTAGTTACTCACACAGCCGCCATTTAGTTTTTTTCTGTTATTAATTTTTTTCTAAAGAATGGTTAAACATACGAAATGGAAACTTTGCACAAACATTTATGACAACTAGACAACGCTACAAAAAAATTACGAAGATTTTTCAAATTCATAAAACAAAATGGCGGCCATATAAAATTTTCTTTCTTAAATAACTCAAAAACCATTGATTTTACAAAAATTTTAAATGACCGCCATTTTGTTTTATGAATTTGAAAAATCGTGATAATTTTTTGGTAGCTTTGTCTAGTTGTCATAAATGTTTGTGCAAAGTTTCCATTTCGTATGTTTAACCATTCTCTAGAAAAAAATTAATAACTGATAAAACAAAATGGCGGCTGTGTGAGTAACTAAGCACTTCCGGACAATTTAAATATGATATTTAGTTATGTTTCTTACCCAAGAGCAATGCCCTAAAATATTGGTAGAGAGTTCCGGGAACTCTCTCGAAAAAATTCACAGGATTATTCCTTGGGTTAATACATGAATATTTTACATTATAAACATGGGTCGCCGGAGCCTCGTTTTCCGTCTGTCTGTCTGTATGTGATTTTTATAAATAACTTTATAACTCGAGTTTGAATCGAGGTACAAACTTTAAATTTGACACACTTGTGTATTTTAACGTTATACACAAACATGCAAAATTTCATTTCGTTGACTATAGCCGTTTCAAAATGGCGGCCATCTAAAATCTTTGACCTCAAATTACATGAAAACCACTAGAGTTACAAAAAAAACACAAGAATAACAAAATTTAGGAAATTTTATGCCAAATCAAATGACACCTAGATCTTAAAGATCGGACAACAAACAGCTGAGTTATACATTTTTAAAATAATTAATAATTTCTTTACTGGCTTTTAATTGGTATTGTTTATTCTTAAAAATCATCTGATACAGAGTACATTACGTAACCTTAAACAGATCTCAATAGTTAAGGTAAAAATAGGACAATTAATACATTTACCATCTAGTAAAAAAACTAAATGTTGTTGTTAGAGCAAACCAGCTGTCTTACATTGTTGTAACAATTTAGAAAGGAACAGTTGATTTTAAAGAATAGACAATAACAATTAAAATCCAGTAAAGAAATTATTAATTAATAAAAAATTAATGACTCAAAATAATCATGTGATCATCATCTCAAAATCATCTTTCCAACCAGCTGTCTTACATTGTTGTGACAATTTAGAAAGGATCAGATGATTTTTAAGAATAAACAATACCAATTAAAAGCCAGTAAAGAAATTATTAATTATTTAAAAAATGTATAACTCAGCTGTTTGTTCTCCGATCTTTAAGATCTAGGTGTCATTTGATTTGGCATAAAGTATCCTAAATTTTGTTATTCTTGTGTTTTTTTTGTAACTCTAGTGGTTTTCATGTAATTTGAGGTCAAAGATTTTAGATGGCCGCCATTTTGAAACGGCTATAGTCAACGAGATGAAATTTTGCTTGTTTGTGTAACACGTCAAAATACACAAGTGTGTCAAATTTAAAGTTTGTACCGTGATTCAAACTCGAGTTATAAGGTTATTTATAAAAAACACATACAGACAGACAGACGGAAAACGAGGCTCCGGCGACCCATGTTTATAATGTAAAATATTCACCCAAGGAATAATCCTGTGAATTTTTTCGAAAGAGTTCACAAACACCCTGTATATATATATATATATATATATATATATATATATATATATATACAGGGTGTTTGGTACTCAGAGTGAAAAAAATTTTTTGGTGTAAGTACAAAGTAAATGCAGTATGATGATGCATATAAAATGTCCCAAGTCTAAAAATTAGCTTCCCAAAGAATTATTTTATGTTTTTCAAAAATAACTATGTTTTTAAACTTAATACAGCTATTTCTCAATTACCTGTAAATGGATTTGAGTAGACAATGTCATTTTCGTGTTCTACATTAAATTTTGAATAAGAATAATACAAAATGACAGAGAATCAGTTGTAAAAACTCCATCGTAAATAGATTCAAAGATAAAAATTAAGATGTCTGATAAAAATGCAAAAAACATTGGTCAATTGCATTTGTTCACACCCTGTATACAGGAAAGTGTCGGAATATGTTAAAAACTGCGCCATTTTATAAGCTTTCCAACCATATGCTACACTATTGAGGTTTAGATATTTTTTTGTTTATTTTAGTGGTTTGAATGCCAGAAAACAGGGAACTTTTTTACTGTTTTTACTGTTCAAGCTGAAACAAAAATACAACTTTAGCTTAATACATGCTGACTTTCTATGTTTTAAATGATAAAGACGCCATGCTTTGTAGTCTTCAAACCACAAAAGCGTACATAAGCAGACAGAAAGCTCAATGGTGTAGCATATGGTTGGAAAGCTTATAAAATGGCGCAGTTTTTAACATATTCCGACACTTTCTTGTATACAGGGTGTGAACAAATGCAATTGACCAATGTTTTTTTGAATTTTTACCAAACATCTTAATTTTTATCTTTGAATCTATTTACGATGGAGTTTTTACAACTGATCCTCTGTCATTTTGTATTATTCTTATTCAAAATTTAATGTAGAACACGAAAATGACATTGTCTACTCAAATCCATTTACAGGTAATTGAGAAATAGCTGTATTAAGTTTAAAAACATAGTCATTTTTTAAAAACATAAAATAATTCTTTGGGAAGCTAATTTTTAGACTTGGGACATTTTATATGCATCATCATACTGCATTTACTTTGTACTTACACCAAAAAATTTTTTTCACACTGAGTACCAAACACCCTGTATATTATGTGTATGTGTGTACAATAACTTGAGTAAAAATTATCCGATTTTGATTTTATAGAGGAGAAAATTGGTTTTTTCTCTACCTATTTTATTACCAAGATCAGTAATAGCTATCATTAAGTGGTACCTATTAAAATTAGGTTCAGAATTTCTAGGAACTGAGCATGTTTAATTAAGAAGCAACTTAAGCTACAATAATATTAATATTATTTTCAAAAAAAGTTATATCTGAACTAAATACTCTGTTATTCTATGTAAAGAGAATTATAACAGACGGGATTATGACAAATGAGACACTTCTTCCTAAGTACTATGTAATGCAGTTGTAAGCTCGTAGTTGACTTTGTCGGCTGCTAGGCTACTACTGCGTTTTGGGTTATGGCCTGCAAATTGATCGTGTCCCGTCTCTTATTATATTTATAGGGCTTCCTTTTTAGGTTTGATGACTCACATATAACATGAATTAGCAAAAAAGGAACAAGGGAATATAATGAAACAACATGCATAGTAATAATTTGAATGTATTTATACTTTATATTCCTCTGATAATACTTTTAAACACTTGCCATCATGCAACTTAAAATTTATAAAAAAGTAATAATATTTATGGTCTTTTTCAGATACAAGGATTTACCAATAGAGAGCAATAGACTGTGATGTAGACTTAATTAGTAACTAATGTTTGTCATTTCATAGTGGGTCATATAATTATTTTCTTAGTTTGGGCTTTGTTACTGTTTCAAAATGCAGGGTGATTAAAAAAGAAGTAAACAACTTAATACGTAGCCTATATAAACTAAAAGTTATGTTGTTTATGTCAGTGTAGTTGGTACAGTGGATAGTTAAATACCTGAATTTTGATTTGAAACAGCCGATTGTTGTCAACAACGCAAACATTCTGTAGAGTTTCAGAGTTAAGTAAGTATTTCTGTAAAAAATTGCTCTTAAACTTTTAATGAAATATTTTTCTGGGCTTGAGTTTGTAGAAATTTTATCAGCTACTGTTGATTTAGGACTCATTGTAGGCCTGATAAATCTATATAGAATGACATAAGAAGTTCAGCACTAAAGATTGTTGAACAAATAATAAACCATTGAGAGGCCTGAGGTAACTGCTGTTACTGTTGCACTTACTCAAAAGAAGTCGGCAAGGGAGGTGAGTTTAAAATTCTACAACCAATGGTTTTAAGTATAATGATCTTATACGTATTATAAGAAAGTATCCAGATGAGAATCTCCCGATGCACTTCACATCATCAAGCTAATGTTGCAATGTCCTCCGCATTGCCCTGATTTAATTCCTCGTTATTTATATTTGTGGGATTATGTGAAAGACAACAAGTTTGTACAGCTTTTCCTATCAAACCTTTTGCTGCTAAAGAGAAAGGATTGTTTCTACAGTAAAGAATATTGATCAGCTCACTCATCAGGGAGTTTGGACAATGCTAAAAAATGGATTGTATTATTCTGTGCAAACCAAAATCCACACTTTAAACTTTTGTGATCCATGGAAAAAATTTCAAGAACTATTTTCAGAAAACATAAGATGCATTCTTCTTGTATAACATTATTAGAACATCAAAGTTGTTTATTTCTTTTAGAATCGCCCTAATGTTATGTTAAAATCTCCTGGTTTATTTATAAAGTGTATACATTTGTATGACGTAATTAATGTCCAGTGTACGTTACATTGCCATATTTATAGAAAAAATATTTTCCTTTATCCACACTGTAGAAAACACCCAAAAGCTTTAGTTTCTGCTACATCAGAAATAACAGTAGTCTCTTGGATAGGTGAGTTTTCTAAAATAAAAACAGTTCTTCCTTAACTCGTTACTCATTTCAATAAGTTTCATTCTTGTTAAACAACTGTTTCACATTCAGTTAAGGTGTTGTGGTCCAGTGGGCTGGGCTGAAATATTCCTCCCAATACTGATTACTACTAGGGATTGACGGGTCACGAATTTTTGAGAAATTTGCAAGATTAACCCTTTAACTGGAAGCGGGACTGTAGTCACGTTTTGGTCAAGGTTTTGGTTAACTCCAAAAAAATTGGTTAAAAACAATTGTAAAATGGAATAATTTTGCACAGCAGCTTTTGATTTAAAACACTATAAAATATGCATTTATAAAATATATATACATTTGTATGACGTAATTAATGTCCAATGTACGTTACGTTACCATATTTATAGAACAAAGATTTTTCTTTATCCACATTGTAGAAAACACCCAAAAGTTTTAGTTTCTGTTACATCAGGAATAACAGTAGTCTCTTAGATAGGCAATTTTTCTAAAATAAAAATAGTTCTAAAATAAAAAGGGTATTTGCCCTTATAACCATATTATATATTAATATTATACTAGCTGTTGTACCCGTGCTTTGCAACGGGAAGAGGACACAAACAAAATTATAATACTGCACCCTGTTAATAAACCTTATAACTTTTTAATGCTATTTAATATAATAGAACCAACTTGTGTAGTTGAAACAGCTGACAAAATTCTTTTGTTCCTTTTAAATATGATTAGGCCTACTCATAAGGTTAACATGGGAAACTCCAGAGCCACTGGGGCGGAGCCCAAAATGACTTTTGATATAAAAATGTGTCTGTATGTTAATTGGGAATGTGAGCTATCATCACACCAAATTTCAGCCCGATCTGACCAGTATCTTTTGCGTTTACTTGTCACAAACATACATCCATACATCCAAACTTTCTCATTTATAATACTAGCAGAATACCCGTCCTTCGTACAGGGGTTGCGTATAAGTATAAAATGCTTATTGCAGTTATACTCATGCTTTGTGTTTGCATTGGAAGAGGACACGGTTTGATAAAATTTGATTCTTTTAATTTACGGAAGCTATAGTATAACACATATACCATAGCAATAATGTTCTACCCCTACACCTAAACAATAAAAAAGTAAATTTTCGAATATCCGCACAATATCAAAACATTATTTATATATTAAAAACATAAACTTAATTTTAAACAATCCTACTTTAACAGTTCTTATTGTGCATCACAGCCTTTTGTTGCGGTTTGGTTCAAATTAGCTATGTTGTCATGAATTAAAAATCAAATAATAGTGCTGCACCCTGTTGGTGAACCTTATAACTTTTAATAATATTGAATATCATAGAACAAATTGTGTAATTGAAACAGCTGACAAACTCCTTCAATCCCTTTTAAATATGAATTCTCATAAGGTTAACATTGGAAACTCAAGAGCCACTGGGGCGGAGCCCGAAAGGATTTTTGAGATAAGAATATGTCTATATGTTAATCGGGAATGTGAGCTATCATCATACCAAATTTCAGGCCAATCCGACCAGTAGTTAAAGCGTGATTGAACTTCAAACAAACAAATAAACACACAAACTTTCACATTTATAATATTAGTATGATTATTATAGTAGGATTAATAAAGGGGAATAAATTTACTTTCATTTTATATAGTTGGTATTCGGGTGTTATGTGTTTGGAAAATAATATACATGTTGGAATAACAAAATGTATTTCTAAAAAAAAACATAAAGATTTATATTAAAGTCATAAAGATCATTTATGACATCATTTACAGTAATGATCATTTTCCATGAACAACTCTTACTTCATTTGATCTCCAATGTTATTGCCTTTACAAAAGTGTATTCTTCCTACATTTCTTGAGATCACATTTATTTGGGTTTTGTTCAGGGCCGGATTTCCCAATAGGCCCGGTAGGCCCGGGCCTCTGGGCGCATGGTCCCAGAGGGCGCACAGCCGAGAGTAATTTTTCTTATACCTAGCTAGGCTCTCTAAAATAAAAAGTCATAGTTGATAAAAAAACTCCAAGGCATTGTGATTCTGAATTTCATAAGATGAAATAATTGTTAGGGAATGTAATCTATTTTCAGAATCATGCATCAATTTCATTACAAAATTGGTAAATATCAAAGAACATTGGTTATACGGGAGTAGGCTCTAGGGATGTTGACGATGACGAGCGCCCAAGGGGTATGCATGCTGGCTCGGGCTCGGTACTACTGGTCAGATTGATTAGGGGCGCATGCGTACTAGACATCACTTCACCTCAAAAGTTAAGTCTTTTGATTAGTTTACAACAATCTGCAGGATCAAGTTAAAATATATAATAAGTTCTGTTGAATATCAAAACAACATGTATTTACCTTTAAAATTAACTAAAAAATATTAATCTCAGTTTGCATTGGATTTTAGAAAAATTCAATACCCTCCAAAACATCAGTAATGCTGTCATTTTCTCCTCAGACCTAAGTAAGGTCGGTACGGTTAGCCGGAATATTGCTCTGTTTTGCTTTGGAAACCACTCTGCATATTTAATCTAGATGTAGTACGACCATAGATTACTCAGACTTATATAATTATATACTTCAGACTTATATAATTAATTACCATAGATATTACTCAAGTCGACTTCTTATGACATTGTTAATTCAAAGTTTTTCATGGGTAGTTCATGTTGGTACCACTGGACGTTAGTTTTGACGTAATTTAGAAATTTTGTTTCCATTATTTTAGGGTAAGTTCTATGATGTGTTTCAATTTCTAGTAAAATAACCAGGAGACGACCTATTTTTAATCATTAGATCGTTTTATTTTGGATAACTAGGTTTAAACATAGATAAAACATACTCCTCAAAATAACAAGAATTGTTTTCAGCTAAAATGGTGACAAATCGACTAAAGGAGCAGGTTTAATCTATGGTATGACGTACTGTATGGAGTTCATGTTTTTTGGCCTGGAATTGGAATCAATGGCCATGTTTTTTTGCAGGAATGCTCGGGTGGTTGAGTTTTTTTGTTTCAGTCCCACCACGGCCACAAACGTGAGCATTTATTAAAAGCATAAAATTGCTAAATAACGTGTTTAAGACAGCATTTTGTTAAGGCTAAACAAGTCAATTCTTAAAAAAAACTTGCTCTGATTCCAAAGAGGAGTGTTATTCAAGCAGTTAACTTAGGCCAATGGGAATTATATAGTTTTTAATAAAGGTTTGAAGAAATGTGACCAGACTAGGGGGCGGAAAATTATTTGGGCCTAGGGGCGCAAAAATGCTAAATCCGACCCTGGTTTTGTTTGAAATGTGGAGCACAAAATTGTAAAATTTTCCATTTTTTCGATTTAGGTCATACATTTATAAAACAGAAAGGTAATTGAAATACTTTTACATTTTAATGTTGGAAAATAAATTCCATAACATTTTGTATATCTTGAATTTTGAGAGAATTTGAGTTCATGCAGCAAAGTTTTACACATCCAATATTAGAAAAATAATTTTTTTCTACCTAATGTAATGTCAATACATACGGTTTTAAATATTTATTTTGTTGCCATTTTCAAATTCTTAAATTTCATTACGAACAATTCAAGTAGGCCTATACGGTTCAATAGGATTGCTCTATTGGTTTAGTTTATATGAATTTCCAAAATATGACTGCAAAATCACCAAAAATGCCTTGCCGCTCCAGAAATTGCCAATTGCCAGATGCAGGGTTAAAAAATCTCGTTAGTTCAAGCAAAATTGACTTTACCCTGAGACGAGATTATAGACAAAAATTAGAAGATCTTCATAAAGGAAACGCAACATTAACACGCATCTGTGTTGCGGATTATTCCAGAGACTTTCTCAAGATAGTTTTTAACTGTGTGCATCTCAAAAATCGGTTTATCTGGTGTGACCCTGGTCCCGTCTAGGCTATACCGGATATAATAGGTTTTACTGTATATGCTATCATTATCACTGAGATCAGAAGTAACATGGTACAAAGCTACTACAATTTTCTTTCGTCTCTTATAGACGGTTTTTTTTTTTTTTTTTGTGATACAGTATTTAGTTACAGTACATGTTACAGTTTTACAAGATGTCTTATTTTATTTTTTTCTTATTTAAGGTTTTCATAACTATTTAAATAAGTTTCTGTAAGCTTTTGTTATTTTGTACACTCTTTTTGTATCAACCTTTGTTTGTAATAAATAGCCTACCGGTACTGTAAGTTACCTATTGTACTTACGGTGTTGTTTTAACAGTGCTATTTATTAAACATTGTGAAACTGCGCAAACGAATTATTAATTCCCAAAGTCAATGCCGATAGTTATGAGATCTATAATCTCGTCTTGAATTATTGTGAGAAAAAAGAATCTCGTCTCAAACTTAAAATCCAGTCTCTTCCATCCCTAATTACTAAAGGTGTTGACACATTTCAATTCTCAAATCGTGGCAAATAATCAATCAGAATTAAGATTTTGACAAGTGAAAGATTATCTCTGTGTGAGTTCTGGAATGGTGTTGAAGTTTCACCAGAGATTGTACTGTTTGGAACATTCTAATAACAAAGTTAAATCTTATTATAATTAAAACCATGTTTCTTTTTATATCACTTTCACTAGAAGTGGCTTAAAATACCTGTATTATCGGTAATCCAATCAGTGGCAGGGGGATGAAACAATGGATAGTTTTGCCCAAGGTTTCTCGTCATGACGAAAATTTTAAGTATATGGTTTATGGGGGTGTGACTTGTAGTTTTCTCAAAAGTTCATGGGTACTTTTGGCTTTATATATAGATATAGATAATGGGTATTAATTTGGAATTTGGGATACAGTCCAACCTCAGTATAACGAATCTGAAGGGACCGAACTGAATATTCGTTATATCAAGGATTTCGTTAAAATGACGTTCGTTATATAGAGGTTAGGTTTGCAGGAATTTCGCTAAGTCGAGGTTCAGAACCAGCGTTGGTCAATATAGGCCGGGTTTTGACCTAATTAAAACACAATTTAAGAAGCATAGGCTACAATACTTTACAGTTCAGTGTTCATTGTACAGTAGAACCTTCTGTATCCAATAGTCAATGGTAGAACCTAAATTATCCGGCATAATAAAGGTGAGGGATCTTGAATATTGCGCAATCATGACAATGGCATTGACCGTGGTACAGGTTAAAAACTGTAAGTTTAAAATCACAGCTTGTTTTAACCCTCCTAAAACCTAGCCAAACACTGCATTGCGTAGTCATAAACCATGTAAAAAACAAAACAAAACAGTAGAAAGTTTTGTAAGCTACTGACTGCTCCGTGATAGGCCGGTAGGCTACTTACAGTACAGTAACGTACTGATTTATCACAACAGAGGAATGTCAATAATAATCATTAACTATAGCATTGGTGTTGCTAGTTGAAACAAATCGTATTGAAAGCAATAAATTATTAGATAAGTCATTATAAAAGTGCATATTCATAGCCAACTTAAAGATAATAAAAACACTCGTAAATTAAGGAATGTTAAAATAACGATGTTGCTATTCTTTCTCTTTGCTTTTGTTTTTATATTCTTTCTTAGGTTTCACTTTATCCAAAAATTGTTCAATTCACCATATTTACTTATTACCCAATCACAGCTTACTACAGATTACGTCGTCATCAGTCCTCAGTGAATGAAATCAGTTCTCAGTTGCAACATTGCGTGCGCAGCGAAAGCAGACAGAGAGATGTGTAAAACGGAGCAGACGAATGTTAGCGCAAGCGATGACGTCACCTTTCCATTTCATTTGATAAAGAAACAGATTTTCCAAAAACAATACTGGGGTGGGGGATTTGTTATATCAAGGGAAAGACGTAGACAATTCGTTATGCAGAGGTTAAATTCGCAATGTAGAGGTTCTGACAATGGTAAATTCGTTATATTGAGGTGTCTTATTTTAGCCGGGATCATGAAAAATTCGTTAAATCAAGGTCGTTGTTATGGTTTGTTCGTTATGTAGAGGTAAAATATACATAGTCTCTTATGGAGAGTTCTAGGGGATTAAAAAAAAATCGTTATATCAAGGAATTCGTTATATTGAGGTTCGTTATACCAAGGTTAGACTGTATTAAAAAAAATGGACCAACAGGAAATTTATCTATAGGTTAAAGTGGTTAAGTAATGAACATAAAAATATTATGATTTCATTCAGATAATATAAACAAACATAATGATGGAGAGCAAAATTACTCACAATCAATTGGCTTTAAGATAATTAATAAAACAATTAATGTTACAGTTACTGTACTTTTTACCTAACTTCATTGAAAATAATCAACCAAATTTCCAGAGGTTAGGTTTACTATCTCAACTGAGTAGTGACTAGCGACACAGTAAAAAGTAATGAAACAGATTAATTGGGGAAACGTTCAACTCTCGAAGACTAGTGCTGGCAAAAACGCATCCTGTGTAAGCGCATGGGAAAAACATTTAATATTGGTTTCTTAGGATTGGCCAAAAAAACCGGAGGACCGGTAAAACCGAGGCTGGATATCAGAGGTTATATACTTAATACAACAACAGTTTTCTCTGCAACATCCCTTTTTTGCCCGTCCTACTTAACAGATTTTTACGATTGAGGTGTAAATTTAAAGCTTATGATGTAGTGCAGCCATGAATTAATTAATTAAAGATGTAATTTCGTTAAAGGCTTAACCCCCCCCCCCCCCCATTCCATTGTGCACCCTATTAAGAAAAAGATATTTGCTGTGCCTTGAATAATTTTGAATGTACATCTTCCAAACCTTGTGGCATTGGAACAACAATTTTTCTTTTAATTTAATGTTAAATTATTTTACATTTAGCTTTATAAATCTATTATTTTGTATTTTTTTCTACCCACCTTATTTTGTATGACCTATTTATCTAATTTGTAACAACTAGGCAAACACTAAGTGTTTTTCTGACATTTGTACTTCTACTACTGTACTTAGCATGAGATTGTATTGATAAAAAATAGTTTTTTAAAATAATTGTAGCCTTCTGGAAAAATGTTAAAGATTTTTATTTTTATTTTTGACAGATAATTTGGAGTTAAGTTTATAGTTTTAAGGTTACCTTTTAGTGTTGTAATAACAATCCACACTCATTAAAATTGACATTATTTATTAATGAGAAAGTGGATACAATATGGTGGATTTCCTAAGTCACTCGAGAATCATAAAACTACAGATTGTGGAGGGAGAGTACTACAATAAGTTGCAGTTGTAATATAATATTATTATCATAAAATAAACTATTTATAATAAAGATGGTTTACTTTCTTAACCCTTAAAAAACATTTTAAGCTGTTTGGTTTTTTTTATCAAATCTTGTGGAGGTTTTACTAATGATGTTATGTTAAAACTATGTATGTTAAACTCGGATATAAGAGTAAGTTACAGAACTAAGAACAATATATTCCAATTAATCAAAAAAATAAATCAAATATATAGAAAATAGTGAAGACGAAAAGTACAACAAATCAGGAATCTACACTTCAGATACACTTCAGTGACTGTAGCAATAATTATTATACAGGGTGATTGATATAAGTGTGCCAGCCGTTTTATTCGAAAACCATAAGAGATATAAAAAAAAGTTAAACGGTAAGTGCCTTGGATTTTTTATTTAAAAAATTGTAGCCAAGTCGAAAAAAATTGTTTAGCCGCCATTTTTCCAATATGGCCGCCAACTTTGATTTTTCTTATGGAACACCCTGTATTTCATGATGTATTTCGGTAGAAAATGTAATTTTAAGACGATTTTATTCTTGTGATTTTTTTCATAAACCTAACCGTTTCAAAGATAATAATGGTTAAAGTTGTGAAATTTTGAGCTTGCATGCTTGCTTAGGCCTTTATCGAAACTCTTTCTTATGCCTAATTTTTAAAACTTTAAACATTATTATCTTTGAAACGGTTAGGTTTATGAAAAAAAATCCCAAGAATAAAATCGTCTTAAAATTACATTTTCTACCGGAATACATAATAAAATACAGGGTGTTCCGTAAGAAAAATCTAAGTTGGCGGCCATATTGGAAAAATGGCGGCTAAAATAATTTTTTTGACTTGACTAAAATTTTTAAAATAAAAAATCCAAGGCACTTACCATTTAACTTTTTTTGATATCTCTTGCAGTTTTAGAATAAAACGGCTGGCACACTTATATCAATCATCCTGTATATGTCAAACATATCGAAGTTTAAAACACAGTTCAAAGAACATCTACAATGCATTGAAAATAAAAAAAAATCTAACATCAATGAAGTCAAACATCGCCGACCATATAATGAACTCGGACCACAGTTATAAAAACATGAAAGAAACTCTAACAATTTTAGAATACAAAAAAGAACGTGAGAAACTGAATGTAAAATAAGAGCTAAATGTGTATCTACATAATATAAATGACCCCACAAACATACCTAATACAGTGATTCCAAAACTAAACCAACCGTTGCAACAAAATAGAAAAACTCAGGAAAGAAGGAAAACATTAAATATAATATAATGAAGGAAATAGTTATTTGTGCAACTAGTGAGAAAAGTGAGCAATTGACTCACTCGAGAGAAATCCTTACTCACGAGCTGTAGGCGAGTGAGGAATGGTTTCTCGAGTGAGGCAATTGTACTTTGAACTCGAGTTGCACATTATACTTTTCCTACAGTTACCATAAAACAAATAAATTTGTGAAGTAACATAACCTATTTTTACACAGAAGTGAACTTTTAATATAACATTTAATGTGAAGTGACAAATACAACAATAAAACAGCTGACCAGCTGATTTACAGCCAGTGCTGCCAACGTATTTCGCGCGCATACGACGTTGCCTGCATGTTACGCGCTCACTATTTCGTGCCTTCACGTTGCAAATCTGGAGTGAGACAAAGTAATTAGAGTGAGACAATGTTAACATTGTCTCACTGATGAGCGAATTGGGCTCTTTGCTTTCTCAAATCAGTGAGAGAACATGTACATTGTTAGGTAACTGTAGGAAAAAATTATAACTTAGATATAATTAACATATTTTCTATTTCAATTATTTTTACTTATTCATTTTGATTATAATTCAGTTTGAAACTATGCAAAGTTGAAATTTGATGTTTTGCAAAAGAATAGTTTCTACTAGTTATCATACACATACCAAGTTTGAAGTTGGTACCTCAAGTGGTTCCAAAGTTATACTAAGTTATGTAAAATATACATACACACCAACAGACGGAAAACTAAGTGAGATAGAACATATGCTTATATATTTTTTGTTTGTTTTGACCTAAGGAACAGAACCACTGAGTTTCGGGAGAGAGTTTTAAAACACCCTGTACATAACCATAAAGCTATTGTTGATGTAAACATTTTTGGTGGAATCAGAGTTTGAGTATTACTTATTATTCGTTAATAATAGTGTTATATATTTCTTACTAAAGGTAAAAACTTGATTTAAATCGCCAAATTGTAGGACTGTACTGTAGGAGTAAGTATTTGGAGTAAATTGTATATCAATCACAAAAACCACAAATAAAAACAAATGGATTCGTCCGTTGGGCACCCTACCGTCATCTACTTGGACACATCACGGACGTTCAAATGTTTTTAACTTTCTTAAGCACTTATTTACTTGTATTTCTATTGAAATGTCAGAGATACTCCTTACTAAGCTACCATCATGGATTGTCTTCTCTTTAAACTATGCTACCATATAATTTTTCGGGTGAGGTGGAATGACGTTCGCTAACACTAGAAAAATGTCTAGAACCAGCTCTGTATGAGTGCAAGGGGTTGTAACATCCACTGGTACTTGGTATTATGTCATCCTTGAATTGCTGCTTACTTTTTTTTGCAAAATAACACATTTAGGTCTTACGTCTACAGTCTAGTGGATAATCAATGGAGTTACATTGTTCATTAAATATGTCCTCTAATAGTCAAGTGTTTTACCCTCAAAACATTGGTCCTGACGATGGTTATTCTAAGCTAAGATCCAAGACGATTGTTTTGCTGTTTATTTGAAGCAGCTGTGCTGCTATAGTCTGTCTAAAATAATTGTGCGGTTGAAATTCAACATATGATTTCCCTATTATGGTAAATCTCCCTCTCATTTACCCTTTTCTACACAAAAATACCCGTAACAATCATCTGTTTTATATTGCAGACAGGTTTTTAGGAAGCATTTGTGTATTATGATTGAACTACACACATAATAAAACAAGAAGATTTATTTTAACATAAATAATCTACGTATTAATTTTAATATCACTAGAAGTTTTGTTGTAATATAGATAATCTTGGACTAACATTTATGCTTTATGCTTTTGATGGATTGTTTAAAATACAATTTCAGTTCAGGTAATGTAACTATACATTATTAAATTAGTTAATATCGTGGTGAACTGGTTTCACAATTCTAAAGCGATTCTTCACTTCTTATTTAGTTATTATTTTAATACCGTCGGCAATGGGAACTTTGTCAAGGTCTCTAGCGGAGCCCTAAGGTCAGATCAGGATGAAAACCATTGGGTTATCCTGTTTATGCCTGAATAATCCGTGTACAACATCAGAGTACTTTGCCTTTAATATGTACCTATTAGGTCATGATGAACAACGGAGTCATTTCATTAAACTTGTTTTATTATACCATACATTATTTGCTATAATTTTCTTTTACTGAGGATAAACTAACATAACAAATTGATCATACTATTTGAATGAACGAGTTATGTTGGGAGCGTTTCATAAACTCCAAATTTCACAAACTCCAACGCTTAAAATATTAAATGAACAGCGCGTTTCATAATGTCCAAATTTCATAAGCTCCAAAACTATAATATTCAAATAATCACTGTTGCACAATGTCCAAGTTTCACAAACTCCAACGTTTAAATATTAAATAAACAGAGCGGTTCATAACCTCCAAATTTCATAAGCTCCAAATCTATAACATTCAAATAATCACTGTTTCACAATGTCCAAGTTTCACAAACTCCAACGTTTAGATACCAAATAAACAGAGCGGTTCATAATGTCCAAATTTCATAACCTCCAACGGTACAGTCTGGGCCAGAAGTCTCTTGTGGTTGCCACAGTCAGATAGCAGGCACAACAATAGTCCATCTGCAGCGACTTCCGGCAGAGTCTGTATTGTTGGAGCTTATGAAACTTGGAGGTTATGAACCGCTCTGTTTATTTGGTAATTAAACGTTGGAGTTTTTGAAATTTGGACATTGTGAAACGGTGCTTATTTGAAAGTTATAGTTTTGGAGTTTATGAAATTTGGAGGTTAAGAAACTCACTGTTTATTTAATATATTAACGTTGGAGTTTGTGAAATTTGGACATTGTGAAACGGTGCTTATTTGAAAGTTATAGTTTTGGAGTTTATGAAGTTTGGACATTATGAAACGCACTGTTTATTTAATATTTTAGACGTTGGAGTTTGTGAAATTTGGACATTATGAACCTCACCCAATACGTTTAAAGATACACACAAATTAAACCATTTGTATGAAACAGTTATATTTAAGTTTTTGCATTTTTTCGTTGTTTACTAATTGTATAAATATTTCAAATCCCTAATAATAAAAGCCCAATATGCCTGAGTACACACCAAATAGAAAACAAAACTCGTAAAAATATATAAATATAATTTTATTTATACAACATATATTAAACCACAAAATGAACACAATGATGTAAATTTAACAAAAGTTAGATGTAATGTGAACGTTAACAAAGTACTGGAAACGTTCCATTACATCATTCACTCTCATAACTGGAAAGCAGATGTTCACCATCATCTTCGCTTAAGCCACCAGAGTCAGTGTCATCCTGCAGATTTATAATGAATGGTTCCATAATTTCGTCACGCAGTCCTTCTTTAAAAAAATCTTCTTCCTGGATATTTTCAGCATGAATTACGCATTTCTTCCAGTCTTCTACTGTTACATGGTTCATGACATTTTCAAGAAGGTTCCTGACATCCTTTATTTTGAAAGACGTGTTATTTTGCGCTACCTCCCCTTTCACTTGAGCCCAAATTAGCTCTATGGGATTGTATTGACAATGGTAGGGGGTAGGCGAACAACCTCAAACCCACCTGCAACGCAAGTTCATCCAGTTCGTACATTCGTATCATTCGTTGTACTGTGGGGGAAAATCTTGCCTGTGCTGCCGCACGGTGGTAAGGAGTTCTGCTACTGTGTGGACTGGATTGTGTTCAATACCATTATCTGATAGCCACTTCACAATGTCTGCCTTTCTTGATTTTGAACTTGGAATTTTGTTAAGTCGTTTCGAATGGTAGCTGGCATTATCCATTACAAAAATCTTTTGATATATTTTCTATATTACAATCTTCGTAGTCCATATTATGTGCTGCAATGTATTTAATTCCTTCTCAAGTTAAGTTTTGGCCTTTTTTTCTATTTCTAACTAACACTAATCAATTAAACCCAGACTGAATAATATTAAACTGCACAAAATATCATCATAATAATCACAATGTTGTTTACTACTAAAATGTAAACAAAGTGACACCTGTTGTAAAATTATGAACAGTATGAATCAGCTGTAGGCTAATATGTGGTGGTGGCAGGGGCCAGGGAGAAAACAGGGGAAAACAAATTTGTCCTTCAACCGCACATTAAATTCAGACAGAGTATAGTCAGAATGCTAATATGATTTAATTTACGTAGGCAGTAGGATTCTAATAAAGTTAAAATAATAATCTTAACAAGAACACTTTATTTTTCTCAGTTAAGTTGTACAAACGTGATATAGGCTATTAGCAAAGTAAAGTATAGAAAAACACAAATCATACATCTTAAAACAAAGGGATAAATAAAGTGGGTAGTGATACAAAAAATTAACGATTTATTGAAAACCAAAAGACAAAGTAAGAGACATGGAGGAAAACTTTGAAGTATTCTGTCCTATTACTAAATTTATTACTTTGTACAATCTACAAATATGATAACTGAAAGTCTACATGTTTAAAGCAAATAACATGCATGAGGATATCTTATTCATACACATCTACTCTGGCACTGACATAGTTGACTATATCTTGTGGTTTAAGCAATTTTTCAGCGTCATCATCAGGAATCTCAAAACCTGAAAAAGTCAAACCGATAAGTGCATAAAATAATAGGCCTACTTTTAAAATATAAAATAGGTTACGTACCTTACGTCGTCAATCCTAGGTTAGTCTTTTTTAGCGACTAGTTTCGAAACTGACGTTTCATTTTCAAGCCTTGTCAAACATAAAATTACTTGAACATAATGTCGTTGTCAAAGTACACTAATATAACATTTAACACGCACAAATACAAATACATTAAGGAACAGAAAGACGCACGGCCGGCCATTACACGCACGACGAACACGACTCAACTACCAACATCGGTACCAATCGGTAGTTGAGTCGTGTTTGTCATGCGTGTAATGGCCGGCCGCGCGTCTTTCTGTTTCTTAATGTCCCTATTTGTACTTGTGGTGTTAAATGTTATATTAGTGTACTTTGACGACAACATTATGTTCAAGTAATTTTATGTTTGACAAGGCTTGAAACTAGTTGCTAAAAAATACTAACCTAGGATTGACGACGTAAGGTACACAACCTATTTTATATTGTCTTAAATCAATCCTGGAGGCAAAGCTGAATAAAGCCTACATTTAGCAAACAATAAAATCTGTATTTGGGGGGGGGGGGGGGGGGGCTTTTGACTGTATGGATCATCCGATGCTGATTTAAAAAAATTGCCAGTATGGGTATTGAGGAGTTGGCTCTTAAAGCTATTGACATAATATCTTTTCGGAAGAGAGCAAAGAACTGTTATTCAGTAATAGAGGGCAACCCACTTTTACTCGGACTGGGCTACAGTAAAATTTGGTGTCCATCAAGGATCCATTTTAGGACCGGCACTCATTCTCATAATACACGTTTATATTTTTACAACTGTATAAATAAATTACCTACCAGCACATATATCTTAAAGGTTTGTATTATTTGCTGATGATACAAGTTTAATAGTTTGAGGAATAAAACCTGTCTCAATTAGAAAACACTTTGAAATTAACACTAAAAGAACTGAAGAAATAGTTTGAAACAAATAGACTTTTACTAAATAAATTCAAATCTAACATTTGCAATTCCACATAAGAAATAACAATTACAACAACAAATGCAATGCAACAGTTTTAATGTTACTGATAAATATACATTTCCAGGGATTAACATAGATCAAAGTTTCAATTGGAAACCACACATTCAATATTTGGTTAGTAAATTGACCTATTCTAGGTTTGCAATAAATCAAATGTCGTCAAAAACATTAAGGTGCATTGTTCTATGTAGCTAAACTGTGTTTTACCTGAAGATCAATTCTTGAACCTTATGAAATTAAAAAATCTTACACTTCTGTTTATTATGTACGCAAGGACATGCAGAATATCAAAATGTAATAATGGTTTCAAGCATTAAGTTTTTTGGCTCAAAAAACTAACCAAATTCATCCTCCATAGCCATGATCACTTCCACATGGTCCAGGGAATCAAGTCCAAGATCATTCATGAAATGTGATTCCAGCTTCAACTGTAACAAACCAGATTCTTAATTTATGGTTCTTAATTAACTAAAACTTGTAACTAAAAAACAGTAACAACACATTTTAACCCTTTGAGTGCCAACGTCCGGGGAACCGGACGTTTTTAAAACGAGCCAAAAGTGCCGACGTCCGGCCGACCGGACGTTTTTAGAACGAGCCAAAAGTGCCAACGTCCGGCTGACCGGACGTTTCGTAATGATCGAACAGTTGTCATAACAACCGAATGGATACTCGGATTCTTTTAACCCATATATTAACATTGAGTCGAAAGTTACTAGATGCGATACATCGATTTTCGTTGGTCGAAATATCAAAAATTCGATTTTTACGAAATTTTAACCTAAAAATCGCCAGATCGCGCTCGGCATTTTTAGCGCGACCTTCGGGAAAAATCATCGGCATTTTTTGAGCGTTACTTTTATTTCTCGCCTGGCACTCTAAGGGCTAAGAGACGAGGAATTTCTTATATTCAGATAATAGGTACTTTGGACTAGTTTCTTTTAACCCGCATGAGCTTGCTTAGCTGTATTAATGACCGTGTTTGTACTTTTTTGTCTAACAATTAATCATTATACCGGGTGTCCGAAAAATAACTCCCTAGTTTTGATAAACGATTGTTTATTGTAGAGAATACATATTCTTATATCTAATACATGAAATTAAAGAGGGTTTACTCAAGTTTATGTTGACATTAGTACTCCTCGATATGTGACCCATTTGTAGCTCTACAGATATCTAACCGGTATTTGATCTCTCTCCAAGTGTTAGTTAACATATCAGGTGTCACTGATTCTACTGCAGCTACGATTCTTTGACGAAGATGGTCAATGTCACGTATCTTTTCTGAATCACTTCACTTATTTATTCAGAAAAGATACGTGACATTGACCATCTTCGTCAAAGAATCGTAGCTGCAGTAGAATCAGTGACACCTGATATGTTAACTAACACTTGGAGAGAGATCGAATACCGGTTAGATATCTGTAGAGCTACAAATGGGTCACATATCGAGGTGTACTAATGTCAACATAAACTTGAGTAAACCCTCTTTAATTTCATGTATTAGATATAAGAATATGTATTCTCTACAATAAACAATCGCTTATCAAAACTAGGGAGTTATTTTTCGGACACCCGGTATTTATTGGTTATAGCTATTGTCAGCCTTTACTATGTACAACACACACCACATTCCAGGAACTTGTACTGGTCAATTCCACCCTTTGCTTCTCCTCGTGTTTAGAAAATACCAATATAAGAAAGTGTGCGTCTCCTGGTGGTTTATAAGTTAATACTTATTTTTCTTTTAATTTGTTGATTGGCTACAGTTTTAATTAATTGGTAATGCCATTAAATTATGTGCTGCGTCACAGAGAAGCGTTCCTATTATTTACCTCTCAGTGGCTAAACGTGGAATCTAAGAAGCAAAGTAGGATAGATAGTCTATTGTAAAGTGTTGAAAGTGATGAGGATGTTGAATGTTAAGTGAGGCATGCAGGATATTTTCTAAGGCACCTTTTCAATGAACCATTTACTGATTATTTAATGATAAAGATGAATCTTAAAACTTAAAAGGAATTTATCTTTACAAGACATTGATGACTTATAATGATTTATAACTGAACTACTTTTAGAGAACTATGTTTTTTACAGTTTATTATATAATATGTTTCATAAGTATTTGTAACTAGCAGTTACCCGGTGCGCGTTGCTGCGCTTAACAACTATTATTTTCCATCCCTTTTATTGTTTATAATACTTTTATAAAGGTTTTTATGTTTACATATTTAAAATTGGAGAAAATGTTGAGTGCACAGGTGTGCTGCGAATGGGGTTTTAATATATTTTTACTTATCGGAAAGTAAAATAGTTTTCTGTGCTGAACTCTGTGGAAACATTGTGGCACTATCTCAAATCATAACTAAGGTCGGGACCACGCAAGTTTGCAGTTGAGGGAGGAGCCTATTTACCATATGGTTTTGAATGAACCAATGAGAACCGTGCGGTGTTGCCAAATCTGTTAATACCAGCTGATTTTAATATATTGCTTAGTATATTTTAATTAGTGTTGTCAACGGGCGATGTGGCAACGTCGCACTAGCCTTGTCTTGTGATTGGCTGCCACCAACTGCAAACTTACGTGGTCCCGACAATAATACAGCATTTTGTGATTATTCAAACCTACAAAACAGTTGCCTGGTAACAGCTGTCATATTTATTTGTAAACACTGTAGTTCAAAAAGTCTGACATTGGCCCACTTAAAACCCTCTGGGGCTGCGGATCCCTTTTGATGGATCCGCGCAAAACTTCACACAAACCATCCTTGAAAGATGCTTAATAATGCCTGAAAGTTTGATTACAATCTGTCAAGCGGTTTTGGAGTATATAGGCTACATATATACAGTATATACATATATACATACATAGTTCCTCTTTTATAGATATAGATTTATAGATTGAAAAAAATTGCTTTTGAGGCATTATTGAGCTATATGAGAACCGGTTTACACAAAACGCACAATTCCAAATGTAGGCCTATGATTTTTTTACAACTGTCCATTTTATGTTTACTATCCTAAGCATATTCAGAAGGTTGTAAATTAAATCATTTAGAAAATCTTTATGATTTGAGGAATTAAAATAAAATTGTTACTGAAATATTTGGTTTTTTAATTTCACCCGGTTGATTTAACCCAAGACCCTAAAGACAACAGTTTTATCAGTACCTTGGTATACGGAGGCCACCCTTATACAGTGAGTGCTCTGTGGCGGTTATGTTGGGTTATCATAAATATAAAGTATAACTAATCTGGTATCGTTCGATTCATAAATAACAAAACGAGGAAAGTCCTAAAAACATATTAATGAACCCAACCAACATAACCGCCGCATCGCACTGAAATAAATGTGGCCTCTGCATAATACTAAAGTACCGTTTCATCTGACCAAAAGTAAAAAATAATTGGTCGACTGTAAATAATATTTTTTACATTAACTCAAAATTCAAGGGTCAAAACATTACTTGGAACTCAGTTTAAGAAATTTTGACCAAGAGATTTCAGTACATAAACTAAAAAAAAAAATTTTGTTTCTAAAAATATGAGATAACCTATTACAGTTTCAGGTTTGTAAGGAACCAAGCGTTGAATACTGAACCATTACAGTATTTCAGTTTATATTTTTAGTGACTAACTTAGCCTACCAATAACTTATTTGTCAGCCTGTATCGTCTAGGCCAAATATAACTAGGCTATATACCTTTTGAGGGTCAACCTTATCGTACAGTTTGAGCACCAAGAGTACTCTATCGCGTATAAGCTCTAGAGTGTGTGGGGGCTCATGACTGTAGGTCCGCTTGGTCACAGCGGAGGCTGAGATGTTGAGGAGACCCTGAAAAGGAAACCAGTTATAACTAAAAAGGAATAAGTACCTCTTCTCCATGAATTTTGTCATAGGCCTTGCACACTTTGAGCACTTTTTCTGCTATTATATCTTTAGTCAGCGTTTCTTTGGTACAAAATCTTGATAACTGATGGTGCCTTGATGATGGAAGCTGTGGAAGAAAAATAACAGATAGGGCACTAATGTTAAAGTGTAAAAAGCTTTAATCCTACACAACATCATAAAGTAAATATTAAACGTAGGCTAATACAATTTAAAATAGATGGAATTGTGCATGATTTTTTTGCACCTTGTAGCCTGTAATAGGCCAAAACAGCAGCCTCTAGTGGCTTACTCTGAAGACTTAGTGAAAGCCACTCTTGTTTAGATGACGATACATATGGTTGGATTCACGAATACTAGATAAGACCCGGTATGGATCATAAACATAAAAAGATGACGTTTTTGGCCCGAAAGTAAAAAAAAACCTTAAGTTAATTAATGCTATTAGTATAGGGGGATTTGTTAACTTTCGGGCCAAAAACGTCATTTGTTTATGATCCATATCAGGTCTTTTCTAGTATTCATGGTTGGATCCATGGATGGGAAAGCAAGGTAGATTCAGAATACTAGGGTGGCTTCCTACAAAACAACTTTACCTAAGTTTACATATTAAAGAAGGGAAGTTAATGGTTATGTTTTGAAAAACAGGTAAAGTCAAGTGGGGTGAGTGACTTCCAGCTAATAATAGCCTAAATTTGTTTACCAAAAAATAAGAAAACTTGGCCGTTGAAATAAATGAAATGAAATCCTTATAGGAAATTTGCTAAAATGGGATTATGTAGTAACATGGTGCTGTTTTAACACAACCTAACTGTTCGAACCAAACTCCTTTGATGTCAGAAAAGGCAAGTAAGGGTGGTCGGTCGAGCTTTAAGTGAATTTGTGACTGTATTAAGTCCATTCTTATTGTTTTTTGTTGTTCCGGATCGGCGTAGACAATAAAAAAAGGTTAAATTACTTGTGTCCGCCGGACGATCCTATTATAATCCTTCACAGGAGATGCATTTTGGCATATTATATCGCCATCATAAGTCCTAAATAATACAAGTCCTTGAACTTACCCTTAACGGGTGCATCTTGAAGTTTGTAGACACATTTACACAAAACGTTACATTGATGAAATTATTAAAAACATCAACTGCGCGGTAGGCCTACTTTTAATAGAACTCGGGACCTTACCTCAAGTTATCGGCCAATCTCAATAATCCCGACTGTAGGGAAGATTGTGGAGAAGATTGTACAGAGACAGATTGTCGACCATTTTGAAGTAAATCACTACTTTACAGCATCCCAACACGGGTTTCGGAAGTCGAGATCTACAACAACAGCCCTCGTCTCCTTGATTAGTGAGGTTTTGGACTCCTTTGAAAATAGACAGTCAATGGCTCTGGTCCTTTGCGACCTGTCAAAAGCCTTCGACATTGTCTCCCACGACATATTGCTTGAGAAGCTCGGCTATTATGGAGTTGGCGGAGTTGCCCTCCAGACCTTTAAATCCTACTTAGAAGGTAGAAGTCAGATGGTAGCAGTGCAGGGCGCACTGTCCTCCCCAGCCGATGTGAAGTTCGGAGTTCCGCAGGGCTCAATAGTTGGCCCCACTCTCTTCCTGATACTGATGAACGACCTAGGTTGGGATAGAGATACTCTACTCTTTGCGGACGATACAACCCTGCTGGGCAGGGGGCAAGATCCTACTGAGGCGGTCGCTTGTTCAGAACTTCTATTCCAAGAGGCTAAAGACTGGTTCCTCATAAATAACTTGAAGCTCAACGAAGATAAAACACAAAGGCTTCTGCTCACCCTAAGCAGATCATCTCCATCTCCTGACCCTCCTGTCAAACTTCTTGGCTTCGTCCTGGACTCCAAGTTACAGTGGGGCCCTCATATAAATTCTGTTTGCGTAAGACTGAGTAGAGTGATCTTCCTCTTGAGAAAACTGAAACACCTGATAACTGCGCAGTACCTGTTGACAGTCTATTTTTCGCTTTTTCATAGCCACGTGGCCTATGGCATCCAACTGTGGGGACATGCTGCCGACAGCAGTCGTGTGCTCCGCTTGCAGAAACAGGCATTACGAGTAATCACAAATAGTAGGAGGCGGAAGCCATGCAGACCCCTTTTTAAACTGTTAAACGTCTTCACAGTCTATAACCAGTACGAGTACATCCTTGCCTGTGTTGTACACATTAAAACCAACCTGAGCAATTTTGAACTCCGAGGCCAGCTCCACTCTTACAACATTAGAGGAGCACAGAAGCTCAATACCCAGCGGTATAGACTGTCCCTGACAAGAGATAGCTTCCCTGCAGTTGCTGTACATATGGTTAATGCCCTGCCACTCCACCTGAGAGAGCTAGAGCCGAAAATATTCAAGGAAAGAATCAAGGAGCTCCTCCTGCAAAACCCGTTCTACTCAGTTGACGAGTATTTTGAGGAAGCACCAACTCTTGACCACCCACCGCCATCTAAAGCTTAAGTTTTAAATATATGTTTTATTAAAGAAAGTTTTTATTTTATAAAAGTTTGACGCTGTCTATCCGGCCCTGGCTGGTCAGAGACGAAGAGGAGGTAATAAAGGTAATAAAGGTAATCATGTTGACGCGCATCAGTTAAGTTTCGAGTCTCGACTGGGGTCATACGTTACTTGCAGAGTTGACCTTTGACCAGCCTCTGTTCTTTGTAGCTGCAAGTGGCGTTTCATTCAACTTTAGGCATTCCGTGCAGTTATTTGTTTTTATTTGTCAATTTAACGTTAAGTGTTGGGTCTATGTTACTACAAGCTTCAAGACATAATGTAATGAGGAAGTTCAAGGACTGATGATGACAATATGATTCGCCGAAATGCATCTCCTGTGAAGGACTACAATAGAGTCGACCGCCGGACACCTGGTAAGTTAATTTAAGCTTTTTTGCTTGTATTAAGTCCTTTGAAGGTAGGTTGAAATAAGTATGGTGAAGTTTGAGTTACCCTATAATGAATCGAGTTGTTAGTTACCTTGCCTAAAGACTGAATTCGTATGATTAACTTAAAACCCTGGAAAAACACTTCAAACACTATTTCAAAAACACAAGCAACCCTCAGTTTCTCACACCTGTTGGATCACTTGTAATGGATAGCCACCCTATGATCTTGTTCGTTTTCAACATAGGGTAAAATTAACTTATGCACTAAAAGGGCTACCTTAAGTTTAAGCTGAAAATAACTTTTTATCTGGTCTAAAAGTATTTTTTATTATTGTAGGCTACCGTACCCTAATAGTAAGTACATAACAAATATTAACTTGGATTAAATTTTATTTAACGTGATGTAGCCGATAGCCTGTAGCCTAATAACATAGTTTCAGAAAAACTTTGCTAATCAAAAAGGCCTAATTAGGCCTATATTGTTATTAACAATTGATGCAATCAATGTGAAAGTTTTTTGTACGTCAAGTAAGTTTGGTTATTGATCGAATCAATACATTTAGGCCTACGTTCAATACAGTAGGCCTAACTTAAGTTACAATGGAGCTGGATGTCAACGTTGGCAGCTAGGGTTCTACCAAAATCAATATGAGGCTACCATTATTTCTACCAAAAGTTTGGGCATCCCATAGCAGGTTAAAGTAACCCCAAGCCTTATGCCTAACTTAACTTAAATTAGCCTATCTATCTTGATGAGCTTGATTGATTGAATGCCTAGGCCTAACCCTACTTGAAGGACTGATTTTGTTCAGTAGGCTAGTGGACTAATTTGTGTACTTTTTCAGCCCCGTGAAATTAAATTCCCTGTAGGCAACCAGGCAGACTAGGGTTTAAAAATGTCCTGGGAAGGAGCATGGTAGTCAACTACTCAAAGATAGGCCTACATGAAAACAATGAAGGTCAGCTTACCAAATTCTGTAAGACGTTGGAATTTGTTGTGAAGTTTGACAGTTTACATTTTTGTTGCAACCCTAATAACGTCGATCTCGTAATTGTAGATCGTAAAACGCAAGAACCTAAAACTAAAGAAGATCGGACACCTTGGGCGAGGGCTGCCATTTTTGCTTTTGCACCGCAGACCGCAGACGAAAAAGAGAAAAAGAAAAAGCCCAGCGTTCCGTTTTTACCAAATCAGCTGTCACCTTTAAAGAGTTGCTGTGTTCTCAATGCAGTATACCGAAGATCTAAGTTAACCCGTTGATTATATGTACTTCAAGATGAGAGATCGTAATTAATTTTTTTTAAAAGATCCGTTCATAAACAATTCATAGAATTCCGGAGACCTCCATGAGGGTCGCCGGAATTCTATCCCTGGAAATTTACCCCCATAAAAAAACGCCTACGTCATTTTGTGGTAAATTTGTTTCAATTTTTCTTTTTACTTTGTCATAAAATAAAGAACGATAGGATTTAACAATGGGCTTGGAAGTGTGAAACTAGAGATAACATTTGTTGGTCACTGTTTGAAAATAAAAGTACGTAATTGCAAAGTAAAATAATAGCCAAAATAAAGCTCTAACAATGAAGTAAACATGTTTATTTTAATATGGAAACTGTCCATTTAATGTTAAAATAACATTATTTAAAAATCGAATAACTATCAATTTATTAAAATGTATTAAAGATTTTGCAAGGTATCTTACTTTACTTAATAATAATGTTGACGGAAAATGATGGATATTTAAACATTGTAAGGTTTTTTTTTCCTAAGGACGCTAGGCACGAGCCTGGGATTGTTTTTCACATTACTTCAGGCTAGACCTAGGGGTTGCGGCATTATCACTTAGATAAAATCCATTGGTGACTTGACGGGGATCGAACCCAGGACCTCAGGGACTGAAGTCCCGCGCTCTAACCACTACGCCAGCTCGCTCCCCAAACATATTGTAAGGTAGGGGTATAAAAGGCTTGTTATCAGAAGCTTAATGTGCCCTAAATGCTACTGTAATTTAAACTAAATCAGTAGTTTTATTATAAATCTTGAAGCAAATTTAATCTTAATGCCTCTAATAATAACCTGTATGTTATTCAATGAAATGCTAAATAAATACAGAGCTGTTACCCCCTGTTTAAAGTCAAGAACCACACTTGAAACATGTTAGGAGTTATGTACAAACAGACAAACATTTATTTTACCAATAACTAGCAAAAAGTAGGTTTACCTACGTGTTTATAACCATACAGGCTCCTGATTTAGTAAACATATGAACATGTTGTCAATTGAAGCAAAAATATAAAAATACCACGATAAAGTCGAATCCCTGAAAGATGGTAAGGTGAGCAAACAAGAATCTATATATTAATTTGAAACTGTTTTTCTTTGTGACAGCTATTTTGAGAGAACGGCTGGGCGTAGAAACTCGGTAGAGGTGTCTAAAGAAAGGTCCTGGTCTGTAGATGAGCCATCAAAAGAGAAACAAGGAGAATTCCCTCGGGGCTCTGCCCCAGTGGCCTTTAAATTCCCATACCATGTTATTCTTATGGAGGAAAACGAGGTTTTTGTCACAGCTAATGTGAGAGAACGGCTGGGCGTAGAAACTTGGTAGGGGTGTCTAAAGAAAGGTATTGGTCTGTAGGTGAGCCCTCAAAAGAGAAACGAGGTAAATTTCCTTTGGGCTCTGCCCCAGAGGCCTTTAAAGTTCACTCTGCAATGTTGTTTACATTTCGACCATATGGATAATTTTACACTACTTTTAATGAACCAGCTGTTAATATTAAAATTGCATTCAAAGGTCTACTGAAACTGTCAAAATTAAATGTTTACATTATTATTTATGATTTTAAATGGATTCTCCACTGCATGGCAAGTTTTTTATAGTTTCACCAAAATGAATTTATGATACGTTTCAAATGTTTTGTTCGAAAATCAATGCTTTATTGCTCTTAGAAAATTTTGGGTTGAAAATTGTGTCATAGACGAGTACGTTGAGGATGAGAGCTGTGTTCAAGTTTTGGAATAGACTAACTACGGAGTCTATGATTTTGGTAAAGTAGGTGAACTAATGTCAATTCAGGTATTAAAAAAAATGTGTACACAGTTTTTACTTTGATGTAGGTACACATGTAGCTAGGTCGAACAACGCATCTAAACCTCACTACATACAAAACATTCGGAAACACAACATCACATATCATCGCATTTGCATAATTTGTTACCAAGGCTGGACTAGGTTATGGATTTGGTTCCGCAAATGTTCAAGATTTGTGATAAAATTTCCTACAATTATGGTTCATTCCAATCCACGAAATACATGCACAGCGTTATGTGATCTATATGGCCAAGGCAAAACTACCCCACAAGTTAATGAATTATCAAGTAATAGTGCAGTAGAAATAGGGTTTGAGGTGGAACTAATTGCAACAGAAATTATTCCAGCTAGAAATGGTAGGTAATACACTTATAAAAAACATACTAAAAATATACATTTGTACTGTTACGCAAAATATGGGTTTTTGGTCGCCATTTAAAAAAAGTGTAAAATTTTAAATTATTGTAAAAAAACTGGTTTAGTATAATTATAGAACTTTTCATGCTGGAAAAGAATATAATGATTGAATTTAAAATATACTGTTAACAGTGATGCACTATGGGCGAAAAAGGTACGTTTAAAAACGTGGCATTTGAAAAGTTTTGTATTTATAAGTTATTTTATACTTTTAAAATTTGTTTTTTTTTCATTTTTGACCCTTAAAACGTAGAATTTCCCAATTTCTCTCTAGACCTTTTTAAAGAGCTTAAAAAACAAATAGTTAAGTATATCAAAGGGGTTTTGTACGATTATTGCTAACGGGGGAAATTCAAAAAATTGGAAATTTAAAATCCCTACGTTATTTTTATGGAGAATATGGTAAAAGTTGTAGTTTCCATGCTTATGGATATATTTTGATAAAACTTTGAAGATTTATTTACTTTATACTAAACAATTAATATTTTACTAAAAACACACTTAATTGGTTTCCTTGTAGCAGCAAACCTTGGTACTCGTTTCGTTAAACCTAATGTTATTTATTTAATAGACTAGCAACAGAGCCCATTGTGGTTAAATTAATGCAACGGTCTCTAGTGAAATAATGGTTATGAAATCCATACACCACTTTACTCACTAATATTTGGTACATATTAAGCTCATAACATTAGAATCACACACTTAACATAAGAAACACACTTAAAACACAAATGCAAATTGTTAACAACAATATTTAATCAAAGAAAATTTAATTAAATAACAATATAAAAATAAGCTGTTAAATTATCAACTCATTTTTCGTATGGTTTGATTATGCATACTGGTAAATCAATTATTGCCATCTATAAAAATAATTTGTATTTCTTTTCCGAGTCGGGTTAGCTCTTCTACCAGACCGATTTTCATAATTTTGGCCTTAAGCCGGGTTTACACTATGTAGCTAAACCTGCTACATTGCAGATTTGTGTAACATCTAGCAATGTTATACTGTATAACATTTGCTAGAAGTAGAAGAAGTAACTTTACAAAAGTGCTATATAACACTGCTATATTTAGCAGATCCTGCTATATATAGCTAAAATTGTGCTATCCATCGGGAGTCGGTAAATATCAAAAGAAATACGTGCTACATCTAACATTGCCATATGTAGCAATGATATACATATATTTTTCGTCTAGCATCTGCTATATGTAGCGCTGAACGGTTTTGCTCAGCGATCTTTGTTTACAATGGAAGCACTGGAAACGGAAAGTGGCAGTGCCTAGGATCGGGATGATATTATCGGGGCTATTGGTATTATAAACTTAATGTTCCGTGGACAACCGGCGTTGTGATCATACGTAAAACGTTTTTGAAGTTACCGTCGCCCTATTTAGCGTTTTAATTATGGATTGTCAGGGTATTCATCATCATTAAGGTCCCGTAATAAATCTGCTACACTGTACTTATTTCTCGAAGCAAGAAGCGGTCAAACCTAAAACTTGCTAAAATCTTCGCTCCTGTCTGTCTCTCTCTCTGACTTCCAAGATCACAACGATAGCTGCCACGAACAATGTCTCTTCAGCGCACATTTCGATACGGAATGTGAATGAGGTAGTGCTACAGATAACATATAGCACGAGCACCAGAATCACTAAAATTGTTTTAAAATTTTTCATACAGCAAAAGTTATAAAGCAATGTTATATAGCAAAAGTTATATAGCAGGTTTTGCTACATAGTGTAAATCCGGCTTTTAAACTAAAGCTATGGACGCACCATAGATTTTGCTATTAAGCACCAGCACTCATTTTGACGTATATTTTGAGTTATGCACAAACTGCCTCCCTGTAAATTACTTACGGGAGTTAAATTTGTTTTTTCGAGTTCGTTTGGCTCTTCTACCGGACCGATTTTCATAATTTTGGTCTCAAAGCTATGCAAGCACATATTTGTCATCATTAATCTATCAAATGTATTACCATACGAAAACAATTAAATTGGATTTCTGTTCAATTTAAAAAAATGTATTCTAGTAGTTACATTATCCTATATGTTTTTATCTAAAAATCTTCAGTGAAATACCCGATTCCATTGGAATTATAGATTTTTGAGATCGGACGTACCTAAAGCATACTGCTAAATCATAAACGACCCAAATTGTTTAAAAATGGAGTTATCTATCATCGATTTATAGTTAAAAAGATCTTGCTTGCAATCTCAACAGTACCTAGGCTAACTGTCAACGTTGACGGGTTTCACCTAGCAAATCTTAAAAAATCAAACTTTCATAATTATTTGAAAATCTACAAGAATTGCTTTCCAATGACCCATTACTTAATAAAATCGGTCCAGTAGAACTCTAGATTTAGTTGTACGAAGATTGTAACACTGAATTACTAGATTTAATTGAAAATCAATTAAGACAAATGGAAATTCGTTTAGTCTGCAGGTTTGCTGCGGCGGGGGTATTTTGTACTACGATCGTATTTCTAAATAGTGCTTATAACCACTATTATAACATTTTTCAGCATTAAATTTCCTATTATTTGATACCCAAAAAGTTATTTTTACGAATATTAAAATTTTGACACTTTTTTCAAGATGGCGGCCAAAAAACGTATTTTCCGCCACAGTACAGATGTATATTTTTAGTATGTTGATTAGAAGCATACTACCTACCATTCACAGACATAATCATTTCTGTTGCAATTAGTTCCACCTTAAGCTATATTTTCGATTATTTCTACTGCACTATAAGAACAGGATGATTAAATACATGGGTCGATGTGGCAAGAGAAGGAATTAAAATTGCTGAGATCGAAGTAAGAATGTTACTGCTTTCTGGAGATTTAGATAGTTTTATCAAACAAAAAAAAAACTGATTTAATATGCTGATAGAATTCTGTATTTTTATGACCAAAGATGATGATAACTTATAAATCCGGATACAATCTGAATGATTTTCCTAAAGCAGATGGAATTAGTGGTTAGTAATAAATATTGACTCTTTCCGTAACATGATAGACTAATTATATGAACTCATTCTCCCATATAGTGAAAGTGGCTTTGGTATGAAACAAACTCATGAACAAACAATTATAAGACTCCTAAAAAACCTTTTGAGCAACCTAAAGCCGATAAAAAGGTAGGAAATATTGTGTTAAACGAATTCATCAATCACGTTTTTTAGGGAACACAATCGTCATACTTATTATTGCTTATCCTCCCTCCATTTAACTAAGATTCTAATGACTTCACTCTATCCATCGCAGTTAGCTGATTTTACATAAAACCTCAAGATTAACCGTCGATTTCGACGGGGTTCCACTAGTGTTCTTTATTTTAAAAACATGTATACAAGTTAAGGTTAAACAAAGTATTTTAAATCAATACGTCCCTAACAAGGTAGGGTTCATGCTTTATTCGTTTATTCATTTGTTATGTGTATTTTAACTGATGCAGAAATATATTTTTATAAATTAATTTTCTTCAAAGTTTACTTTAATATAAAAACTAAATAACTTAGCCTGTTTTGATTAAATAACTAAATATTCCTGAATTATGTAAACTACAGAGTATTATCCTCAAGGATTAATTTAAACCTTAAGGTTGTGTCATGAATCTAGGTCTACTGCCGGGTTTCACCTTTAAAGGTTACAAGCCAACCCGATTTTCCCAGTGAGCCCATTAACTATTTCATTCATGTAATAAATTTTTATCTGCTGAAATATATATATATAAAACGGGCGTTATTAGCTTTTAATTCATTAGTTCTTAGAAAATCCATTATCATGGATTTTCCATGCAGTTCCATGATTAACTGTGACCAATCTGTCAAACAAGTGATTGAATAGTGGCGGGAGATATCTCTGACGTACAAGCGAGCGATCAATGAGCGCGGTGGTGTCGTGGGGGCTCATTGAGCAGGGCGGGAGGAAAGGGATGTTTTACATCGATATTGCATCGTTCTCGAGCCACCATTCCAACTTTCGACCATCCGATGGATTCGACTTGACTCGGTGGGCAATCCTACAACTCTACAGAAATCAGAAATATCTTAGTTTAGTGATGCTACTGCTTGAATACGTCAAATCAACGCATAGATTGTGATTCACAAACTACTTAACTAGTCAGGCCACTATTTCAGAATAATTTTAAACACATACGTTTCGATCGGTTGTTAGTCAGAGTCAGAGTAGTCACGGTAGTGAAGTAGTGATGAGTGTTTGGGGAGGGTAGAAGCTACTCCACACCCCACAGTGTGTGCGTGCTACGTGTGTAAGTTGCCTTCGTAACCGGCTTTTGCAGAAACGTGGTGAGTGGTATTTGGCTATCTTATCAATTCTAAAGCTATTGACTAAAGGAGATGAGAATGTAATAGCTGTGTTATACAATACAGTTTATCTATTACCTTTTCCATCAAACGGTTTACGGATTTTCTCATAAAAGGTGTTTGAAGAACGAGTTTTTTCTACATGTGGCAATATTTACTTACACTAGTGTCCCTGTTGCTCGAATTCGAGCAATTGCTAATTATAACAGGCATTATTTTAAAAGGAATAACTACCATAATTTCTGATAACTTTAAAAGATTCGACTCAAGGATTATGCAAATACTCAATATGTACATAACAGATCGATATAATCATCATTTCTTGTAAATATCTTAAAATTTTTCAGAAGCTGATCTTGTTTATTTAGTGTTTTCTACAAATAGCGTTACTCATAGCCGCATTAGGTTGTCCATAATAAGGATTATAAATTCCATTAAAAAAACATTATTTCTATTTCTTCTCCTAGGTGGTGTTCTATGACTTGCCTATGTTTCCATGATTTGCAAATGGATTACTCTTTCAATGATTACTAAGAAATGCAGCACAGTGTTAACACAGTTTTCTTTTTAGTATATCAATTTATCCAGCCTCTCTGGTTTTTTCCATTGTAATATTTACGCCAACCCAAATTTAAAGGGTAAATATTTAACTTCAACCAAGTGAGTAAATGTCTGTAGCAAACTGTTCAATTAACAAACTTATTGACTGTTTACTGTTAACATATGTTCTTCTTCTCACTTTTAATTTCTGACAGCAGCTGGAGTTTCATAAAAATTTTTGTTTCCCATGTTAATCTTATGGAGAAATATGAAACTTTAAAGGGCCCCAGGGCTTACCTGACACCCGTTGGCAAAACTCCGGTTCCCCGATTGACATTAAAGCATATTCTTATCTCAAAAACCCTTTCGGGCTCCGCCCCAGTGGCTCTGTAGTTCCCCATGTTAATCTTATGATTTTTCATATTTAAAAGTAATTAATGAATTAACAGCTGTTTCAATTAAACAAGTTGGTTCTGTTCTATGATGTTCAATAGCATAAAAGTTACAAGGATTACCAATAGGGTGCAGCACTATTATTTTTTTTTATTTATGACAACAGCTAATTTCCAACCAAAAGGTGAGTGAGCGTAGCGAACGAACTTCAACCTGGAGGCGAGTTAGCGTAGCGAACGAGCTAACCTGAAGGCAAGTGAGCGCAGCGAACGAGCTCCAACCTAAAGGTGAGTGAGCGCAGCGAACGAACTTCAACCAGGACGAGAATGAGCCATGCGAATACTTATGAAGTTAAACGGGGCGAAGCCCACGGGTACAGCTAGTATAACAATAATTTTAACAAATCTCAATTGTTTCAATGTCATGCCTACTTTAAAAATACATTATAATCATAACTTAAATAACAAAATTAAAAAAAAAAACTTCACAGCACGTAGATTCCTAATGCGAATATATTGACCAGTTTGATGTTTTATTAATCCAATAATAAAAACACTTTTCAAAATAAATATAACAGATTAAATTGTACTAACAATTATTTGCACATATTTTGGTACTTTAGTATTAAACGGAGGCCACATTTTGTCAGCGCGCTGCGGCGGTTATGTTAGGTTGGGTTATCGTAAATATTATGTGTGTAGGACTTTCCTCGCTTCGTTATGAATCGAACGATACTTTCTATTATGATAACCCAACCTAACATAACCGCCGCAGCGCGCTGACAAAATGTGGCCTCCGTTTAATACTGAAGTACCCATATTTTTTTAAAATAACAGGGAACCTTTCACACATTTTATAGACAAGTTTTAATATGGGTATAGTATGTGTGTTTAGGGGGTTTTATTAAAAGAATAACATACAGCTATTATAATAAGAATACTTATAGATGCGTTATCATGTCAATGAAAATATCGAATTTAATTATTATTAGGTATTATGTTTATGTATTATCTGCTGATGGGACTAAATTTCAATTAAGATTATTACAATCATCTCTATCCATACTTGACTTGGCTTAAAATACCTACATTCGTAAAAGTATTGAAAAAGTATTGATTACGATTCATCCACTGATTAATTATCAAACAGTGTCTAAGTAGCGTAGTCGAAATCGTTAAAATAAAGTAAAAAAAACATGACCTCCTAGTCCGCCTGCAAAAGTAATGACACTTCTTCCATTCTGTTCAGTTTGCTCTAAGCGGAATGCCCATCGATGGAACTAAATTTGTAATAATTTAATTGCAAGAACACTGATAACAGAAGAATACTAAGGATAAAATAACATTTAAGATAATTATTTCAACTGTTTATTATGATTAACTTTACTGGTGCGCTATGAGAGTTAGTAATTAAAAATATAAGCTCAACATATAATTTATATCATGAGAAAGCCTACAAATAATTTTCATCAAACAATTCCGGTATATTGATAGTAACAAATTGAAACATATCAGCTGACAAGTACGATATAGGATACAGTTAATAAATATTGTTCAGTATCAACAAACAATCAAAAAAAACATTAGCCTATATTAAAATGAAACTGTTCTAAACTAACCTAACCAACCAAACTGGCTGTAACATTTCAAAAATCCGTTTGATAGCCTATTCCCCATATGCCTTTTCTCTTCTGTTATCAAATGGAATTTTGAAACGGTAACTTAGCCTATACAGCAAGTTTGGTTAGTTATGTTAGGTTAGTTTAAAATACGATGTCCTAATCCAATGTATAGGCTATTATTTTTGCCTAGACAAGGTTAGTTCTTAATTTGTAATTTAAATGCGTTTGAATATATTAAAACAGATGGAATACCAATCGTGAAGTAAAACAAAAATATCGATATATCGAAAATAAATCATCGATAATAATGAATGTTCCCTTTAACAGGAAAGTACCAAATTAGCTTTGGATATCCATTTAAATGATCCAAAGTGAAATTAAGGTCCTTTATATGACGAAGAGTGTCATTCGGAATAAGTCATGCTTTTTCCCATTGCCCACAAAATGGAATAACATTCATAGGCCTTCTCATTATGTCTACAAAATGGCTGAAAAGTCGCTACATATTTTCAATTAATAATTACGAGCTGTTGGCCCGTCATACGTACGGGAATCGAGTAGTCAGTAAAACCGAATACTGTATGATTCAGTACAGATAGTTTACATATGCACCTACATTGTCAACACATTTTCTTAATCTAACATATACATTTTGAACACATTTTCAGATAAAAACTTGTGGAACATTACCGAGAACATTACAAATGTAAACTTCCAATTCATTGAGAGTCTTTGCATTACTTCTGTAAACCTCTTCTTTTGCCCATCCACACAAACAAATTATAGAGCGTAAAGTCTGGCTACGCGCAGGCCATTGATGTCGACCTGCTACACGTCATCGTGAGGTGAATTTTAAATTTACGCCCTTTCCCCAATAATTGCCAGTCATAATAGCAGACATTTTAAATAAGCTTGGATCGATTTTTAATATGAAGTACCAACAATGGTATTAAATTAGCATCAATCAGCTGACAATATGAGCGAAGAAACCCGTATGGGGGTTTGGTGATAAACATTTAAATTTGGCTACATACTTTTTAGCGAACTAAATTTCGTTGTCTATTTACTTTTATGGTTTTCAATAAAGTTTATTTTCAAATTCAAATTTTAATTAGAATAAAAAATGTCAGCATCTACTAAATAATATGATTACAGAACACTTCACAGTTAAGTGAAATGTGTGATTTTCACAACTAAAAATTTCCATTCCTACCAAACCTTATAAAAATTTTACTTACTCTTAATACACTTGAGATAGGGGAGCGAGCTGGCCTAGTGGTTAGAGTGCGGGATTTCGGTCCGTAAGGTCCCGGGTTCAAATCCCGCCAAATCATTAATGTATTTGATCAAAGTGATAACATCGCAACCCTTAGGTCTAGCCTGAAGTAATGTGAAAAACAATCCCGGGCTCGTGCCTAGCGTCTTAGGATAAAACAAATAACCTTGAAATAACCGGATAAAACATTTTTTTCTGATTTTACCATTCTCAAATCTGTGCCATTTACACCACGATGGAATCGAAACATTCCAACATAGTAATAACAATAACACCAGAGGTTAAACAGCAATTTCGCTGGTAAACTTTACTGCCTCAAATATTTTTTCAAAGACGAGTTGACACAGAAACTGCAAATACCCCCACCACTAAATTATACTCCTAAAATTGTCAGATTTATTTCCTATTTAAATATCATTAATTTTAATGAGTACTTAGGTTTGGTGCTAAAAGCAAGCTACAACGGTTCATTTATTCTCCATGGTAATTTTAAATTTACACTTTTTGAGGATTTTTTCGTAACGTTAGGCATACGACAATGCTTCAATATACTAAATTGTTTCTTTTTCTTAGCTCTACAAAATGGTTTGTAAATAAATTGCAAAGTCTTATGTTTTCAGGGTGAAAAATGGGAAAACCCCATTTTACCCTCATAAAACCCCCGATAAACCCCTGTTCCCATAGCCTGATCTGCTGGTTCGCGACGCGAACTCGTTCGAACAAATGTAGGTTTACACTTTTATACCAAATTTAATCAAAATCGGATCATTTTTGCTCGAGTTATCGTGCTTACGGACACATATATAATATATATATATGAATTTGAACGGATGGTGTTTTTTAGCCTCTGGCAACCTCAAAACGAAAAAGTAAATCTGTCCCGGGTTCAGGTCTTACCATGAGACCTACGGTAATAGCTTATTCCTTATATGGGAAATTCGTTAAAACGCAAGAAAACACTCGTTCGTGTTTGGCCTTTTAAATATTTAATCAAGTTTATTATCCAAGTATCAAGTCTCTGCTAATACAGAATCTCAACCTTATGAATGTCCACACTACAATGGTGAAGTTTGACAACTTGGATGTTTACCAGCACTTGATAAAGAGCGTCGGCTGGTGTTCCCTGGTAGATCGTGCTGTCTCGTGGTTTCTCTCCTAATTTCGTTGTCAACTCCAGCGGCAGCTGCCCCTCTGCGTCTAATAAACTGAGCATTATCCCGATCCTTCATTCTCTGCTGATCGACAATTTACTTTCACGGTGGCGAAAGTAAACGCCGCTACGTGGGAAATTGTCAGAGCTCTATCAAAGTGTGCTCCAAGAATGAGACATCTCTTCCTTGGAAATGAAAATACTTGAAGAGTTCTTACATAGGTTTATGTGGGGAACAATTTTAGTCAGGCTGCTAACCGCTTATTAAAACTGAGAAACTATTTTATGGCTGTTTAACTTTAATAAATGTGGGAAAATAACAGTTAATATCTTAGTAAAAGGTTCTTTAGAAAAATAGGTCCACTATTTTTAACATTATCTCGATGAAAATTTAGATGATAAATTGTGTGACATTAGAATGTACATAATGATGTAAAATAGTAAAAATAGTATATTTATCATTAAAAATAATTTAAAAAAGGGTACTATGGTGTATTATTTATTAACTAGCAACCATGCCCGTGCCGTTGTGGTTAAATACAACGGTATCTATTAAAATGATGGTTGTGAAATCCATACACACAATCAAAGAAAATCAATTAAATAACAATATAACAATAAGCTGTTAAATCATTAACACATGTTTAGATTATGCATACTGGTAAATCAATTATTGCCATAGCCTATATAAAAAATATTGGTTTTTCTTTTCCGAGTCGGTTTAAAGGTCTTCTACCCGACCGATTTTCAAAATTTTGGCAATAAACTAAAGGTATGGACGCACCACAGATTTGCCATCAAGCATCGGCATTCATTTTGACGTATATTTCGAGTTATGCACAAAATGCGTCCCTGTACATTTCTTATGGGAGTTAAATTAGTTTTTTTTCGAGTTCGTTATTTCGGCTCTTCTACCAGCCTGATTTTCATAAATTTTTGTCTCAAAATAAAGCTATGCAAGCACATATTTGTCATCAAGCATTATTATTAATTGATCTAATGTATTACTCAACAAAAAATATAAATTAGATTTCTTTGATTTTTTACTTCAATCAAAGATGCATTCAAGCAGTTCTAACTTTTAGTACATTACCCTATATTTTTGGGTCTAAAAACCTTTGGATTTAGTTGTACAAAGTTTAACAACAAAATCTTTAGTTAAGTATTTTCTCACCACTATAAATTGGGAGGTTGCTTAACGTTTTTGCAAATAACATTGAAACGGTGAGGAAATCGACCAAGGTGGAAGGTGATATTCTGAAAGAGAATCAAATTTACTACAAATAACTACTATGCATTTCTTGAAAATGCTTAATAAAGGCAGCCAAAAGCTGGCTACAAATAGAAACATAATAAACGGTATCAGCATTCTGACACATACTTTCTCCCATAAGATTGTCAACAACCTTTCTCATGAGTAAGCGATGAGAGTAAATATACGGAAATCGGATTTGTACAATTTTCTTCAGAATTTAAAGGACTATAACATACTAAATTTTTATCAAAATCGTTCTAGCCAATTTTGGGAAAATCCGATTTTCCGTTATTCTATGGGGATTTTTATGGGAAAATAACATAATTTACCATAACTTTTGAACCGTAATTTTTACAGAAATGGGATTTGTATCATTTTGTTTAGAATATAAAGGACTATAACATACTAAATTTTTATCAAAATCGTTCTGGCCATTTTTGAGAAAATCATATTTTTCCAGTTTTTTATGGGGTTTTATGGGAAAATCCCCATTAAAAATAAAATTTTCTAAAAAATGACAAAAACTATCAAAATTGTAAGGATCATAACATACTCTGTTAAATCAAAACCGGATTTTTGTCTAAAATCCTATTTTTTGTTATTTTATGGGGGTTTTATGGGAAAATAACATAATTTACCATAACTTTTGAACCGTAATTTTTACAGAAATGGGATTTGTACCATTTTGTTCAGAATTTAAAGGGCTACAACATACTAAATTTTTATCAAAATCGTTCGGGCCATTTTTGAGAAAATCCGATTTTTCCAGTTTTTTATGGGTTTTTATGGGAAAATCCCCATAAAAAATCAAAATTTCAAAAAAATGAAAAAAACGCCTGGAGATACCACGGAATAAAACCTACATACCAAATTTCATTGAAATCGGACCACAGGTGTAGTCCCTAGCTCTGTACACATCCAGACACAAAGACACACACTCAGACACACACACACACACACACACACACACACAGACATCACTTCAAAACCACTTTTTTGGGTCCAGGGGGACCCAAAACGAATATATCCACTCAAAACTCAAACTCGAAAATTTTGACGAAAACAATACTTTCTCCATATACTATGGTATAGGGGGAGAAAGTAAAAATAGAAACCTGAAACCCCGTTTTTAATGTATTTTTGTTATTTTTACTTTTGTACCACAAATATTTAACAAAATCACACTTTCATAATTATTTGCAAATCTACGATTAGTTGGGCTTTCCAATGTACCCATTAATTAACAAAATCGGTCTAGTAGAAGTCTAGATTTAGTTGTACAAAGTTTAACAAAAATATCCTAACTCAGTATTTTCTCATTACTATAAATTCGGAGGTTGCTTAGCTATTTTGCAAATAACTTTTAATGGGTGAGGAAATCGACTAAAGTGGAAAGGTGATATTCTGAAAGAGGATAAAATTTCCTACAAATTGATACCATACACTTCTTGGAACACCAAAAAAGGCAGCCGAAAGTCTCACCCAAATAAAAAGTGTGAAAAGACGCCGTTTTCAATGTATTCCTTATGGAAAACATGTTTTTTTTTTAAATTTTCACCATAAATCATAACAAAAACAAACTTTCATAATTATTTGCAAATCTACATGAATTAAGCTTTTTAACGACCCTTAATTAATAAAATCGGTCAGTAGAACTCTAGATTTAGTTGTACAAAGATTTTAAACTGAATTATATATAGAATAGATAATGATTTAAATATAAATAAATAATAACAACAAATATACAAATATTGTTTGTTTTTTATACAGTTTTACGAGTTAATACCACCTTTGCATAGGGTGAATTATAAAAGGTGAACAGTGTGTTTGGAAAACTTATGAAAACATGACTTGTACTGATTCTTCCTCCAGACAAATTTAGTATACTTATTTATTAGAAACTCTTTTTATAAACACTTTATTAAAACTACTATAAAACTGTTACTATAAAAAAAAAATAGTGATGACATTATTAATATTGTTGACGTTTGTATAGGTTTTTATTTAATCTTTTAAGATCATTCAAAGTCCGGTATATACGTAGAAATGCTCAAAGTTGCTACTGGCAGCAAATGTCCAGACACTAATCGCTTTATTACCTCCAAACATGTCTCTACGATAATACAGAATTAACTTTTTCTCATGAACATGACGAACATTATAAAACTATGGATAAGCTAATCAAAACTCGTGACCAGAAATCAATTTCCTTTGTAACTTCGTCACAGTGGTTTACGCCTCAAAAAGAAACACAAGTGTTCTTCCATCCTTCCGGATACAACAATAACTGCTGTGTTGTGTTGTGACGTTATACAGGTGGCTGAGACTGGTTGCGATGACGTCAGTCCGCTAGGAGCGCTAGTGACTGATAACACTATCCAGTAGGCTGTGGCGGCAGTACCAATATCACAACACAGTGCACAGCGGTTGAGCCGCTGGACCTGTGGAGGAAGACGGCCTAGCTCTCACCATGTCTATGAAGGTATGTTATCAGTTTGTACATATAATTTAAATTACATAACTGTAAACATCATGCAATAGTAAATATTTATACTACTTAGGCCAGGCCCAGGATATGGTGAATGACAGGGTTACGGAAATTTTAAAGGTGGGAATGAGCTATTTTAATCGAATAAAATGTCCACGTGTGATCGAAATTACTGTATGGTTTATTCAGTCCTACACAGTTTTAGACTATAAATTTCTAAGCCTGTAGGGACCTCAAAACGAAAAAGTAAATCGGCCCCGGGTCCAGGTCTTACCATGAGTACTACGGTAATAGCTTATTCCCTATATGGGAAATTCGCTATACAAATAAAATAATTGAATTTTGTCCTACAAAGATCAAATAAAATTACAATCTATTAAATTCAGTAATACAGTCAAATTTGTCATCTATTTAGGCCATTAACTAAATTATAATTTACGCTTATATTAAGGCACAACCAAATTAAGCTCAGAGTCAAATCAAACCAAATAATTTATTTTGCCATTCAATACAAGCAATGTACAATAGGCTAAGTCATAAAAGGCATTAGCATGAAATAAAACATGCTAAAGTTGAACTAAATTAGTAGTAAAAAAGAGTGTGAGGACTTGCCGAAGATTATTGGTATGAACGAATTCCATTAGGGCTCTGCCCTACAGGTCGATTTCCAAGTGCTACGCATTTCGTGCTTTCGGTATTTACATTATCTAATTATTGAAAGGAACAGCAGATGGTCGATACAATTAATTATTAACAGTTAAGTTGTTTGTTTATTTACTGCAAAGGGTTTTTTGTGGTGCTTTATTTACAATTTGGAAATATGCGAGTTATTTTGTTTAGTAAGATGGGCATTTATAAAATCATTATTATTATTACTCTTGTAAATTATTATTATTTCATATTTCATTACTCAGTTGCGAATCATTAGTGTTAGCATGTATTCATAAAGCATGACCAAATAGCAAGATGTAAAACTTGCAGCATGTTAATATTATTAATAAATCCATAAATTGTTATGCATGTAATTGAATGTACAAATGGCGATTTTGTCGTAAATAAATAAATAAATTTGTAGTTAAAGAGAAGTACAGTAAAGATTTGTAGAATTTGTCTCATAGTTTTCTCTGTTTTTAGTAAGCTTCGTTGTCTTTTGTAATAAACTACAGGTAAAGAGGCCTGACTAAAATTGAAGAATCAGGATTAATTTTTTTCCATACATATCAACAATATGAAGGAGTTGATTTTAATGCTACGGTATGTTATCTAATGGATATATTGATTTCAAATAAGTACATTAAGTAGATATAAACCTTTTATGATATACAGTTTAAGTATTTTTAAACTCGCATCAGTACCACTTACTTATATGTAGGCTACTGGATTTGGTTGACTAGAGAATTAAACCCCTTTTATTTCTGAACTTAAAGGAAATAATTTAACTAAACTAAGTGGAAAATAGTTTGTTTGTTTCTAAAGTAAAAAATAGTTGTGTAACTATTTCATACATCAGATCTAGAGAACAGCATATTGTTCTCTTTTGCCTTCTCCCCGTTGCGAAGTTCGGGAATATCAGATAGTTTCTTGTTCATATGTATTAAATAGATTTTTTTTTAAATCCTAACACAAAAACATATGCTGTAAGGTTATTTGTCCTACCGAGTAAAATTACACAGAGCTTCTGAAGAAATATCTTTGTATTAAATAGGCAAGTATGTTTCTTTAAAATCTTTTTTCTCAGCTTGTGTGGATCGCAGGGTAAATAGGGTAAGCATACTGTTAAAAAATATTTTCCTGTAGATGTCCAGAATTCCTTTATATATTAAAATACAGAAAGCTCAAAAATAACTACAACAAATTAATTTAATATTTAAAAAAGGTAACTTGGTTGTTATAGTTGTCATGCTGGTGACGAAATAATAACATGATAAAAAAGAAAATCAAAATAAATGGAAGAAGAAATTACAATTACATATTTTATTTACAGCATAGGGTTAAAATGGAGAAGCCTGTCCATTACACATTTTTGGTCGAGTTTTCGACCATTGAACGACCACTATCATTGATAAATTTATACGGATGACCAAAGAATTGTACCAAACGACTGACCCTACTGCAGTATGTTGTAGCCTACATTAATTATTACCTAATACTTTTAATGTTATCAGTTAAATTATATTTTTCTTTAAATTGAACTCTTTTGTCTTTTTGAATCATTACTGTATACACCTGTGAATTTAAAAATAATATAATGTAATTACCGAGCACAGGATACAACATATTATAATTCTTCTCTCGACAGTATGGCTACTGTAGTTGTAGTTACGTCCTCGTTGGTGCTTGACATTGAAGAGTCGTCGTAAACGCACCTTTACGTCACACAACTCTCAGATTTGTAACTCACGTTATCATGTCAAGTACACAATACTGTAGAGCTTACCGCACGTAAAATAATTAAGATAAGCCGATAACAAGCCGTGTTATTGAGCGGAGCGAGCGAAGCGAGCGTAGCTCTTTGGGATCAACTTCAATGCAACAAATAAAGCAACATCACTCAATAACGGCAGAACACATTTCAGCTAAACTTAACAAGATTACTTAGACTAATAGTGAGATGGTTAATAAACAAACAAATTTCAATTAGATAATGCTAATGCAATTTAAAACGAACTTAAAATTTCCAAATTTTAACATTAGGCTTATGGGACTAAAGTAGCCATATGACAGTTTTTTGTTTACAAGAAAAATGTAAACAAGAGAATCATAAGGTATTTCTGAACTTTCTAGACTTTCCTTTTAAACATTTTTAAACCATGAACCTATTTGTGTTGCCAGCTGATTAGAAACAGCCAATGTTAGAAATCAGGATTTAATAAGCGATATATTGAACCGAATCGAAATCGATATTTAATCTGATAATACATCACAGGTTATATTATGTTGAATTACATCGACGGTACAGTAAGTTATTACACTTATTAATAAAACGCAGATTGAACACTGATCTAATTTAGGCATGTAGGGAAGGTAGGTCGGGGTTCATGAGTATTCGTGACTACATTAAGTGTTTTGAAGTAAGGTTAGATTAGGAAGGTAAAGTATAGGTTATAGGTAATTGATCGAGTTGTTTATTTGTGTTGCACCAAATAAACTGATAATATTTTCCTGGTCAAAACTACCATAATGTACTTTTGGAAGAGGTATCTGAATAACAACAACAAGATGTAGTAAAAACAAATCTGAATTATTATAATCTTAAAACAATAAAACCAGCATTAGTACATCTATTGACTTTTTTACATTTAGTTACTTATGCAAATATCAAATCTCGTTTGTTCCGCTCAACTGGCTTTCACCTCTCTGAAAGCAACCCTAGTAATGGCGACTTTTACACTTATGTTTAACCTTTTTTAATTTACTACATGGGTTAATGTATGTGTTATGACAAATTTCGTGGAAAAAGGTCGTGTTAAAGTAATATAAAGCTCTTATTTTGTATGTTTTATTTATCATCGATATAAAAACAAGTATTGAATCAAATTAGGCAAAACACAGAAAAGGTTAAGTTTATTGCTCCTCACTTTTTACTTGTTTTCTCCAAGACTAGGAAAAAACTCCCTGTGTTAAAGCCAGAAATTTTAATATAAAATACAGTAAGCATATTTGGTTTTCAAAATATGGTATACGTGCCAATATTTCTCGATTTTTCAATGTGGTGTTTTCAACTTAATAATTTAGTGAAGAGCCAAACAGTTTGAACAAAAGTCAAGAGAGTTTTCTTAACCTAACCCACATCAAGTGAACATTGTATCCTAGTGTTAGTGGTTTGTAAAATATTAACATAAAGGAAACCTACCGAGTGAAGTGAAAGCAAGACGTCCGTGCCAGACCTACACATTGCCGAGTTTAGGCTAGGCTGGGCATTTGTAGTCTAGTTCCGTTTCGACTTGCAACTGTGACAGAAAGAAACTACCGGTACATCGCGTTCCAGGTCATAAGTGGAATGTGCCATTTGTTCCCTTTTATTTTCAATTCTTTTGATATCCAACTTTTTATAAAACAACTCCATATAGTTTCACTTACATTTGAAAGTATAATAAGATTAAGTCAAACAAACTCTCAAACCAATGCTGCATTAACATACAGTAGTAGGCTTATATAATATATTGGTGTTACATTAAAAATGAATATAATCAAAAACTACAGTGATTATCAAATCTGTGTAGATCTAGTTGTATGGTTGTAAGTGTATTCACCTCGCAGACGGTCCAAGAGTCGGGTCACAGACAATAATATAACTGTGGTTGGGTATTCTAAACAACAAAATGTCTGCTAATAATTGGCTTTTACGAGAAATTTTATCATTTAAGATTTATAAAAAAAATAAATAAACGTATTTCCTGTTTTCGTAGCGTAGACTATAATAACAGTAATACTTAGTTATCGTTAAAGCATACGTCACTTGTTAGTACTTTTTTTAAGGCGTTAGCTGAAATTCAACAACATAATCTCATGCAGAGTTTAAAAAAGTATGTAAACAAAATACAATCTTTGGATCAGTGAATGTTGTTATTACATGTCAATTAACAATCCACAAGAAGTTGGAAAACTAGATTATAAATTTAGAAGAAGCAAATTTCTTATCACGAACTCAAAAACTTTGTTTTTAAGAATAATAACTTTTTAGATTTGCCGCAAGTACAGCGAAGTGTCATTATAGCGGTCCTCAACCACAGTACCGCGAACCCGGCAACTCGGACGGTGACTGATTAAATGTCAACGACGGAAGAATGTCAACAATGCGGATACACGAGGCCGTGTCTAACAGATATCCAACTGTATCTGATCTCCACTTGTATGTATCACACGGAGATGTATCTAATACAGTATTAGTGATCAAATGCGACAGGATGAAAACTATTTTATTTAATGTAATAACCCAACAAAACAATGTTGAAGTTGAAGAACTTAACGCTCCTCAGCTTAACGTAAATGGATCAATAAACAGAGCATCTACAAACCCCCTGGGAAAATGTATATTTTTTTCTTAGTTCGGGGAAAATAAAAATCATCATATTAACATGGATCTAAAAAGCCTAGTTTCTCTCCGAATGGGGTTTTTACAAAAATGCGTATAGGAACATTTATATGGATTTTATACTGTCTTACTTTTTCCATTGATGCGCTGGTGACGTAATATACATTAAATGACATTGGTATCAAAGGAGGTGGCTAAGGCTTGATTACGCTTAAAAATATATCTACATAGATTACATAGATCTAAATAGATGATCACTGTAGTTTTCGATCATATTCATATTTTATTTAACATCAATATATTTGAATAACAGAACATGTGTAAAATAATGAATGTCACATAAAACAATAAGACAAATTTCACTTCGTCATAGGAAAATGTTAACTATGCAGTGCACATAGATCAATCCTGGGACCACTGTTGTTTGCATGCTGTATAAAGGGTGTCCCGCATTTAGGAAGTGCTAAGATTTGTGAAGTGACGAGGTTAAGGCGAGCCACTGTGGTAGGGTTTATCCTAACTCCACGCGGTGGTCACTTCGGGTTCCCCGTGGCACATGTCCAAATTCGGAGAACCAGCTGTTATGTTATGTTAGGTTAGGTTAGGTTAGATTAGATTAGATTAGATTAGGTTAGGTTAATATTAAACGTTTATGCTATTATAATAATTAGGTATAAGAACGCTCTAAAAACACTAAGTTTTAAAAACTGTTTTAAAAGCTCGCATATACGGCACAACTTATCTACAACATGGATAATTTTACGATTATAAGTGTACAGTATACTTGATTAGCGCTGTCAAATCTGTCACAACGTAGCAGGTAGTCCGCGCGGCGCTCGCGCCACCCGGGGCTCGGACCACTCGGCGCTCGCGCCACGTAACCAACTCATCCCCTGTATTCTATATTCAGGACCCGACTCGCCCCTACCTGGCTTGAGCTTGGCGCAACTAAGGAACATGTTTTGGGACCCTTTGAGGGCTTGGCGCAATTAAGGAACTCTTTGGCGCAACTAATGCACGACCATTAAAATAGTGTTCAAAGCTGGGAATTGACTTTGTTTTTCCAGTCATAGCCTAAAGTTTTACGAAAAAGAGAGACCTTCGTAGGGATGTGTTGTTTAATTTATAACCAGTTGCCAACAAAAACTTAGAAATAACAGATAATGATTAATTACAATACTTTATTTTTTAAAAGCAATTGAAAGTTGTTATGCCATCAAGCCTAGTTACTCTGAGTGAATTTGTTGGTTGATATTTGCATTTTCATTTTCATTTTGATCGTTTTGTGTGAATTTACTTATGAATATTCAATTATATAACACCATTCATGTTCAACTTGTTGTACTTTCAACTACGGAAACATGACTTAGAAACTATAACTGTTAGTTTATCTATGGTTCTAAATCTGTGCGATATACAACAGTCCGATACAAACTAGTGTTTATGATACGATTTCAACAATAAAATCATCGTTGGATTAGTCATACAATTTCCCAAAAAGTCAATATATTTAATGGGCTCAATATTATATTCCATTAAACAAACTAGTTTTTAAGCTATTTCAAATGGTCATCATTTGATTTGCATTTGAATAATTGTTACGAATTAGAAATCTAATACTGTCAGTAGGTATTACCTGTCCCCATATATGAATCAAGTTTGAAGTAAATCATTTAAGGGCTTTAAGAGTTATGTATACATTTGAAAAAAATGCAAACAGACAGAAAATCAGGCATTTTAGACCCATGTTGATATGATTGATGTGTTGTCTCGACCTAAAGAACAACAAACTAACCAAAATCATTCCAGAGAGTTTGTGTAGACATAGTATATTGTTCGTATCGGTAACTGATATTTGTGAAATGTATTTAAACGAGGGAAACTAATTACAATTATTGGCTAATAATGTATACCTCCCATCTACAGCAGCTGTTTTTGTTAAAGTAGAACATAGATAAATAAGGTATTCACAGAATCTGCTATACCTAGTCAAAATTATATTTTCACCACACTATGATGTTTTTGGCTGTATTACATACGTTAATTGGTGGCTGAAAGTTACGTTTTGCTGGCCATGCCAGCTGTCGTCGTAATTTGGGGACCGAGCAGGTTTTTACAGGCCGGGGCCGCAAAATCAGCTGTCCGCTTACTTACTTAAAACATGAATGCATTTTAAATACACAATCAAAATCCAGCATTGCAATAGAATTGTGTTATTGTCACCGTTGCCTAGCAACTATTTATTTTTATTTTTGCTGATTCCTCAAATTATTTCTTCACATAACCTTGATAAAGTTGTAGTTATGTTGACTATCAGTGTGCATTATTATAGTGGTGAATCACGGTTAATAGTGGTAATAGGGTATAGTGTGGTGAAAAATAGCGTTCGTACCACGGACCGAAATGGTTTTGCAGCTCTCGATCGATTTAAGTTCTCGACTTCGTCTCGAACTTAAAAACTATCTCGAGCCGGCAAAACCTCATTTTCGGCCCTAGGTACGAAATATACTATTTCACCACACTATGATGTTTTTGGCTGTATTACATACGTTAATTGGTGGCTGAAAGTTATGTTTTGCTGGCCATGCCAGCTGTCATCGTAATTTGGGGACCGAGCAGGTTTTTACAGGCCGGGGCCGCAAAATCAGCTGTCCGCTTACTTAATTAATGAATGCATTTTAAATACACAATCATAATCCATAGCATTTTAATAGAATTTTGTCACTGTTGCCTAGCAACTATTTATTTTTATTTTTGCTGATTCCTCAAATTATTTCTTTACATAACCTTAAAGTTGTAATTATGTTGACTATCAGTGTGCATTATTATAGTGGTGAATAGTGGTAATAGGAAATAGTGTGGTGAAAAATAGCGTTCGAACCACGGACCGAAATGGTTTTGCAGCTCTCGATCGATTTAAGTTCTCGACTTCGTCTCGAACTTAAAAACTATCTCGAGCCGGCAAAACCTCATTTTCGGCCCTAGGTACGAAATATACTATTTTTTCGCTTAGTTTTTGTACTATGGTAGGTGTGTTGCTTTCTTATACTGTACTTTGCAATAATTGTACTTTTAGTTTGTGTTGATAATAAATGGTGTACGGTGTATTCGAAAAAAACATTAATTTACTTCAGCACACTCTTTCACTGGCTCAATTTAACTAAGTATATTTTAATTATAAAATTAGCAACAACTTACTATGGAGCATGGGAATATAATGGAATAAGTGTGTGTAAGTTTTTCAATAGGATGGCGTTGTAACGTGTGTAACGTTTCGCCGTGGTTTTGCGCATATGTGTATGCTCTTTAAGAGAGATTCAAGAGATTTATTGTACCATTGAGTAATAAATACATTAGGTAACGTCAAAAACTATGCTAAAATAAACAAACCAATGCATATAAATAATGAAATGATTCACCATTACAAACCATACTGAAATTGGTTAATTAATCTTCACAGCAAACAAAACAGCAAACCATGCAGTTATGGCAAAAAACAAAAGAAAATGAAAATTGTGACACATACCTGAGTATAAAAATAAAATTACAAATTAAAACAATGGCCAGCCTTCAGAGCATCATATAATTCAATAGGTTCATAAAAAGGATTCGTTTCGAGCCAATCTTTTACAATTTTTGTAAATGTTGACTTACGCAATGACCGAGCACTTTCCGGGAGAGGATTGTAAAACTTTTTGCCTGTAACAGGAAAACAGTTATTAGTTTTACTCAATCTATTGCTACTTAAATGTACATTGTTTCTATTTCTTGTGAAATATGAGTGGACATCCTTGTTACAAACCAGATCTTCTTCCATGTCCTTAATAGCTAACAAAGATTGATAAATATAGACATTTACAACAGTCATAATGCGAAGTTCAGCGAACAAATGTCTAAAATGATCCAGATAGTGGACCTGACATATTACTCGGATAGCCTTTTTTTGATGGAGCAGTACTTTCTGAGCATGCGGGAAGTGACCCCACAGGAGTGTGCCATATACAATATGGGACTGAAAAAAAAGAAAAGAAAGCCAGTCTCAGAAAGTTAAAAGGTAGTTCAGAGGTCAACTTCCTCAAAAGATGTCTTACTCTACTTAATTTTACACAAAGTGCATCTATGTGGTCATCCCACGCAAGCTCCGAATCCGAATTACAGACTCATCACTGGAAACATTTTTATTAAGGCTAAACATGATTTCTTGAGTTTTGGCTGCATTCAAGGCCAATTTATTTCCATCAAACCATTGAGACGTTTCATTTAACAATGAGCTAGCAGAATTTTTTGCCATAATATGATCAATATGTGTAGCAAAAATAGTGGTATCATCTGCGTACATCAATATATCATTTGAGACACCGTAGTACAAGTCATTCATGGCAACAATGAATAAGAAGGGACCAAGGATTGAGCCCTGGGGGACTCCATGCTTTACCACTCGAGAGTTTGATTTATCCCCAGCCCAGGATACAACCTGGAACCTATTATTAAGGTAGGACTCAAACATTTTGAGCGCACAGGCTCCAACACCATACATTGAAAGCTTTTTGACAAGTAGGTCATGCGGCACACAATCAAAAGCGCGTGACAGATCGCATAACACAACAGAGGTTGACATTTTGTCTTCAAAAGCATTAAGAATAACCTGTAAAAGGGAGCCCACCGCAGTTACTGTGGACTTGCCCCTACGGAAGCCGTGCTGAGCAGGGACTAGTAGGTTATGGGTTCCAAAGTGATCACTTATCTGACTTAACATTAAGGCTTCAAATATCTTGCCTATCACAGGGGGGATTGCCCAACTCCGCGCAGTGGTCAAATTTAATCCGAGGAAAAGTTTTATGGCCCCCGAAGGGTTCAGCCCAACTCCGCGCGGTGGTCACTTTTAGGGCCAATTCCAACTCCGCGCGGTGGTTACTTGTAATATTAAGGTTACCCGTCAATTACAGACCCATCAAAAAGTGTTTGAGACAGGGTAAAAAGTGTGAAATGTCAATAGTTAAGTGTAAAATGAATTCATTTGACAATTTAATCAAAATATGTTCCTTTTACAGGATTTTACAACAGTTTACTCATTCTCCATAAGAGTAACATAAGAATTTAAAAATAAGAATTCTTTGGCATTTTTTCTGTAACTATTCTGGCGCTTTTACGCTTCGATATACTGAATTATTTGTTTTTAAGCTTTACAAAGTGGTTTCAAAAGAAATTTAAAAACGTTATACTTTCATAATATATACATAAGCCCCAGTTCACATGGTTCAATCGTGCTGGTTTGTGAACTCGTTCGAATAAACGGTTTACACGTTCACGCCAAATTTAATCAAAATCAGATCATTTTGCTCGAGTTGTCGTGCTAACAGACTTACATATATACACATAAAATATATATACCGGTATATATATATATATATGAATTTGAACGGATGGTGTTTTCGGCCTTTGGGAAATAAAAACGAAAAATTTAATCAGTGAGTCCAGGTCTTACCATGAGACCTACGGTAATAGCTTATTCCCTATATATGGGAAATTCGCTAAAACCTTGGTCTGGGTCTAGATTCAATGAAAACCCTATTCATAGACGTAAAATTCGCCAATTTTAATAAGATGTAAAAGAAATATGCTCGTAAACCAATTTCAGCCAATTTTCCCCCCAATTTGAGGTGTATAGCCAACTGTTTTATGAAACAGAGATTACAGCCAATTTGTTGAAGCAATCTGTGGTTGTTTACAAGACTAACATTTTTGAATTTGGTACTCAAGTTTATCAGCAAGCTCATAAACCCAGTGCTAAAAAAAATGATTGAGTATTGTAGACTTTGGAACATATAAATTTACAGTCACTCTTTCTCACGGGCTTTTTAAAACTTCTTATATTAGTGGTTTTTAAGCTTCGTCTCCTGTTTTGGGTAGGCATATACTTTTTACTTTTCCTTTCTTATAAATGATGAAAATATATCATAATTTCAAACTTAGAGCACAAACTCTCATCCGTCAGGGCTGTGAGAGCCAAAATTGACCACTGCGCGGAGTTGGGCATGTGCCGCGAGGGACCCGAAGTGACCACTGCGCGGAGTTGGGCAGTCGGTTTTGACAGATTTCTGACCACCGCGCGGAGTTGGGGTAAGCCCATCACAGGTATTAGGGACACCGGCCTATAGCTTGCTAGTACATTTCTAGGGCCCTTTTTAAACACAGGCACTGTTCTGGCTGTTTTAAGAACATCAGGAAAGACGCCTTCAAGAAGGCATCAGCGAAACAAATGGGCCAGTAAAGGAGCGATTACATGTACAACCCTTTTGATAAAATCAGTTGACATATCATAAACATCTTTACTGCTAGAGGACTTAAAACTACTGACTACATTTGTTACCTCTAATGCACTAAAGTAGGGTTACCGACCTTTGCGAACCAAGTAGGATCTGCGCATGAGTAGGCGGGGCGGTGATCGAGGCAAAACCACCCCTAGAGTGGTAGTTTAATCGACAGGGGTTGTAAACATGACTCTTAACGGTTAGGGGTAGTAAATACACATATCTTTGATTGTTAGGGGTTGTTTTTTGGTAAATCATATGACGTAACCTTATTCGGTACCTTTGTTTATTATTAAACTATATTTGTTTATTTAGTTATGGATAAAAAGTGTGTACCATGACCGGGTATCGACCCCGGGTCTCGTAGGTGATAGATTATCGCCTTAGCCATCGAGCTACGACAGCAGTTACAGGTACGGTGTTTATAGTGGTAAATAACAACTTTGATTTCTTAATTTACATATACAGAGTGTGTAAAAAACACATTATTTTTTTATTTTATTTCATACATATCTACATGCAGTATTCTATAACAAATGCGAAACAAATGATAATTCACGTATCCAATGTTAAAAACAGCTAAAAGAAGGCTTAAGCGGAACTTTACCGTCGAGTATAAAAAACGGCCTTTGTAAAGGCCACCAAATGTTGAATGTTAAATTTACATTTCATAGATGTTATGTATTTAGGGGTGTCTATTGGGGTAACAGGGGTGTAATGTTTCTTCCCAGTAGTTGGCTATGTATGAAACTGTTTATGAGCCAGAGGTTTGTGGGTTCAATCCTAACTATTCACTAAATACTAAATACCTATCACCAAATGTTTTATTTCCGGTTGGGATGTTTTTGGTATAGTGTTGTATTGTTGTGGGAGTAGTTTGGGTGGTTGATCTCAGAGGTTCACGGGTTCGATCCTAACTATTCACTAAATACCAAGTTCCTATCATCAAACGTTTCATTTCCGGTTTGGGTGTTTTTGGTATAGTGTTGTAACGTAGTGGGAGTAGTGTGAGTCCTTTATCCCAGAGGTTTGCGGGTTCGTTCCTTACAAATCACTAAATGTTTCATTTCGGGTTGGGTGATATGTTGATTTTTAGTATGGTGTTAGAACGTAGTGGGAGTAGTATGAGTCCTTGATCTCAGAGGTTTGCGGGTTCGATACTAACCAATCACCAAACGTTTTATTTTCGGTTAGGATGTTTTTTGGTATAGTGTTGTATTGTTGTGGGAGTAGTTTGGGTCGTTGATCTCAGAGGTTCAAGGGTTCGATCCTTACCAATCACCAAACGTGCCATTTCCGGTTAGGGTGTTTTCTTTTGTTGTTATGGTGTTGTATTATAGTTAACCTTTTGTATATGAACCTATGGTCCCAGAGGTTGAACTGTTCGATCCTTACCAATCACCAACTGCTTCCCTTTTTTGTCAGGTTGATATTTTTATTTTTAGTATGTTGTTGTAATGTAACGGGAGTAGCGTGAGTCCTTTATCTCAGAGGTTCACGGGTTTGATCCTTACCAATCACCAAACGTGTCATTTCCGGTTGGGGTGATATTTTGAGTTTCAGTATGGTATTGTGTTATAGTTCACCGTTTGTATATGAGCCTATGGTCCCAGAGGTTCTCGGGTTCGATCCTTACCAATAACCAAATGTTTAATTTCCGTGGACTTGATCGATTCGGCGTTACCCCAAATATTTGCCACAAGACATCCTCGTTAACTTCATTTGCAGGGCGAAAAGTGACAAACCCCGACTCTTCTCTTTTCAGGTTAAGTGAACGCAAAGTGAAACCCAATTGATCGCCTTCCTGACAAACTTCTTTCATTTCATTTACAATTTGACCAAACCCTTGTCTTAGCCAGTCAATCTCACTAGTTTCAGGCGGGGGATTAGAGAACTTGAAAACAGTGTTAATTCCATGAATACGAAATTTCTTGACATAATTTTCATGTTTATCTAAGATATTTACAGGGACAACTACTTCAACAGAATCATCAACTATATTTACAGGTTCTACTACTCGAGCAGCTACGTTACTTACGTCCATCTTCGTCGAACGCTGAGAGCAAAGTGATGCGATGGTGATCCAAAGCAATATATATATATACGGTAGGGAAAGGGGTGGGGGTAGCTAATGACTACACAGATCACCTATTTATGACCAATCAGGAGTGAGCTTATTATAGCCAATCAGCGTACAGGATTTTTTCAAGTTATAACTTGTTTACTACACCGTATGTGGTACTAATTATAATTTTTGTTTCAGATGATGCAATGTCACCACACAGGATGAAGACAATTTAAATAAACCGTTTTAGCTTTCACAGTTGTTTTCCTTATTTTCTCAACTAGATATTCATTTAATAAACCTACGTATAGAAGTGAGGTTATGTTACTTGGCGGGGACAGTTGGCGGGAAAGCAAATGGCGGGATACAGTTCCTACAAGTGAGGTTATGTTACAGATACGAATGCAGTGCGTGAAGTGAGGTTATGTTATCTGGCGTGAACCGTTGGTGAGAAAGCAAGTAACAGCTCCTAGGTTATGTTATTTGGCTGGAAAACAGAGGTTATATCACATATACAAGATCATGTAATCAGCTAAGTATCGAACCCATGAACCTCTGAGCTAACCCCAATCAGGTTAGAATCGAACCCGTAAACCTACAGCGCTAACCCAATAGGATTAAAATCGAACCCGTTAACCTCTAAAACTAACCCAACCGGGTTAAAGTTGAACCCGTGAACCTCTAAAACTAACCCAACTGGGTAAAAATTGAACCCGTGAACGTACAGCACTAACCCAACCGGAAATAACATGTTTTGTGGTTAGTTAGAGTCGAACCCGTAAACCTTTTAAACTAACCCCTAACTAGGTAAGAATTGAACCCGAGAACCTACAGCGCTAACCCAATCGGATTAAAATCGAACCCGTTAACCTCTAAAACTAACCCAACCGGGTTAAAATCGAACCCGTGAACCTCTAAAACTAACCCAATTAGGTTAGGATCGAACCCATTAACCAACCCAACCGAGTTAAAATCCAACTCGTGAACCTCTAAAACTAACCCAATCAGGTTAGGATTGAACCCGTTAACCAACCCAACCGAGTTAAAATCGAACTCGTGAACCTCTAAAACTAACCCAATCAGGTTAGGATTGAACCCGTTAACCAACCCAACCGAGTTAAAATCGAACTCGTGAACCTCTAAAACTAACCCAATCAGGTTAGGATCGAACCTATTAACCAACCTAACCGAGTTAAAATCCAACTCATGAACCTCTAAAACTAACCCAATCAGGTTAGGATCAAACCACTTAACCAACCCAGTCGGATTAGAATTGAGCCCGTTAACCTCTAAAACTAACCCAACCGGGTTAAAATCGAACTCGTGAACCTCTAAAACTAACCCAATCAGGTTAGGATCGAACCCATTAACCAACCCAACCGAGTTAAGATCCAACTCGTGAACCTCTAAAACTAACCCAATCAGGTTAGAATTGAACCCGTGAACCTCTAAAACTAACCAATTTGGGTTAAAATCGAACCCGTTAACTAACCCAACCGGGATAGAATTGAACCCGTGAACCTACAGCGCTAACCCAATCCGATTAAAATCGAACCCGTTAACCTCTAAAACTAAATCGAACCCGTGAGCCTCTAAAACTAACCCAATCGGGTGAAAATCGAACCCGTTAACCAATCCAATCAGGTTAGAATTGAACCCGTTAACCAACCCAATCAGGTTAGGATCAAATCCGTGAACCTCTCCAATCGTGTTAGAATTGAACCCGTAAACCTCTAGCGCTAACCCGACCGGAACTAATATGTTTTGTGGTTGGTTAGATTCGAACCTGTGAACCTCAAGGATCAAGGACTCACACTACTCCTACTACAATACAACACTATACCAAAAACATTCCAACTGGAAATTAAACATTTGGTTATTGGTAAGGATCGAACCCGAGAACCTCTGGGACCATAGGCTCATATACAAACGGTGAACTATAACACAATACCATACTGAAACTCAAAATATCACCCCAACCGGAAATGACACGTTTGGTGATTGGTAAGGATCAAACCCGTGAACCTCTGAGATAAAGGACTCACGCTACTCCCGTTACATTACAACAACATACTAAAAATAAAAATATCAACCTGACAAAAAAGGGAAGCAGTTGGTGATTGGTAAGGATCGAACAGTTCAACCTCTGGGACCATAGGTTCATATACAAAAGGTTAACTATAATACAACACCATAACAACAAAAGAAAACACCCTAACCGGAAATGGCACGTTTGGTGATTGGTAAGGATCGAACCCTTGAACCTCTGAGATCAACGACCCAAACTACTCCCACAACAATACAACACTATACCAAAAAACATCCTAACCGAAAATAAAACGTTTGGTGATTGGTTAGTATCGAACCCGCAAACCTCTGAGATCAAGGACTCATACTACTCCCACTACGTTCTAACACCATACTAAAAATCAACATATCACCCAACCCGAAATGAAACATTTAGTGATTTGTAAGGAACGAACCCGCAAACCTCTGGGATAAAGGACTCACACTACTCCCACTACGTTACAACACTATACCAAAAACACCCAAACCGGAAATGAAACGTTTGATGATAGGAACTTGGTATTTAGTGAATAGTTAGGATCGAACCCGTGAACCTCTGAGATCAACCACCCAAACTACTCCCACAACAATACAACACTATACCAAAAACATCCCAACCGGAAATAAAACATTTGGTGATAGGTATTTAGTATTTAGTGAATAGTTAGGATTGAACCCACAAACCTCTGGCTCATAAACAGTTTCATACATAGCCAACTACTGGGAAGAAACATTACACCCCTGTTACCCCAATAGACACCCCTAAATACATAACATCTATGAAATGTAAATTTAACATTCAACATTTGGTGGCCTTTACAAAGGCCGTTTTTTATACTCGACGGTAAAGTTCCGCTTAAGCCTTCTTTTAGCTGTTTTTAACATTGGATACGTGAATTATCATTTGTTTCGCATTTGTTATAGAATACTGCATGTAGATATGTATGAAATAAAATAAAAAAATAATGTGTTTTTTACACACTCTGTATATGTAAATTAAGAAATCAAAGTTGTTATTTACCACTATAAACACCGTACCTGTAACTGCTGTCGTAGCTCGATGGCTAAGGCGATAATCTATCACCTACGAGACCCGGGGTCGATACCCGGTCATGGTACACACTTTTTATCCATAACTAAATAAACAAATATAGTTTAATAATAAACAAAGGTACCGAATAAGGTTACGTCATATGATTTACCAAAAAACAACCCCTAACAATCAAAGATATGTGTATTTACTACCCCTAACCGTTAAGAGTCATGTTTACAACCCCTGTCGATTAAACTACCACTCTAGGGGTGGTTTTGCCTCGATCACCGCCCCGCCTACTCATGCGCAGATCCTACTTGGTTCGCAAAGGTCGGTAACCCTACTCACTAACCATTTTCCACTCAAACTTATTATGTACCCCTGGAATACAATCAATATAATTGTTATACTTTAGTGGAAATTGTCTTGGCACTCTCCAACTGTTCAACCAAAGACGGGTTTCCTCTCAGAAACGAAAACATCAGACGGCGCCACAGATACGCGAGCTGCAATTAATTGATACATAAATCAGTGTCTGCCCAACAACAACCAGTCCAGCAAGTTGTAAACATTCTGATGAAAGTCGTCCACCTAGTACACGTAGCGAAAGTGACATTTACATACGCTGTATACAGGCTTCAGCCGGTCAACCACCACTACAGGTATACCAACCCATCGTCATTGCGTCGTAGCTCGTGGTGGTGCGATTCGTACTGATATAGCGAAAGTGACATTTACATACACTGTATACAGGCTTCAGCCGCTCAACCACCACTACAGGTATACCAACCCATCGTCATTGCGTCGTAGCTCGTGGTGGTGCGATTCGTACTGATATAGCGAAAGTGACATTTACATACACTGTATACAGGCTTCAGCCGCTCAACCACCACTACAGGTATACCAACCCATCGTCATTGCGTCGTAGCTCGTGGTGGTGCGATTCGTACTGATATAGCGAAAGTGACATTTACATACACTGTATACAGGCTTCAGCCGGTCAACCACCACTACAGGTATACCAACCCATCGTCATTGCGTCGTAGCTCGTGGTGGTGCGATTCGTACTGATATAGCGAAAGTGACATTTACATACACTGTATACAGGCTTCAGCCGCTCAACCACCACTACAGGTATACCAACCCATCGTCATTGGGTCGTAGCTCGTGGTAGTGCGTTTCCTACTGATATTCCTCTCATTAATTTCTTTTGATAATGAAAGCCATACTTATGTGTGATATTACCAACACTGGCTGCTGGTAGTATAGTTACTGCGGTCACACCCGGTCTCTGCTGTTATTGCTACTCTATATATGGAAGCCGTCAATAATTGTCAAACTGCCATATTGGCTGACTGTCTGCAGCTTGCTTTAGTAAACAGGATGTGTTTTTATGCGGATCACAGTCGGTGTTAATGTAAAAAATGTAACTTCTGTTCGTTATTTTATATAATAACATAGGGTATATATTGTAGTAATTACACATTTCAGTAAAACTGTAGACAGAAACGTCAATACACTAATATAAACTATAAACATGCAAATTGCCTTAAGTGTTAATGTACCCCTGACGCAGCAAACCTGCAAACTAAGCGATTCAAAATTTAAAATTTTTGGAATTTTCTCCGTAACCATTAGGCGCATAACAACGCTTCGATATACGAAATTATTTGTTTTTTAGCTCTACAAAATGGTTCGGAAAGAAATTGCAAAATGTTATGTTTTCAGGGTAAAAAAATTGGAAACCCATAAAACTCCATAAAACCCCCTCTAAACCACTGTTCCCATAGTCCAATCATGCTGGTTCGCGAACTCGTACGAATAAATGTAGGTTTACACGTTTGTACTAAATGTCATCAAAATCCTATCATTTTTGCTCGAGTTATAGTGCTAACGGACACACAATAAATAAATAAATAATGATAAATGTGAATTCGAACGGATGGCGTTTTTGGCCTCTAGGGACCTCAAACGAAAAAGTAAATTGGTCCCGGGTCCAGGTCTTACCATGAGTACTACGGTAATAGGTTATTCCCTATATGGAAAATTAGCTAAAATGAGAATAGAAGTTTTGTGGAACAAATATACAGCATGTTGTAAACTTAAGCTTTAAATAACAAAAAACTAATCGTCTGATCTTCTTGACATTCATTTCTAGCATTGACTATTGGATAGAGTTCAAGCCAATTAAACAATGAGGCTTGCCTGTATTGATTTGTAGCATAGTCTCATAGGAGGCTATATTTGTATTTAATCCCATTTATTTTTGTGAACGGTTCAAGTTTCATACGCGTCCCTCACAAACCTATTACAATTTTAAGGCTATACCTTAAGATTTAAGAGGTTATCCATAGTTATTTTTGGCACAATGAAGAAAATGCGAGTTAAAATTCCCACAGTAATTTGTGATCTAGATTGATACATTTTTGGTGGAACTTCATTTTATGGGACGCGTTGCAGAAAGTCAACAGTAACTAAATACTGCTCCCTTACCCTACAGTTATATAGTTATAATATTCTTCTTCACTAAAACTAAAACAGAGAGGGATCAATACTTATTGAGAGTCACCTAAACGGTTCACAAGCATGGGAACTCCTGAACAACTAAGTCCATACCCATGGTTTCAACTGGTAGACAATAAACTGATTTCATGTTATAATGGAAGAGAAATCGATCGTTTCCTCTCGATTTTGTTACGTATCAGTACATATAAAAAATAACTCAGTACAAAATAAATTAAATCCACAACATTTTATTGGGTTGAAAATCCTAAATATGTATTTCACTGCCTATTAACTACCATAGCAGGCATCTCCTTTTCCATTTACATATTTTTATCGAGAAAATACATTCCACAAAACTCTTACTGAATGTGTGAATCTTAGTGACATCGACATCTACGAACTATCTAGTAGCAAAGCAATATGAGCCAAGCACTGCACCATTCTTCGTTAAGAAAGTGGTCTTAATACGACAGTACAGTATTATATCCGATGGCTGAAGTAACCAGTACACGTGTATTTGGAACCACAGCATTCGTATTTGGAGCAATTATAAAATGATGTATTTCACATGTTAATCAATAATTAGTTTTAGTATGTTAGCTTCACTAATTGATGACAATTTGCACTGTCAATTTGGCTTAAAAACGATTTATTCAGCTACAGTGACTAGTAAACGTGAACTTAGAGTCGTAGTACTTGGGCCATTGGTCAGAAGTGTGACCACTACAACAGTTGTGTCAGTAACTACAGTAACGGCTCCATTGTCACCGTGTCGCCCTATACATGCTGCGACATTATCGTCAGTCTCGCGCGCCTTTTCTTATAACGGCCATTTGAATTTTTCATGCCAAGGTATGGTGTTTTGTACAGTAGTTTTGAACTGCTTGCACAGACCTATAAATTGAATTTGAAATTAAAATAAAGTTATGTCTTCAATTACGGTACAATGAAGTGAAATGAGGAAATTACGCATACGCAATTTTTACCACAAATCACAGTAGCTAACACGCCTAAGATCGAGTCTAGATATCTTAGCTGATATTAACCTTCCTACATGCGTTTTGCACAGTGATAAACGTGTTTTTAGTGTGGCCTTGGATAAACTAATCAGATATATTTACTAGGCCATTCAAAACTCTCCAACCAACAAGGAAAACAAGTCAGCAATACAGTTTGTACACGTAGTGAATTTGTCTCCATCTATTTAGCAATAATGGATAGTTATTTACCTCGGTCGAACAAGAAACCACACACCAAAAGCTCAGTTATGCTTAAGGAAATAAGTATTGAATCAACAGAAAAATCCTTTTTTCAGTAAACCACCAAGATAATTCCAATTACACATGCACCTCTTGTACTAAAATGTCTCTCATAACTCTCATTTTACAAAGTAAAGATTCAGAATGGAGATATTTCGACCCATTATATTGGTTACAAGCTATATTACATAAACAGTTTCAAAACTCATTTACATTGTTCTTATTTATTTGATGGCATTTGTTTGCTGACAGTAGGCCTATTACACAGCACATTCAGGTCGCACCTTTTGCCCGACTCCGACACGACAGATAAATTTACAATCGTCAGATCATTTATCATTTGCAGCTTTGATATAGATTGTTGGGAGGCAAGTGCACATAGAAGATACAAAAGCTGTAAACAAAGCTAAGGGATAGAGGGAGGTTTTAGTGAGGGGAGAGATTCGTAAATGATCTCTTTTACGGCACTTGACAGAGAGAGACAGAGAGAGAGAAACAGCACACGTGTCCCATAGTCGACAGTCGAATTGGTAAACTACGTGTATATTAAAAGTTAACTTTTTACTTTAAATTATTTTAATAAATTTTAGTTTACACATTTTGATGGTCCTAAATATATATATGGCTTTTTAAACAAGGAAATAATATGTGGGTATATTCTTGTCTTGCACATTTGAGATAACTAATGTTTTAAAACCACTCACATCGATATATAATTTATAATCTTAATTTATATTTCCACTACAGTACTATAAGTTCTAGGGTTTACATGGACACACACGCTTGCACGGGAGTCGAAGCGTCTAAATTAATCCGTAGATTGCGTGTGAAGGTTATATAATGCTATATGATCCATTTAAACTAATCATACACTGTGTGAGGTCTAGCAAGTCGCTGATCGGCACGACGCGGGACGCGGTCTTCTTTCTTCCGGCGGAAGTTGATCATGACTGCGACTATGATGTGACGATAATGAGTGAGATAAGTGCGATCATCCGGGGCATTAGCACGAGAGCTGCTTTTAGCGGTGTAGTCTTCGGGGGTTCGGTAAGACCTAGTCCCGGGACCGCTTCAAATATATATTTATAGAAATACTGTAATTGTCTGTTTGATTCCATCTTGTAAAAGTTTTCATGAATTTATATTATATTATTGAATTATCGTGGATAAGTTCAATCTACTCTATATACTTTATAGACTAGGGCATATCTTTTAGATAGCTATTGCCTATTATTATACAGTAATTGACCATGATTTTATAAAGGATTACTGTGATGTTTGTTTAAGGAAATAGTTTAGTGAAAATCTGATCTGAAAAATGGCAATTCACCTGCAGGTATGCTGCGGTGGGTTATTTTAGATAGTGTGATGTTATCAAAAACCTATACAAATTATAAATTGAAAACTATGTGGTCATATTTATAGACAGCTAAGTTAGGGAATTCGGTCCTTCATTAAATCAAATCAAATATTCCTTTTAGCGAATTTCCCATATAGGGAATAAGCTATTACCGTAGTACTCATGGTAAGACCTGGACCTGGGACCGATTTACTTTTTCGTTTTGAGGTCCCCAGAGGCCAAAACACCCTCCGTTCAAATTCACACACACACATATATATATGTGCCCTTTAGCGCGATAACTTGAGCAAAAATGATGGGTAATTGACAGTTCACAGGTTAAGTCTGTACTGTGGGTCGTAGCGCGACGAACTGCGAATCTAGGGCAGCGACAGCGACGTGTCCTGGTCCTGATGCCAGCTAACTAAATCTTATCAGTTAGTTGTTAATGTAGTTCACTGTTGTATTGTAATGGCCCATCCCTTGCTTTGATGGATAAGGTCACAGGCCCTTGTGGATGCCAAAATCTAAGGCTAAAAGAAGCCGCTAACCTCTTTAATTAAATTAATTCGAAACCTTTTGTCTACAGTATTACATTTTTCAGGATATTACGAACTTTGTTGTTGTTTTGACCATATATTCCGCCTCTCTTCAAATTCAAAGCACAACCAGTTATAGGCTCACCGTGACCCCAGCAGAATGTTTGGTAACAAGTCAGTATTGTTACAGAAGGAGACCCCGAGCGACGTCCGCCTCCACCTAGCGGCCGTGAACGGCGACCTCAAGGTCATCCGCAGACTCTTGGACAGTGGGAAAGTCCATGTCGACTGTCGGGACAAGGTAAGAGGCTTATAATAGTTTCAGTACCCTTACGAAAGCTACAACCAATCTACAGCTATAGTCGATTCAGCAGTGCGTCATTGTGTAGTTCATCTATGAAGTTGAGCGCCATGTTTATGGTATGATCATATGGCAGAATCATACTGTTTGTGTCTGTGTCATATTCATATTCATGAGACTTCTCTATTTACTTGCAAAGTGACTAATGTCGTCATGGCTGTGTTTAAGAAATAAACATAAGTTTTAAGTCTCCATCGCACGCACCACTGATTTTCAGATTCGTGAAATATAGAGCTTGGTGTAAATCCCACTTCCTTATGTTGTAGAATAATAACACAAACAATGAGCTGTTCAATTTATATTCCATCACTAATCTCGAAAAGCCACCTATTGCATATGGGTCGAGATGGCACTTGATGAGTGTAAGGCTGTAATTACTAGACACTTACATATTTACAGCTCAATTCAGAATGAGTGTAGACAAATAATGGTATAGTCTAATATTGTATGTAGTTTTGGTGAATTTCCCTTTAGGGGAGGATCTCTTACCGTTGGTGACACGGAATAACCACAATCTGCAGGGTTGCTGCGGCGGAGACATTGTACTACGATTGTGGGTCATTTCATTAACAAGGAAGGACCGTTTATTAAAACCCCAACAATCGTTGACAGCCCTTGGCTGGATACAGTTTAGGACCATCACAATTTTACCGACTTTTCTCCGGATCCAATATTGTACCTTCGGATTACTACGAGCACTGTAATCTCTCAGCTGCTGAACCCAGCGGAGACTTGGCCACGCAAACTTGTCGCTGCTAGCATAGATTAAAGGACTCCTTCAAATACTAACTTTATTATGAAGTGTCAATAAGTATGTATCGTAAAGAGGCATAAATTTGAATAATAAATATTCATATCATCAAAACATTAATTACTTTCTCTCTGTCTGGATAAAAAGTAAAAGTCCTTGTGGAGAAATGTTACGTATGAAAATGCTTGTTTTCGAACTAGCACCATAAAATGATTAAGAACATAAAATACTAAATATAGAGTAGATATTAAATTTATAAAAATAATTCCTCGTAAAAAATGATTTTTAGACCGTAACGATGGAACGCGAACGCAAATAACATTTTAGGTCCTAATATGCATTTGTTAAAATGTTAAAATGCATCGTTAAAATCACATAATATACAACATATTTACGAGTTGCACGTCAGAATACTTTGGACAATAAGACGCGCACAAGGCACAAGTAGGATTCTTGTTGTGGAAGAATACAGAGAAAGTGCCATGTTGATATTTACCATCCAGATTGGACATCTCTAACTCGTGATGGAAGAAGAGGATACAGGCGGAACTTCAGGGACCCCTCCGGTGACGTTTCTCACTGTGAGCTGCGACCTGCCGCAAAACGGCCTTTTACAAGGCCACCCCGATGCGCCCGCTGCTTTGCCTTCTGGCTCTGCAGCCCTGCCTCGCGCGTCGGGCCCGACTACGACCCTGCAATCGCCCATGGACTCGACTTCGGACACGGACCGACCCCCAGCTTCTGTGTGGAGCTCCGCTTCACAACCACCCGCGGACCAGAAAAACGGCCTTAGTCAAGGCCACCAGATGTCTCCAGCCCCCGGCGGAGCTCACCCCGGCCTAGCCGCCGCCCGGCCCTCTAACTCTGTCGCCGCCCGGCCCAGCAACTCCACCCCCCCGGGACTTCCCCTCACGGGGACGGAGATCAGTGCCTGGGGGAAGACCGCTGCTGCGGTGACCCGAGCGGGTGTCGATCAACGGTGCGCCACTGCCACCCCTGGCGGAGGCCCGTTCGTCTTCACTGGCGGCGAGGGGAACAGTTGCCAGGCGAACCCCTGCCCGTCGTCTGGAGAAAACGGCGTTTCTCAAGGCCACCAGACCACCAACAAGAGGCGAGCGTCTCCGACTCCTCCTGCCGAGCGGAAGGCCCGCAAAACCGGCCGAGACACCTTCCAGACACCCGCTGACTCCGACATGGAGGATGATCCGGCCCCGACGCGGAACGAGCCACGGCCTCCGCCTATCCTCCTGGACATACCGCGGAGCTGGCCTGCCCACGCCGTCGCCATCGGCCAACTGGTTGGTGGCCAATTCGACGCCTCATGCACGGGGAAAAATCTGCGGATCAGGGTGGACACCGTACCCCACTTCCGCGCCGTCCAGCGATATCTGCAACAAGAGCGAGTGCCGTTCCACACCTTCGCCCTTCGCACCGAGCGGCTGCTCAAGGTGGTGGTAAAGGGCCTGCCGCCGACGCTAGCACCAGACGAGATTATGGCGGAATTTCATGATTTCGACATATCCGAGGTCAAAATGATGAAGACTCGCCGAGGAATGCCGACTGGCCTCTGGCTCCTCACGATCCGCAGGACGGAAGGATACTCCCTGCCGTCCACTGTTTACGAAATAAGGCGAGCCTTTTATTGCAAGGTGGAGGTACGGCAATACAAGCGGCCCAACGGACCCATTCAATGTCACCGTTGCCAGGGCTTCGGCCACGGATCGGGCCAGTGCCACCGCCAGGTCCGCTGTGTCCGCTGCGGGGACACCCATCCAGCGACCGAGTGTCCTAAGGAGCCGGCAGCCCAGGCGAAGTGCTGCAACTGTGGTGAGGCCCACACTGCCAACTACAGGGGCTGCACTTGCTACAAGAATCTGCAACGGGCTTCGTACGCGGCTGCGGCGAAATCGTCCACGGCACCGTCGGGCCGTCAACCGCGCCGGGTCGACCCACCGGCTCCGAGACCTGACCCAGTGGACGAAGAGGCGCCTGGGGCTCCCGAGGTCGATGACGAGGGCTTCCGGACTCAGCGCAGAAGACGTCGTCGAGCTCCTCGGAACCCGGACAACCGCGGCAGAGCTTCCGGCCCGAGACCCCGAACACCCACCCCTCCTGTGGAGCAGTCCGCCGCCCCGGCCGAGACCCCGAACCCTCGAGTGAGGCGAACTCCCCGCCCTCGCCTGGAAGTCCCACCTCGCCAGCCCAGCGGCCCTGCCCGGCAGCCCAGCAGCCCAGCCCCGCAGCCCAGCAGCCCAGCCCCGCAGCCCAGCAGCCCTGCCCCGCAGCCCAGCCGCCCTGCCCAGCCTATCGAGCCGGCCTCAACCCCGGCCCAGTCGTCTAGGAGCCCGTCGCAGCAGTCTGAGCTGGCTCAACTCATCTCCACGCTGAGGAGCATGTTGGTCGTCGTCGAACGACTTGTTGACCAGTTGACCCAACATCATGCGTAGACTTCGCATCCTCACGTGGAACGCCGACGGGCTTGCCGACAGACGCTACGAGCTAACACAACTCCTCACTGACATGGACGTTGACGTTGCCCTCATCCAAGAGACGCATCTGCGCGGTGGGGACAGGTTCAACGTCCGAAACTACTACACTCACCGGACAGACAGGCCTCTGCAACAACGTCCCAGTGGTGGCTCGGCGATACTGGTTCATCGTCGGGTCACCCACAGGCCGATCGTCAGGAACCTCCCGCCTGGCATCGAAGTGACGACCATCGCCCTCCAGCATGACGGTGCAGAGCTGGAAGTCTCCTCTGCCTACAACCCCCCAGCGAGACGCCTCGACCCCGGACTCCTGGACTTGCTGCTGCCCCCCGGCACCCCGGCGCTTCTGGCAGGCGACCTCAACGCGAAGCACCTGGACTGGGGTTGCAGGAGAGGCAACTTCACTGGAGCCGCTCTCAGGCGCTACCTCACTGCCCACCCTCACATCAACGTGGTTGCCCCGGCCGACCCCACACACTACCCCCGTGCTGGACACCCGCCTGACATCCTGGACATCGGTCTGGCTGGCTCGTTCGATGGCCCAGTCGAAGTCTTCGTCGTCTCCGACCTCTCCTCCGACCACGTCCCGGTGATCATCGATCTGCCACAGGGAGGAGTCCCCGACCGCCCTCCGGTCCGCAGGAAAAGGGTGAACTGGGCGAAGTTCGCCAACCTCCTGGCCAACGCCCCTCGACCGCCTCCCCCGCCACCTGAGACGGCAGAGGAGCTCGACCAGCAAGTCCTGGACCTGTCAACGCTGCTGCAGGACACTGTGGTTGCCGCCAGCTCTGACGTTGACCCGAGGGCCCCTCCACCACTTCCCCAGGGGCTGCGGGAGGAGATCACCCTGCGACGTCGCCTGAGGAGGGCGTACCAACAGTCCCGCTGCCCTCGAGCGAAGGCGGACTTCAACCGGCAGGCCAGGAGGTGCTCCCGACTGCTGGCTGAGCATCGGTCCCAGGAGTGGGAGGACTTCGTCGAGGGCCAGGCTGACACCAACGACGGGATCTGGAAGATCGCCAAGGCTCTGCGCGGCACGAAGACCCACAACAGGCCGCTGCATGGGGGACGCGGGCTCGTCTACTCGCCCGAAGACCGTGCAGAGACCTTCGCAGACTCGCTGGAAGATCAGTTTTCCCCACACCCGGACGTCTACGACGAAGACTTCTGCGAGGTTGTGGACGACTTCGTAGAGACCTACGAGCCGGACTCCGACGAAGAGGACATCCCCCACGTGACCGTCAGCGAGGTGAAGGGCCACATCGCTCGACTCCGTCCGAAGAAGGCCCCTGGACCGGACTCCCTCGGGACTCCAGCACTGAAGAACCTGCCGGCTTGGGTGATTGTTGTCATCACCTGCCTCTTCAACTCCTGCGTGAGGCTGGCCCACTTCCCCGACACCTGGAAGCTGGCGAATGTCATACTCATCCCCAAGCCCGGCAAGGACCACATCTTCCCCGAGAACCACAGGCCGATCTCCCTCCTGCCTGTGCTCTCCAAGATGCTGGAGCGGATCATCCTGGCGAGATTCCCCGAGGAGTTCTTCTCTTCGATCAGGACTGAGCAGTACGGCTTCAGGCGGGGCCACTCCACCACCCTCCAGCTGCGGCGGGTCCTCAACACCATCGCTGGAGCGATGGAACGGAAGCACCACTCGACCTCAGTCCTGATCGACGTGAGCAAAGCCTTCGACCGGGTCTGGCACGAGGGACTTCTCTACAAGCTGGCGTCCTCCCCTCTACCCGGCTCGATCTACAGGCTCGTCAAGAGCTACCTGACCGCTCGCCGCTTCAGGGTCTCCGTTGGACGGGCGACCTCCACACCACGGCCAGTCTCATCGGGTGTGCCACAGGGGTCGGTTCTCGGGCCGATACTCTACCTGTGGTACACCAATGACATACCCCTGGCGCCGAGAGTGCAGCTCTCGCTCTATGCAGATGATGCGCTCTTCACTGCCACCTCCGCCAACCTGAGGATGTCCAGGGTGTATGTCCAGCGACAGCTGGACCTGTTGCTGCCGTGGCTGACGAAGTGGCGAGTCAAAGTCAACGCTGACAAGAGTGAGGCCATCTCCTTCACGAGGTCGAGGAGGCAGGACGATGGTCAACACCTCCACCTAGACGGGGCCGACATCCCATGGAAGCGCCGGGTGAAGTACCTCGGCGTCCTGCTGGATCAGCGACTCACCCTGACTCCCCACGTCGAGAGGGTCTGCGACCTCGCCAGGAAAGGTCTTGGCGCCATCCGCCCGCTGCTCAAGTCACGGAAGTTGTCGACGGCTGCAAGAGTCCGACTCTACACGGCCCTGCTTCGGCCTGTCCTCACGTACGCAGCCCCTGCATGGTACCACCTCACCTGCAGAACCGCTAGACGGAGGCTGCTCGTCGTCCAGAGCAAGGCTCTTCGGCAGGCGACAGATTCACCCTGGTACGTGAGGAACTCCGTCATCAGGGACTCCACAGCAGTGACAACTCTCCGAGACTTCGTAGACGGCCTTCGAGCGAGACTTGAAGAGACGGCGGATGTTTCTCCGTGGGAACATATCAGGGACCTGGTCGCTGAGGATGTTCCGCAGCTCCGCCCCCAGATCAACGAATAACCCCCAGGAACGACGTTGACGTCTACAGGTAGCTGAGCTACCAGGGCTTGGACCCACAGCAGGCCGGAAGTATATGCTCCCAGCGAGCAGGCACTTCCCCCAGACGTGGCGCTAGTCGCCACAATCATATGAACTTGGACTTGGACTCGTTACGCAACTTGCAGGTCTTTGCACCGACGCCGCCACATTCCGCCGTCGTGCCTTGAAAACAGCTGACATGCATTCATTCAACAATAAAACAGCTGTGTGTGTGTTGTTTGTTTCGTGTTGCTATACTTGTTTCTAGCTTATCATTTGACTCCACCTCATAGTTAATGTCATGGTCTTTTTTACGCTTCTGAATTGTTAGGTGATAGTTATTGTAGGTACATTCAACAAGTACGCACATAGTGTCGTCCCCATCTTAAATAATTGATAATTGATATAACTAATTTCACACATTCATAAGATACATTTTTTTAAATTCTGGTTCATCAATTTGTATTTATTAGCGAATTTCCCATATAGGGAATAAGCTATTAATCAACGTAGGTATCATGGTTAGACTTGGACCCGGGACCGATTTACTTTTTCATTTTGATGTCCCTGATCCTCAAAACATAAAATTTCACAAATTTTCTCTAGACCATTTTGAAGAGCTTGAAAAAACCAAATAATATAGTATATTGAAGTGTTCTTGTATGGTTATTGGTCATGGAGAAAATTGTAAATAAAAAATTCCCATGTCATTCTTATGGAGACTAAGTAAACTGTTGTAGTTTGCTTGTTCATGGATATATATGGATCAAACTTGGCAAATCTATTTATACTAAGCTATTAATCTTTTACTAAAATAGACACTTTATTACGCTCCCTGTATGAAGCAAACCTAGGTACTCGTTAAACCATATGTTATTTGAATAGATTTAATTGAAAATCAAATCAGGCAAACGGAAATTTGATTAGTATGCAGGTTTGCTGCGGCGGGGTATAAATTATATTACATGGCCATCATCTGTAAAAACATGCTCACAAAAATAATAAATATAAGTTTTTAAATGAATTAATTTAGCATTTTCAAATTCCCTTTGAATATAAGAGAAATGTGAAAAGGACGAAATTTCACAGAGAGACTTTATTATGTTTTATTACCCAAACCAATTAAACTTGGCCAATTACTTACAGTTGTTAATTAAAACTTCTAACAGTTATGGTAATGTGTGAGTGTTGATGAAGAAATCACACTTCATAAGTAATTCTAAAAGGAACAAATGTTCCCTTAACTATTAACAATTTTTATTTATGATTATTTGGTGCGACTTTTATTATAACATGCTATGACTCCGCGCAAAGTCTTCAGGATCGCCTTTATTTGTGGGGCTGTTAGCTACAATCTGTTTGGTTACATACAAAATGTTCTAGTGAAACCAATAGATTTGTAGCAATTGGAACACTCAATTGTTTATTGGCGAGGGCATATTTTAGTTGCAATATTTGGCAGTAGAAACATTAGATCATCTGTAAGTGTAGAGAATAATCCGATATCATAATCACGTTAAATGTTAAAACTAATAATGATAAAATATATTTACGATTATATAATCCAATTTTCCATGTAGGAATTAAGCTATTAAAATATACGTTCTAAATTATATACTGTACAGTAAATGTATCTTCCCATTTTGATGTCATTTCGTATAAACAAGTAAACCTAAGCCATTATTCAAACGAGTTCACACAAACCAGCAGGATCAGACTATGGGAACAGGGTTTTATGGGGTTATTATTTTTCCAATTTATGGCCCTCAAAACATAAGATTTTGCAATTTATTTCCAAATAATTTTGTGAAGCTTAAAAAAAAATTCCCTTGTAATATTTTTATGAAGAATAAGTAAACAGTAAGTTTAGTTTGCTTGTTTATGAACATACTCGTATTTTGATCAAATTTAGCAAATTTATTTATTTACTAGTAAGCTATTGAAAAAAATTGCATTTCACTAAAACATACTTTATTACTTTACCTGTAGCAGCAAATCTAAGTACACATTAAAGCTGTTTTTTAAATTCGGAATAAGTCTGACATTTTAAAGAATATGTTAAGTGAAAATCCAATCAGGGAAGCGGAATGTAAATTCCATTTTCCTGGTCGGATTTCCAATTAAATACAGTATTCCCTTAAATTTTGCCCGATCATGTTGACCTATGGTAATACCATTGAATGCTGAATAGTTGTATTGTAGTAATAATAGTCAAAGGCAAAGGTAATACTGTAGCTTATTCTCTATATGGGAAATTTCCCAAAAGACTATAGTAAATGTGAACAAATTCAGAACTTAGCAGGACTGTTTTGTGTATAGTTAGTTGTTACATGTGCAGGTTAAAATAGCTATAAATGACATACATGTTTCAGTTAATTTTACCAAAAACACAAACGGTATGAAAACATCTATGGTAATAAGGATGGACAATTTAAATGATAATAAAGTACCTGATCAACAAGCTCAAACAGGATGCTCTGCCATTTTAGAATGTGAAAGTAACTCAATAATCTTACTTTCTATTACTTTATCATCACCTAGCTAGGAGTCCTCTGATACATTAAATAGCCAAGAAACCATCTATAAATTAACAGATATTTACAAAAGTGAAAATTGATCAACTTTGAGATGTCTCTTTTAGTGAATTTGCCATTTAGGGAATGCTATTACTAGGTCTCATGGTAAGATCTAGATCTGTGACTATATTACTTAAAGTATTACATATAGTATTAGTAAATTGACAAGTGTTATCCTGTAAAGCAGTATATACTGAGGAACGCTTGCTAAATAAAGGAATTTTTGATTTGATTTGATTTGATTTGATTACTTTTTTGTTTTGATGTCTCCAGAGGCCAAAACACCATCCTTTCAAATTCATATGTCTACTATACTATAATACTACAGCATATATTTTTATTTATACAGGATGTCCCATAAGTAAACAGCCAAACTGGTGAGTCGGTGGCTCAGTTGGTAGCGTCACGGACTTCGGGCCCAAGGCAGCGATGTCGTGGGTTAGATCCTGGTCACTGCCACTAAAATTTATCAGTACAGTTCACCTTCATACTGTGCCGGCTCATTCCACGCACAGATCTGTAGTCTATGTGGACGGGCAAATGCAAGGTTAAAAGAGGCCGTCATCCTCTTAAAAAAAAAAAAAAAAAAACTCCGAGAAATGATTATACTGTACTTAAATATGAGTCAAACTAATGAAAAATCAATAGGCCTTGTAACAATTGTTTAATCCCTGCATTCACCAGATTTCCACCATTTTGTATTTTTACATTTAAACATTTTAATGTTTGGATTGTTTAAATCGATCTTGACGAATCTTGGTATGATATGTTAAGGTAAAAGATATCTTTAGAAAAAAAAGTATATATATACTTGGTCCATTCAGAATTTTAAAATGGCAGCCATTTTAATTTTCATAATTTATAAATTATAAATTGACGATTTTATAAAAATATTCTAGATATCTTTCATTTATCATTTATAATTTCCTATGAAACTACACCAAATAGCTTAGCCTAAATATCACAAATATTGAATACATTTCCAGCCCAGTTTATTTAGAAATCTTTGGAGTTTTTCTCGAAACAAACAGACAAATATAAACCAAGTCTTCTTTAAACTGTTATGGATTACATGTTATGTATTTACAATCCCATAAACACCCTCCTGATTATACATATTTGGATTTTATATGTAGGCTAATACTGTTTTGTTTTATTTGTTTGCCAGCTGTCGTTGATTGTTAGGCTTAATAAATGGTCCTTACTAATGAAACAGCTGATTTTGGTTAGTAACATAGCTAAAGATCGCCTCACACCATTCTTCATTCTACTGAATATGAATACGTATACGTACTGAATATGAATGTAAGCCTTCCATTCATATTCAGCTTATACAACTCAGAGTGTGTTGGTGTCAAAGAATTGATATTTGCTTCTAATTATATTTCCCTCTGTTGGCAGGATGGCACCACTCCTCTGATCCTGTCATCTGCTAACGGTCACCTGGAGTGTGTTCAGGAGTTGTTGGAGCAAGGAGCAGACCCTGCTGCACGACGAGTGGTCTGTACTGCATTTAAATCTTAAAACATTTACAAATTAAACAGTTTTTATTACCATTTTTGTTTATTAGCCTAGCAGGAGGTCACACTGAATTGAAAACGTGAGGAATTTTCGACTGAGTACATAAAAAAAAACATATTTCAGCTTTCATTTTAGTTCCTCAAAATCGTAAAAATGGTGTAAAACATTTAATTCTACAAGCCTCACTAAAGTGGAAAAACATACATATACAGCATAGTGTAGCACATGTTTTAAATTGTGCACTGAAATGAGGAATATAACATACTAGTAGCGTATTTCGGCGTAGTGTACAACCGAGGAACAAACTATTTTGTTTTTCTCAGAGCGTATTGGAGCGCATTTACGTGCAGACACGCTTAAAGTTAATACTAGTCCCTTTTCTGCGCCAATTGGGCTCCTCCAATTAGTTGTCAGATTCTCCCAATCATTCTTCACCAAACTAAATATGTAATCGAACGTTGTAGTCGACATTCTTGTGTAATCCATAAACCGAGACTCGTGTTTCCTAAGGATTGGAAATACTCGTAAGTGGTGATGTTCACCATGTTTGTCCCTGCCTTTACACACTTCATGCAGCCCGACACTCCTCGTACTAATCAAAAACTGCCACCTAAGGTATTTTCGACAAGACTAATAGCCGTATTCGACAGAGCCATCCTCTATACTGATGTACCTTATTAATACCGTCTACAACCTATGCGCTATGCTACGCTGCGCTCTCTGTGTGTATTGGACTACGCTGTGCTCGGCTACCCTACGCTGCGCTGCGCTACATTGCGCTACATTGTGCTACCCTACGCTGTCTGTATGTTTTTACACTAAACGTTCAACATTCACATCTCTTTCTACGCTCAAAAATGGACTATCAATCCTATACTTTACTTGTTAGATTCCACGTCCAGCCATTGAGAGTTACATAAATACTTCTCTGTGGCCCAGCACAATGACAATACTACTAATGGATTAAAACTGTAACCAATCAACAATTAAAAGAAGAAAAAAAACGTTTTAATAAGCATTCACTTACAAACCACGAAGAGACACACACTGTCTTATTGTCCGATAATTCCAACACCCGATGAGACGCACAGGGTGAGAGTGTGGAATCCACCAGTACTTGACAAAAAGCTCTGTGGCTAGACTGACATGAGGAGGTGAAGTATGGCAAAAACTAGTTCACATTGTTTAATAATTTAATACTTTATTCTGAAATGGCAATCTTTTTAGGAATGTAGGTATTTTAAGCCATGTATAAATGGAGATGACTGTAGGATGAGTGGCGCGATTTTGTAGTCTTATAGTGACTAAGGTCGAATAAGCAAAAAAGTCATATAGAGAAAAAAATGTTACTCCATTTGTTGAAGATGAAAGGGGTAAAAGACAGGTATGCAGGTTTAAGTCGACGATTTATGTGGCATGTAGCATACCAAAACAATTAGGAAGTACACGCACAGTAAGTGCAGGTGCCAAAAAACAGGCACTTTTCTGCTGACTACAGACAGAGGCAACGAATTGTCGTAAGATGCTTGCTAAGGTTAGTTATCCCACAGGAATTATAAACAATTTAGTCGTCTTCAGGTAGGATAAAATATTCTGAAAGGTCAGACAGTTCAAGATCGGATTAACACGACTATATATCGTAGCAATGAAGTCAAAATTCATGAAGTCAGTATATATGGCTACTAACTAAATTGATGATATCCCTAAAATCAGAATAAAACGATGTATAGGATAATTTACTGTTGAATTTGCTAGTGTAATTTAAACTGCCTGATTGTATTGTGCTGATGAGTGATGACTGTCTTGTTCTCAGACTGGGACCACAGCATTGTTCTTCGCTGCCCAGGCAGGTTACATGGATGTAGCTCAGCTGCTGATAACTCACCATGCCCCAGTCGACACTCCCAGCGTGGTGAGTGGTGGACAGATACAATAATAAGTAATATAGACTATAGCCACAATTAAATTGGATATGTATTGGAGTCAGTCAAGGACTTTTAAATTGAATACCATGTATTTGAATCAGTTACATTTGCAAGATAAATAGTTTTATTTTAGATTAAAACAATAAAATGTACATCAATGTTTACTAGTGTATGCCAAAGACATTTTACCCATTACACTATCCTGCTTTCTTTTGTGAGTAAAACTGCCCAAACCCTAGTTCAATCTTGTTACTTATTTTGCTAATTACTAGCTGACCCGGCAATTGCTGATGAATGATTTTTGTGAAATACATGTGACAAATAATTTATGGAAAATTTGTGTGTAATAAGTTTATGAATTATATTTTCGAAACCATTTAGTGTACCAAATTAAAAATGCTTATATACCGTTGTATCTGTTCAATGTTCATTCAATTATCTATTAGCAGGCAAGATAATTTGTAACACAATAAACCGCAAAATCAGTACAGCTGTTGTTCATGAAAAATTTGTGAAATAAACATTAGTTATCAAATGTAACACGTAAATTCAAATGTATACCAGTAACTTTCCTGTTTTAAAACTTGTCATGCTTCATTTTCTGTCCAACAAATAGCCACATCATCAGAATGTGCTATTGTTATAAGGCTGATGTTGTTGAGCTGTAATTGGTTTTGTAATTGATCTATCAAGTGACAACCAACAATCATTCTTCTTGCTATGCCAGAGTCTATATACCTATCTTTGACAAACCAATCTTGTGAAAGTGACTTGTTGGTTCATTTTAAAATACATACACACAATAATTTCCCATCACTAGGCTATTAGTTTTTTTATCACAGAACAAAAGATGATTAAATTCATAGATATTATTGTATATCCATCCTCTGAAGGGCAGTGACAGGCAAAACACATTTTTTTTACTACCATATTTACTATAGAATATATATAATCCCAGTATTGAATGTAAGTGACACAAAAATCACATGCTTGACATGACATAATGCTGATGTATCAGGGTTACAAACCGCTGACTAGGATATCGGTGACACTTGTCTGGTAGGTTGTATTGTGAGTAGTGTGGTAGGCTGAGTGACTCATCTCTGCTACCTACTCAGTAACGGTACTGCTGTGCTGTGATTTTCTAGTTTCAATTTGATTAACACGTTCGCTACCCCGATCATTGCCACAGACCGTGGTATACAATTTAATCTTACACATAGACTGGCTGTCACTTGGTTAACAGTACACACAGACCACGGACGAAGACCTGTTAACACATTCGCTGCTGAAACCTTTAAACAGGCGCTCGCCAATGGCGGCGAGGCCCGGGCGGAGCCCCGACGCGCTAACTGAATCAGCGATCGCTATTGGTATTGAAATATCTCAGTAAGACGAATCACAAAAGAGCAGTGGTGATTGTTCTGCGTTACTCCGAAAGTGGACGTAGTTCACTGAAACACCCAAAGGTAGCAGCACTGCCTGGGATCAATAACCAGAGTCTTTGTAATACGGCTCGAACTGAGAAAATCCCCGAAAACGGGACAAAAGCATTGCCAGACGGGATTTTACGGGCAATTTTTGTACCAACCTACACCAGAATAAAGCTCGCATTATAAGCTACAGGCTGGTAAAGATTACAACGTTCTCCGACAATGGCTGAGCTCACATTGAAACAATAAACATGACATGGCGCGCTCCCCCACCCGTGGACCCCGCTCCTCAGCTGAGACGCGCGGGGTCCACCGGTGGACCCGCCGCATCGAATGTGTTAAACAGTGATCATTTACTTTGTAATACTCTGCAGTCTTGTTTGTAAATCATATATTCTTGTTTTTTATATATTTTTGATAACCTTTTGTAATGTTGTATATTTGAGACACCCGGTCTATAGCAAAGACAATAGTGAAAATTATAATACTTTTTTTAAATAGCCCAAGCGTTGCATATATGCGACGGTTCATTTTTGTTATGTTTTTAGGTGAAAGTACCGGTAAGTAAAAAAAACATATTTTTCAAGAACAAATATATAAAAATTGAACAAATATAAAAGCTACATAGGATAATGCAGCATACATACAGTGATGCAGCAAAGTAAAGAACAGTTTTTACAACTGTTATATGGCGTCACCGATCATCATATCCACAGACCAAGAGACGCAGTTGTGCGAAAGACATCACTGGTAGACCACTGCAGAGAATTCAGTACTTTCAAATAGACCATTACAAAGATATAAGCGTTTTGATAACATTGGAACGCCGACGCAAATATGCGACTTTAGACTAATTTAATATGACTCAGTCTATGGGTAGAAACCAGCCGTCGCATATGTGCGTCGCTGGTCCAGATATGAATGAAAAATCTTGTACTATTGCGGTAGCGAACGTGTTAAGTTTAAAGGATTACTAGTTTTAATACTAAAAATATATATTGATAAATTGTTCTAGAGAAACAGACAATAATGTAATATTTGGAAGAGTGTTGGCAGGTGTAATAATGAACTGTTATTATGGCTAAACTACAGAATTCTGTGTACTGTAATGATAATGTTTCAATATCATCTATGTAACTTATGGACAAATGATTTCAACACTATTGTAAGTCGATGTGGTTTTGAAAAAATATATAATAAGAGATTAATAGGAGATAAGATAATAAGAGTTAGTGAAAATCTGTTGTTTAACACATTGGGTGCGGCGGTATCCATATGGATACCTGGAGTCCATCACGTAGAAGCGGCGGTATCCATATGGATACTTGGGTCCTCCTGAACTTCAATATTTTCCTGTGGCTCAGCCGTTTGATATTTCGAACTAATACTTTGTAGCCACCTGCGTTGACACAGTTGAATGACCGTGGTGACCTTGGTTTCTATTTTTGTCGCGTTATCAGTAGGGGGGGCGGGATGGGGGTGGGCGAGCGCGCCACGTGCGTTTGTTTACGACCCTTTGCAGAATGTTTCCACGTTAGCGTGTAGTGGGTGACTTGCTTTTTGTTGTGTTGTAGGTTGGTAGTAAAATTTCCCCATAAAATCCCCGTCTGGCAAACTTAAAAATCAACTTTTTGTCCCGTCTTTCTCCCTCCAATTGTTAATACGATGGGACCGGCTACGTTCCAAGCAGTGCTGCTATATGTGAGTGTTTAGCGAACTACGTCGACTCTTGTTATAAAACAGGACATCACCGCACGTTATTTGCTATTCGTCATACCGAAATATGAGAGCCAATCACCCGGCAATCGGGTTTGTTCGACGCTGCGGGCTGCGCCGCACTGGGGCTACGCCTGCTGTTTGATGGCCCGCAGCGAACGTGTTAATGTGTCAACACTGCTGTGCACTCAGTGGTGGCTGGCATAGGTTAAAGGCGTATAGGAACTCAACCAAACAGGAGTTGTTACAATGCAGTTGTCTGCTCACTATATTGGAATATTATTTATTTTTATTTACTATCTATAATATTAAAACGAAACAGTGTTTTTTTATTTTACGATTTTGAATCAACCACTCGACGGATTTTCATGATTTTTATGTTGAAAGAAAGATCATTTTGAGAACTAGGGAATGTCGAAGCCATAATTTTAGTTTAGGGTCCCAGTTTTTTAGAAATTAAGTTTTAATTTTTTAAAAGTCTAGAAGCCGACGCTAAGATTCTAAACTAGCTTTTGGCATAAAATAATTTGTTTAACTCAACAGCTGTAAGCATTCAGCTTTTGTGTCACAAATACAGCATTTGGATAAAATTAAAAGACATACTAAGAGTTGACTTATTTATACTATGTGTAATGCTAATCATTGATACGTTCAATCCTTCTAACGTGTATTCACTTATACAATTAAAAAGTACAACTTAGTAAAACGAAACTTGACTTTAATCATGTAAAAACTAACTGACAACAAAAAGTAAACAACCTTGTTATTTTTATGTAACATATGGTAATAAATAATGTGAACTCTATACAGACCAAAAGCACGAACACTTCACCTTCTCGCCGAGATTGAACTACTGTCCCTGTCTTCAAGAAGGTTTTTATGCTTTAGTTGGTCAGCGTGTTTTTTAAAGATTCTTCTATCGTTACCTTCAACTTTCCACACGTTTCGCCCTAGTCTCTTCAAGATTACGCCGGGTTTCCACACAACATTTCCGTTTCTGGTTTCTGCCCAAAACACAGGTTCATTTATTTTGAAGTTTTTTAGGCTAGTAGTGGCTCCTTCTTTATTCTCTTCCTCTTTTGTTTTATCTTCTTTATTTTCTTCCTCTTCTGTTTTAATCTGACTTCCTTTTTGGGGTTGAACTAAATCTAAGATAGCCTACATCTTAGCTGACGTCCTAAAAACAACTCAGAAGGTGACATTCCAGAAGTTATGTGTGGTGTTAACCTGTACTTAAATAAAAAGTTGTTTTCACCACACTATCATGTTTTTGGCTGTATTACATACGTTAATTGGTGGCCGAAAGTTACGTTTTGCTGGCGATGCCAGCTGTCCATAATTTGGGGACCGAGCAGGTTTTTACAGGCCGGGGCCGCAAAATCAGCTGTCCGCTTACTTACTTAAAACATGAATGCATTTTAAATACACAATCAAAATCCATAGCATTGCAATAGAATTGTGTTATTGTCACCGTTGCCTAGCAACTATTTATTTTTATTTTTGCTGATTCCTCAAATTATTTCTTCACATAACCTTAAAGTTGTAGTTGTGTTGACTATCAGTGTGCATTATTATAGTGGTGAATAGTGGTAATAGGGTAAAGTGTGGTGAAAAATAGTGTTCGTACCACGGACCGAAATGGTTTTGCAGCTCTCGATCGATTTAAGTTCTCGACTTCGTCTCGAACTTAAAAACTATCTCGAGCCGGCAAAACCTCATTTTCGGCCCTAGGTACGAAATATACTATTAAGTCAGCTTCCAAACTTTTAGGGGATTGTTCTTGGCAAAGTTTTCTCAACGCCTGTTTCATGGTACCGACGTATTTTTCAACTTGTCCGTTGGAACACGGATGGTAAGGTGGAGTGGTTACGTGGTCGATTCCAAATGCTTTACAAAACTGTGCAAATTCTACGGACGTAAAACAGGATCCGTTGTCTGTCACTATGGTTTTAGGGATTCCATATCGGCATATTAGCAGCTTAATTTGTTTGATTGTTACTGAAGTAGTCATAGAGTTCAACTTGATAATTTCTGGCCAACTGGAGTATGCATCTACGACCAAAAGAAAAACACTATTAAGGAAAGGTCCAGCGAAGTCCAAGTGTATACGGGTCCAAGGGTCAGTGCATCTCGGCCAATTACTGAGGAACTTTCTCTGTGGTTCTCTTGCAGCATACAAGTTGCATAGTGCACAAGTTCTTGCCACGTTTTCGATGTCACTGTCCATCGATGGCCACCAAAAACGATCTCGGGCCAACGCCTTCATCTTTACCATTCCTAAATGAGTGTCGTGCAGGTACATAAGTAATTTCTGCTTGAACTTTTCTGGGATAATTGCTCTAACCCCCCACATTAGGCAGCCCTCATGTATGGATATTTCGTTCTTCCTTGACTCATAGGGTTTTAACTCCAGATTGTTTGTCTTGTTTGGCCATCCACTTAATACAAACTCTTTGACCCGATTAAGAGTGACATCATTCGACGTTTCTTCACTGATTTCTTTAGCCGTAACTGGTAGACAATCTATGTTACCTGAGAATATTAATCCAACTACGGTGCTATAACTCTCATCGGCTTGGTCAAACTCGACATCTTCCTCGAAAGGCAAACGACTTAAACAGTCAACTTTCCCAAATAGTTTAGTAGAAACGTATTCTATGTCAAAACGAAAATTTGTTAAAAACAAAGCCCACCTTTGTATTCTGCAAGACGTGGTTACTGGCACTCCTTTGCTGGATCCGAATATAGACAATAGAGGTCTGTGGTCTGTTTGGATCAGAAAATGTGTGCCCCAAAGGTAGATGCGGAACTTTTTAATAGCATAAATCAAAGCTAAAGCTTCTCGTTCAATTTGCGAATAATTTTGCTCTGCCTTGTTCAGTGTTTTAGAAGCATACACGATCGGCTTCTCTTCTCCGTTAGGATATCGATGAAAAATTGCGCAACCAATCCCCACTGATGAAGCATCGGCTGCAACTACTATAGGTAATTCACTATTAAATGGCACTAGAATAGGAGTGGAAACTAAAGCATCTTTAATACGGTTAATTGACTGAGAGCACTGTTCTGTCCATGTCCATTGAACATTTTTCTGCCTTAGTTTGTTTAATGGTGCACAGATCTCAGAAAAGTTTGGGATGAACTTTGAGTAAAAGTTTACCATTCCTATAAATGATTCCAACTGTTTAATGTTTTGGGGTTCAGGCATATCTACTATGGGTTTTATCTTGTCTTGATTCGTCGAAATTCCATCTTTGGAAATACATAGACCCAAATAGTTGACTTTTTCCTTCATGAAGTGACACTTAGCTCTGTTTAAACAAAAACCATTGTCCTCAATGCGTTTCAAAACCTCTTTTAACGTGTTTAGATGTTCAGTGTCATTTATTCCTGTTATAATGACATCATCCAGTAGGAAAGCGACTCCATCTAATCCAGAAAGCATAGAATGCATCTTCTTTTGAAAAATTGCCGTAGCAGGAGCTACGCCAAAACACAGTCGATTGTATCGCATAAGACCAAAAATAGTATTAATGACAAGGAGTTTTTTAGATTCTGTGTCCATGGGAATAGAAAGGTATAAGCATCAGAGAGGTCAAGGGTAGTAAATTTCTGTCCAGAACCTATCTTGGTCAATAAATCGTCTTGAGTTGGTAATGGAAACTGCTGCACCTTTAATGCTTGGTTGAGTCCCGTTGAAAAATCTGCGCATATTCTAATAGCTCCATTCGGTTTTCTTACAATCACGCATGGCGCAGCCCATTCTGAATGGTCTATTTCTTCAAGGATACCATTTCTTTTTAACCGGTCAAGTTCTTCTTTAACCTTGTCCCTTAAAGCTAAAGGAACAGGCCTTGCCTTTTTAAACACTGGTGTAGCACCCTCTTTTAGGTACAAATGAGCAGTTGTCTTTGAACATTTATTTTCATTGGGTTGAAAGACGTGAGAAAACTCATCCACAAGTTTGGCAAGTTGTTGATCCGTATTTTCTACTTGTAAGGTTTGTTTATACGGTTCTGAACATATCCTTTGCAAATCGGAAAGTGATATTTTGTGGAGAAATAAAGGTGTAATCCAATCTCTTCCCAAAATATTTTGTTTGACACCCGAAGCGACAAAAGCTCTGAGTTTGGTATTAACGTTTGCAAAAACAACTTCTACATCCATCTCACCAAGAAGTTTAACACAATGACCTGTAAATGAAGTAAAATTCTGTTTACTTAACAAAAGGTCGGGTTTTCCTATCTGTTTCCAAGTATGATCTGAGATAATTGAAGCGCAGCTACCTGTATCAAACTGCATCCTTACGATCTGGTTATTGAGTAAGATATTAAGAATAAGAATCGGGTAAAAGGTTGCCTGCTTTCCAATTGAAAGAACGTCCTGTATTCCTCCCAAAGAGTTCGTATCATTATAGCTAGTTACATCATTATCAACAACGTTACTACCAGATTCCTTTGACTTTGGACCATTCTCAACAATGTTGCTTTTAAGGTGTCGTTTCTCCACCTGTCCCGTTTTACATATTCTAGTTATGTGATTCCTACTCCCGCATTTGTAACATCTTGGATTTTTAATGTTACAATTCCTTTTCAGATGTTTACCACCACATATAAAGCATGGCCCTAGAGATAAAACATTACAATCTTCCCTCTGAGAAAAACTATTTAATGAAGCATCTTTTACTGAGAAAAGAGAATTAGCTACGTTAATGACTTCTGAGAACGTTTCATAATCCTTCTCCATGAGTTTGGATCTTATATTGTTATCACATATCCCCATTACAAAAGCGGTAACAAGTGCTTGTTGGAAAAATTGAATGGGAAATTGACAATCATTTACTTTATTCCTCAAAACATTGGCAAACTCCGTCAGACTCTCGCAGCCCTGACGCAGTGAAAAAAACTTGACTCTTTCTGCAATGGCGATTTTTTTAGTTTTAAAATTGTCCAACAATAGTTTAAAAAGTTCTTCATACTTAAAGTCATTTAAATCATTAGGTCTACAAAGGTTAACCAGTGTGCTTAACACATTTGTACCCAAAGCGTTTATGAATAGCAAGTGTTTGGTTTCATCATCGTTAATTCCATTGAGTTTAAGACCTGTAGTAAACTTAATGTGCCACACATCAATCTCTACTGTGTCCGGGTCGAACAAGTCACATTTAAAATTACAAATACTTTTTTCATTACGAACTTGATCGGTACCTGGATCGTCTTGATGTCTTCTATGTCTACCTGATGTCGGCATTGTGTGAGTTCTAATTCCTCGTCGCCAATAACGTGTATTCACTTATACAATTAAAAAGTACAACTTAGTAAAACGAAACTTGACTTTAATCATGTAAAAACTAACTGACAACAAAAAGTAAACAACCTTGTTATTTTTATGTAACATATGGTAATAAATAATGTGAACTCTATACAGACCAAAAGCACGAACACTTCACCTTCGATAAGAGGATGAAAGATTATTTAAATATACATAGGTAAAATACTAGGATGTTTAAAGGATTTTTTAAATAATCTTTGTAATCTTCGGTTTGTTTTAGTGCAATATAATTTTCATTTAACTAACAGCTGGTTAAATATAAAAATCCTCTGTAGAACTATGAGGTTATTTTATTTACTCTGATTTGTCATTGATTTTTAGGAAATAAGTAAGATTAGTAGACCACCGAGAAAGGTAACACCATCGACGTATACAAGTCGAGGCTCTGTACACTAGTCTTAAAAAATGGATATGCAAATTATTATACTGCTAAACTTTTTTAGGAAAGGGTAGGAAAATCCAATTTTACACGTTTTAATTCGTCTTGGTTTGTTTACAATCAATGTTTTTGAATGATTAAACTTTGTTTGGATTAGGCCCGGAATTATTGATGTCATTAAGAAGGAGATCAAGAATCTTTAGGAATACAATTTTAAATTACCACCACAACCCAGACGGGTTTTATCCAAAGATATACAGATATGAATGACATAGATTGAGCACAACGTCATCATTGACCTAGGATACTGCAATTAGACTAACCATCCTTTTATGAAATCTAAAAAGTTGTTTGGCGTGTGTTTAGTTGTGGTTACGTTTGGAGGCGCTGAATATTTTATAGTTTAAATAAATGAATATGGGGAATCAGGGTGTACATTGATTCAATGAGGGTGGTTTAATTAATAAGGATATTAGAACTGATAACGGGATGGATAATAAACATAGACAATTAATTACGTCACTAGCTTTACTAGCATGTTTTACGTTTTAAATTCCTTTAACATGTGACCAGTTCTTTTGTTCAAATGAATATTATTTTATTTTTGACTCAGCTGTTTACCAAAACAAACTTAATGTTGTTGTTTTTACTTTTCTTTGTTTACACTTATTTATTTAGCAATTGATGCAGTGAAATTGATATAAAGGATATGTGTGGACGATTCTTTAATGATGTCAGGGCACCAACGTTATAATTATGTGTACTGTGAATTTTATTGGATGTTTTCGTTTTATTTTAGGGAGTTTATATTCAGACCTACTGGAAATTGTGTATGGTATGAGTAATTGTATTGTGTTGATATTGATTATGGCAGAGGCATATCAGGTATGCGATAGAAATGGAAGGTGATATCGTTGACTAGGTCTATATACTTTCTCAATTGATAATTACTCTTTGTACTGTAGGCTGCTATAAAATTTGTCTTTATACGTGTAAGCTAGCTGTTCTGATTTACAGTATACACAGTTTTAACTGACTACTCCCGTACGTAGGACGGGCTAACACCTCGTATTTATTTAATTATTTTGGAATAATTAATATTGGAATAATTTTATATTTATATATAAAGGGTGTCCCAATAAGAACGCCGGATTTGAAATGTTAACAAACCATATATTTTATCCCTAAATTTACAATATGAAACATGAATCTTAAAGCATAGTATCTCCGATTGGTAATTAAGTATTATGTCTTGTAAGTGCCAACCTGCTGAATACTGACAGGCCCGACATCTCTTGACAAAGTTTTCCATTACTTTTTCACACACTTCCTGTTAAATTCCATTAATGGCTCGAATCATTTCCTCCTTCAAGTCTTGGATTGTTTGAGGATTATTGGCGAAAACAAGCGACTTTAAATATTTCCAAAATAGAACTGAGCCAATTTATTCAAACTTATAAATCAATCTTCGGACAGATGGATCATTTGGTGCATTGTCCCGGCCGTAAATAGTGGGCAGCTTCCGTACTTACTTGTAGTGCACTATGACCACGCGTTGTTCCGTCGTGTAGCGATTCATGACTACAAATGGGACCTAATACTGATAACATCGCTGATAATTTGGGAATTCCTATTGAAATACAGATAAGGATAAGACGCTCCTCAAATCCGGCGTTCTTACTGGGACACCCTTTATTTATATTTTCACGATGGTAGGTAGTTAAAAATGCAATCAATATTGGGTTTGATCACAAACACATTCATTTATGATTGAATAAGACAGCTTGCCAGTTCTTGAGATTTTGTTGTCCAATTGCTCTTTTTTTGATTGACTTTAAGAAGGTGATCTCGAGCATATCCATATTTTTATTTTTAAAAGTTTTCTTAGTGTTAACAATAGAACTCTTTTTGTAAATGAAGTAGGAAACACTATTTACACTGAAGTTTCCAACAAATTGTTGCAAACTCAAGTCTTAAAAATTTCAATGTCATCGCTGATGTAAACGGGACTTTTTATCAATTGTATGTGCCACAGTCTATTATGGCTCGAGTCTATTACAGCTGGAACAACACGTAGCTTTGCCCAATTTCTGTAAATCATTCAATTTTTCATGGAATAAATGATATTTAATTTGATTTGGCACCGCCTCTGCGTAAATGTGGCATTACTTAAGTTAAACACATGTACACATTACTTAAGTTAAACACAATTGTATTTACTCAGAAAAAACAATACAGTAAATGTGTAACAAATAATTGTTTAAATAAGTAAATCACTGAACTCACAAAATAACAATCACACGTAAATTACTGTATTTTAAAACTGCAAATAGTAACCATTTTGATATTGTTATTCTTCATTTGCTGTTATGACCGTGCTAAATTTTGTACAGATCAAAGGCAGGGAGTGTAGTAAAAGTGCTTTGCTCTATTATGTCTAAAATTTATTGAAATGACAACTGTGATAACTGCTCTGAATACACTGATTTATAAAATAATGATCCTTTCAGGATGGAGGAACTGCACTATTTGTTGCCTGCCAGTACGGACATTATGACATGGTCCAGCTGTTAGCAAGACACAATGCAAACATCAACGCTTGTATGAAGGTACCTCTAATATGTACAATATGGAATGCACTATTTTTTTAAATATAAGTAAACCATGCTTGACATTTAAAATTTTCAGTTTTGGAAAGAACTTGTTTTCCATACCAGTTTTGCAAGTGTATTCCCTCTTACTAGAGTGTAGCTGTAGGCAAGACTTCTGTTCAGTTTGAAAGCTGAGTACGGTACCGTACTGCTTCAGCCCAAAGATATTTTGGAACTCAAAACATTCAAACACTCTGATTTTCCATTACTTTGTGTGGACCGTGTGCTGTACTTTGGCCATCGCTGAGCAAGATGTTTAATGTGGAGAAGTAATATACTCGTGCAGAATCATGAAACATACAAGGTGCAGCAAAAAAACCGATCTATTTTCATTTTCTGTAGCGCACTGTTTAGCGACAGGTCGTCTGAGGGTGGTAGGGGTAGGCTCGGGTAGGCTCGTTGGAAAGCCTATTCGATGCCATTTTCTGTAGTCATAGAGCGGTGGTCACTTGAGCAACGTGTGTTTATTATCGAGCCGAATTAAAAAGTAATGATTCAGTCATTGCAACTCAGCAGCATTCCTATGCAATGTTTAAATTAGGTCAACATGGAGAGGTTCCGTCACGATTGGGTTCCTTATGGATAATCAACGAAACTAAACAGATAAATACAAATTAATCAGGATAAGAATTAAGATCGAACCTCAAAATTTGTGTACCCGAGCGGTTAGAGCAGATGCTGGTTTTCGGGCGGGCCTACGAGGATTGTTTTCCACAGCAGCACAAACTCTATCGAATGTTAGTTGTCTGGCGTCCGATCTGCTTTGGACGGCTTGTCAGCTTCTTTTTTAATGCAGAAGCCATATTGTTCCAAAGTTGGTAACCCACCACATGATTGTTCTACTTGACGGAATCCACGTTGCTGTAATTAAAAGAATGCACGTTGAGTGCTTACTTAGAAACAATATCTTTTTAATTCGACTCAATAACAAACACACGTTGCTCAGGGGACCTCTGTTCTATGACTACAGATAATATCGTGTAGGCTTTCCAATGAGCCTAACCCCACAACTATCAGACGACCTATTGCTGAACAGTGCGCTGCATAAAATAGATCTGGTTTATTTGCCGCACCCTGTATAATATATATATATATATGCTGTTTTGGCAATATAACATAACAACACATAAACAATATAATAACTAGGCTCAATGCAGTGTAAGAGGTGGACTCTATTGTAGTACAGTCAAATATTTTGACAGTATCAATACCCAAAGTAACAAAAAAGATTGATCTTGAAAGGTCTCTTCTGCGAAATCTGATGAAAAAAAACATTTTTCCCACCCTGTCCTGTGGCCATTATTTCTTTTTGCCTACCTAGAGTACAGTCCACGAGAGTCTGCAGTTGAGGCAGGAGCCTCTTAGGCAGGAGCCTATACTTACCACATGGCTTTGAAGGAGCCAATGAGGACCGTGCGTTTGTTGCCAAATCTAATAATACCAGCTGATTTGAAAATATTGCTTATTTAGTATATTTTAATTAGTGTCAAAAATTAGTGAGCGGGCAATGTTGCAACTAGTCCAGTCTTGCTATTGGCTGCCGCCACCTGCAGACTCTCGTGGGCACGAGTATAGTGTTAAAATTTTCTCTTTTTATAGGACGGGGCAAGCCCCTTGTTTATTGCTGCCCAGAATGGACACGCGGACACGTGTCGTCTGCTGCTGACCCTAGGAGCCTCTATTGACCAGCGTAGGCTGGACGGAGCAACGCCGCTGTGGATAGCAGCACAGATGAACCATGGAGCTGTTGTGAGACTGCTACTGAAACATGGAGCGTTTGTGGACGCTGTTCGACATGTAAGTAAATCATGGACTATAAAAATAGAATTGAAACAATAAGTGAATTAGGAAGATGAGTGCTAGAGGTTTTGGCAGCACTAAACGGGAAAGGAAACAGATCAGACGCACTGAAAGAAAAGCAAACTTCGTGGACAAATTCTGGAGCTAAAGCTACACTACCATGGGCAAGTAGAACAGCCCATAGTGTAGTAGACATAGTAAAGTATACTACCAGAAAAACATTCTCTCAAATGCATAGAATGCACACGCAGGTAGTGCAAATAGGCAGGAAAGTTTCAGGTTGGATTCTTTCTGTGCTATCAACTGGTAGCTACTATGACTATAACAGCTAAAACTTACAAAGAGCTAACGCAGCTAACAGTGAAACAAATCACCACAGACAAAAATGTTAATTGAATGCTCTTATGAGTTTCTTTTGCAGATTTTGTGTCAATTGTGGTGTGTCGTTTCGCTGTGTGTTTTGTCTGATCTTATGGAGCTTAAGCAACCTAGTATTGAAGTCCTTAGGACCGGACGACACAAGCGTGTAAAACACCACTGACCGTCTGCTTCCTTTTTCAGTGCCATAGATAGCTTCATAATGTAAACTACACGAGTGTTTCGTTTGCCTTATGAAAACACAAAATTTGAGCGCTTGGGAATCGTACACCTCTGGATGCGTAAAATACGCACGCAGATCGTCGGTGCGCCGGACTACGGGTAGTGGCAAACTATAGCCTTTCTCCTGTGTGTTGGTACATCTTTCCCTCCCCTGGGTGAGGAATAATGTCAAAGATGATGCCAATAATTCAAACACAAACAACGACAAAGGTATTGCCGATGATCTGACACAACTTAAGGCTGGTACTTCCAAAACATGATTTCCATCTCTAGTTGCCAAGAAGAAGAAAATGCCTGCAATCCCAGCAAAGCAGTTAATATACAGTTATGTTAAATCATGACAGTTATGTTTAATTACAACATTAATTTTATCGTAGGGTCTGGAATTACAAGAGTAGCAATGGCAGAAGGAAGAACAAGCAGATAGCCATAAATAATTCTTGACATTGTTTGTTTCAATATTAGACAGACTGCCCCTCTGGGGCGATGCAGCCCAGGTCAGAAATGTCTCAAGCTGCAACTCAGATTGTTCAAACCACACAAACAAATACAGTTACAGATTATGTTACACCAACCCCATAATCTGATGATGAGCATTCTATCCGAAGAAACAAGTTCTTAATTTTTTCTCTATAAATACAGTCGGCGGCATTTTGTACGCTCATGAAGTCAATGCTTTGCCTTCAATCCGCTGCTGATTGTTGGCTTCATGTAGTTCTTGAAAACTTTGGTGCTTACTATCGGTGGGTTTTATACACTCGAGAAGTCCGGCCCTTACCAGTGTTCTTTCCTTCAGTTTATAATTGATAATGTGCAGTTTGGCTTACCACTTACCATTATTATTTTGTATTATTATTTTTCAGGATGGAGCTACTCCCTTGTTCAAGGCCTGCCACAAGGGACATGTTGATGTTGTTCAAGATTTGCTCAAGTACAACCCAAGTTTGGGAAAGCTACCTGTAAGCATCTTTGGTTGGTTAGATCACTAAATTAGTAGAATTATTTTTAAGATTTTTTTAAAAGCAAGTAGTCTATGATTATATTGTAAAGTGACTAGCAATAACATACAGAGAAACATAAATGAGGAAGTATTTTAATTACAGCAGGGAGTATATCATCCATGCAAGGGTAAATTTAAACTCTATATCCAGGGAGAGAAAGCCAATATACCAAAGGGAAGGCTACATTGATAAGGACTGCCAGACTCCTTTAGGCAGGTTTAATATTGGGTGGAATGGCGGCATGGTGAGATCACTACCACCTTGTGCAGTTCATGTCAGGGCACAGCTATTTTCAGTCCTACCTGCCTTTGATAGCCAAGTCAAATTCACACTGAAGTGTTTTTACTGCCTGGGCGTTCCTGACGACGCAGAACCAACATTCTTCTGCTGTCCGCGGTGGGATATGCTCAGTCGGGAGGCCACTCAACATATTTGTATGCTGTTGGTTGAATTGATTTGTGAGATCATGTGGTAGGGGAGGAGGAGGCCAACTGGCCAACTGGGAATGCTGGTCGCAAATCGTTCGGATTATCCTCAAAGTCTAAAAGAACTACCTAGATGTAATTGCAGTCTAGGTCATGTAATACATGAACAGCCAGACACAGAGTGAGTCTTTTGGGCATAGGAAATCTGAAACTAATTCTTATGAAGTGTGATATGGGCTCCCAGCGAGTGTCCTAAGAGTAGGAGAGGTTTTAGTGGGTCTTAACGGGTGTTAGAGCCCATGTAAAAATATAACCTGTATATAAACTTAAAGAAGAACCTGAAAAATTCACCATTGTATTATTATTTTCTTTTACTTAAATTTAAAACCTCTTTAACAGTTTTAATAAAATGCTCATCCTCAACCATATTTGTTCATATACATTTTTTATGAAAAGACCATTTTAGCTTGACATTTACTTCTAGGACAAAAGCTATTTAAGTTTAGGTTTTTGAAATTTTTCTCTTTCAGAATGGAGAGAGCGCTCTACATGCGGCAGCATTATTCGGCCATCTTGGGATCGTCAAGTTATTATTGCATGGTGGCGCAAACCTCAGACTTAAAAACCAAGATGGTAGAACACCATTTGACCTAGCAGCCAGTGGCAGGCACTGCCATGTGTTAGAATATCTGAAAATGCACTAGTTACCTGATGAAAATATGGGTACCACTTAGAAAGTACAGGTGCTGATAAAATATTTCCCAATCTATCTGTCTCTGATGGACCATTCTAGTAAGATAAAACTCCTTTTTGCTTTGAAAAAAGAAACCCAAATGTGTTCAAAATTCAAAGAAATATTGTGTCAAATCTTGCAGTGATAAAAAAGCTGATAAGAGGTTTTGTAGGTAACGTAAGGATTGAGTATAGTGATACAATTGTGACTAGTATTATATTTCAGTGACATGTTGTAGTTGACATGAAGTCTTTACTGCTGTATTTAACAGACAAAAGTTAAAAGCAATTATTGTATTTGTTATAAAGTGTATCAGTATTTAGATAATTTGTTATTTGAATTACTATTTTATCTTTAAAATAATTTTATATGTTAACAAATTCCTACTAAACCTCTCTCTTCTAGAATCCTCATCTACCTTTGCAATGTCAATTATAGGCAATTTAATTATTACCATTTAATAAAATCGACTGAATGAGTATTGTAACAGAAACCATTAAACATAATCCTTCTTCTTACTATGTGTAAGTTGTGGTGATGTAAATATTATCAGGTGATTTAACTCCAGATTGTAAGCCAATAGCCATACTTTTGGTTTACTAAGTCTTTCTTACAACAATTTGAAATGTGGTATAATTTGAAAACAATGTATAATTAAAACCTTCTGGATGAAAATGTTGATGGCAAGTGTTATTTTTGTGGGCATGATAGACACTCTAGAGATCGCTGTCCAGCCAGAGAAGCAACTTGTGGGAAATGTAACAAGACAGGGCATTATGCGAGAGTCTGTAAAAGTAATCCAACTCAACATTTTAAAGTAAAACAGAAGACGTCTAGTACATCAGCTGCACTAATAGCAACTACACATAATACATCTGTATTGAAGGACTCTACAGTTGAAGCTAAAGTGAATGGCCTGAAAGCAAATTGCTTAATAGACACCGGGAGTACATCAAGCTTTGTAAACTTGAAGTTTGTTCAGTTAAACAAAATTAAAATGTATAATGAAAGTGGACAAGTATCACTAGCTGCTTCTAATATGAAATCAAACGTCCACGGGTTTGTTAAAATCAACCTAAATCTGTTGAATCACAATTACAACAATTTTAAGTTGACTGTTCTTGGAGATCTTTGTACTGACGTGCTTATCGGACATGATATCATGAAACTCCACTCAAATATACAGGTTTGGTTTGGAGGTAAGAAACCTCCTCTGTTGGTGTGCTCCTGTGCCAAAGTTGAACCACCCAAACTATTCTGCAATTTAACTCCAGATTGTAAGCCAATAGCCACAAAATCACGACGTTACTCAGATGAAGATATGCAATTTATAAAACAAGAAATGGAAAGACTACAGACTGAGGAGATCATTGAACCTAGTTCGTCACCTTGGCGTGCACAAGTGTTGGTTGTTACAAACGACAAAGGGAAGAAGCGACTGTGTGTGGACTATTCGCAAACGATAAACAAATTTACTCTGTTAGACGCCTATCCCTTACCAAACATAGATGATCTAGTATCCACTGTAGCGACGAACAAGGTTTTTAGTGCCATTGATCTAAAGCAAGCATACTATCAAATACCAATTTCTGACGAAGAGAAGAAGTACACTGCTTTTGAGGCTGCTGGTCGTCTTTTTCAATTCAGAAGAATCCCATTTCGCGTAACCAACGGGGTGGCATGTTTTCAAAAGACCATGGACCAAATCATTAGAAAAGAAAAACTGAATGGAGTGTATGCCTATCTGGATGATTTGACCGTATGTGGAAAGGATCAAAAGGATCATGATGAGAATCTAAGAACATTTTTAGATGCTGTAACTAAGTATGGACTTGTAATCAACAACGAAAAGAGCAAGTTCAACCAGTCTTCAATAACCTTGTTGGGACATTTAGTTTCCCATAACTCTATTCGACCTGATCCAGATCGGCTAGAATCTCTACTGTCACTTCCTGTGCCCAAAGACCAAGTTTCACTAAAGCGAGTCCTAGGATTTTTCGCTCACTATTCAAAATGGATACATCGGTTTTCTGTAGTCATAGAGCGGTGGTCACTTGAGCAACGTGTGTTTATTATCGAGCCGAATTAAAAAGTAATGATTCAGTCATTGCAACTCAGCAGCATTCCTATGCAATGTTTAAATTAGGTCAACATGGAGAGGTTCCGTCACGATTGGGTTCCTTATGGATAATCAACGAAACTAAACAGATAAATACAAATTAATCAGGATAAGAATTAAGATCGAACCTCAAAATTTGTGTACCCGAGCGGTTAGAGCAGATGCTGGTTTTCGGGCGGGCCTACGAGGATTGTTTTCCACAGCAGCACAAACTCTATCGAATGTTAGTTGTCTGGCGTCCGATCTGCTTTGGACGGCTTGTCAGCTTCTTTTTTAATGCAGAAGCCATATTGTTCCAAAGTTGGTAACCCACCACATGATTGTTCTACTTGACGGAATCCACGTTGCTGTAATTAAAAGAATGCACGTTGAGTGCTTACTTAGAAACAATATCTTTTTAATTCGACTCAATAACAAACACACGTTGCTCAGGGGACCTCTGTTCTATGACTACAGATAATATCGTGTAGGCTTTCCAATGAGCCTAACCCCACAACTATCAGACGACCTATTGCTGAACAGTGCGCTGCATAAAATAGATCTGGTTTATTTGCCGCACCCTGTATAATATATATATATATATGCTGTTTTGGCAATATAACATAACAACACATAAACAATATAATAACTAGGCTCAATGCAGTGTAAGAGGTGGACTCTATTGTAGTACAGTCAAATATTTTGACAGTATCAATACCCAAAGTAACAAAAAAGATTGATCTTGAAAGGTCTCTTCTGCGAAATCTGATGAAAAAAAACATTTTTCCCACCCTGTCCTGTTACTCAGATGAAGATATGCAATTTATAAAACAAGAAATGGAAAGACTACAGACTGAGGAGATCATTGAACCTAGTTCGTCACCTTGGCGTGCACAAGTGTTGGTTGTTACAAACGACAAAGGGAAGAAGCGACTGTGTGTGGACTATTCGCAAACGATAAACAAATTTACTCTGTTAGACGCCTATCCCTTACCAAACATAGATGATCTAGTATCCACTGTAGCGACGAACAAGGTTTTTAGTGCCATTGATCTAAAGCAAGCATACTATCAAATACCAATTTCTGACGAAGAGAAGAAGTACACTGCTTTTGAGGCTGCTGGTCGTCTTTTTCAATTCAGAAGAATCCCATTTCGCGTAACCAACGGGGTGGCATGTTTTCAAAAGACCATGGACCAAATCATTAGAAAAGAAAAACTGAATGGAGTGTATGCCTATCTGGATGATTTGACCGTATGTGGAAAGGATCAAAAGGATCATGATGAGAATCTAAGAACATTTTTAGATGCTGTAACTAAGTATGGACTTGTAATCAACAACGAAAAGAGCAAGTTCAACCAGTCTTCAATAACCTTGTTGGGACATTTAGTTTCCCATAACTCTATTCGACCTGATCCAGATCGGCTAGAATCTCTACTGTCACTTCCTGTGCCCAAAGACCAAGTTTCACTAAAGCGAGTCCTAGGATTTTTCGCTCACTATTCAAAATGGATACATCGGTTTTCTGATAAAATAAGAAACCTGACACAAGTCAATTCTTTTCCTTTGTCACAGGAAGCGGTTGCAGATTTTGAAGCCCTCAAACTTGACATTGCAAACTCAGTAATTACTCCTAGGAATGGGCAAGAGCCACTGGTAGTGGAGACTGACGCATCTGACATAGCCGTGGCAGCAACTTTGAGTCAAGATAATCGGCCAATTGCTTTTTTCTCACGGACTCTAAACAAATCTGAGAAGCTGTATTCAGCTGTTGAAAAAGAAGCCGTTGCCATTGTCGAAGCCCTTCGAAAATGGAAATCATTTCTTATCGGAAGAGACTTCAGATTATACACGGATCAGCAAGCTTTATCATTTATCTTTGACAAGAGGCATACAAGCAAAATCAAGAACGATAAAGTTATGAGATGGCGACTAGAGCTAACACCTTATCAATATGAAATAGTGTACCGACCTGGTAGGGAGAATGTAAAAGCAGATACGCTCTCTCGGGCATGTGCGGTTCGCTGGGACAATGCTAAGTTGTTTGAATTACACAAATCTCTCTGCCATCCGGGAGTCACTCGAATGTTTCATTGGATTAAAACTAAAAATCTAAACTACACTCTGGATGATGTAAAAAGGATGACGTCAGCTTGTCAAACATGTGCAGAAGTGAAGCCAAGATTTCACCAATTCCAAGGCAAATTGATAAAGGCAACCACTCCCTTCGAACGTCTAAATATTGACTTTAAGGGCCCTCTTCCATCAACAACCAGAAACCGTTACCTTTTAACCATGGTGGACGAGTATTCTCGTTTTGTATTTGCTTACCCCTGTAAGGACATTAGTTCAGCGACAGTTATCAGATGTTTTTCAGATCTATTTTTTATGTTTGGAGCCCCGTCCTTTGTACATTCAGATAGAGGTTCATCTTTCATGTCGCGAGAGCTGACAGACTTTCTTCACAAGTACGGAGTAGCTACAAGTCATACGACACCTTATAACCCTAGAGGGAACTCTCAGATTGAACGCTTCAATGGAACAATATGGCGAACCATCCTACTAGCTTTGAAAAACCACAACCTGCCAGTTGCTGCATGGAAGAAGTATTACAGGAGGCACTTCACTCAGTCAGATCTCTTTTATGCACTGCGACAAACTGCACACCGCACGAAAGATTCTTTATACATAGCAGAAGATCTACCAATGGAGACTCCTTACCATCTTGGCTATCCGCTCCTGGTCCTGTCCTGCTTAGAAAGTTTGTAAGATCTAATAAATATGATGACCTTGTGGAGCCAGTTCAACTTTTGGAATCAAATCCACAGTACGCTCTCGTCAGAAGAAGAGATGGGTCAGAATCACAAGTATCCCTGAGACATCTTGCACCCGCTGGCCTACCTCCTGGTGATCTACCTCATGAAGACAACACTACTGAGAGAGAGATTGTTGAAAATATAAATTCAGACATTGACCACAATGAAGTTCAAAATGAAACTCAACAAACGGTATCTCAGACCCCAACTTCAGAGACGGCTGTGGGGGAACTACGTCCAAAGAGGAATGTCAAGCCTCCGTCATATCTAAAGGATTACATATGCTATACCTACCTTGAAAACTAGTGGGGGAGAATGTGGTGATGTGAACATTATCACCTGATAATATTTATTATTTGATTTGTTTGTAAATATTTTATTTGTTCTTAACTAAAACATGGTTGTAATTTTGAATGAATAAAAGCCATACTTTTGGTTTACTAAGTCTTTCTTACAACATAAGTGTTTTTCTGTTGAATGGAAACGTAGACAAGTAGAATAAATATAGACCGTCAGCTGTGCTGCGGTTAGCATAAGTTCTGGCTTCCAGCGTTAGGTTTGGCTTGTGGTTACGGCGCACACCGCTGCAGTGTCTGCTGGTCGCTATGGCTCCTGCGCTCCTCGCCTGCTGTGGTGTGCGCCGTAACTACACGGCACTCCTAGCGGTGGGCGCCGGAACCTTACTTTCCTTTGACCTCCTATATTTATTCTATTTGTCTATGATGGAAAACATGGAATGACCAGGATATTAAAATCTACTGAGTTGAGTAAAAAAGCACAAAATTTAACAATTAAAAATAACTGTGCCTTACACCATCCTTTTATAACTTTTCTACCCTAATTCTTAAGAAAAACAATCCCAACTACCATACTGAAATTATGTACATGTAAATGTATTGGTTTTTTGTTGTATCTTTGAAACTAATAAATTTTGCTTGAGCTAGCTAGTATAAATTATAAATTACTTTTATAGCAATGCAATGGTAGAAGGAAAACTGGCAAACCTCAATTTTATTATTCATCACTGTACAACAAGTTTAGAGTTGTAAGTTTGTTTTATTTTTTAATAGGTATGTACCTACTTTGTTATTACTCTTTATAAAAAAAAATTAGTCAAATATTTGCATTGGTAATTAGTGTGTTAATGAAATTTGCATGCTTTATGTGCATTTTTATATTTTTCAAAGGCCAGTTGTTTACCAATTTGAAATTTCTAGTAACCCTATAAAATAAACTAAATTACTTCATTAAAAGGAAGAAACTCGGCCTTAGTAACTTTTAAATTAAAAGTTTTAATCACATTAGCAATTAAAAACGCTTCAATCAAGTCCCTCCAAAAGTTCTACTAAACTCTCTTGCCTTCTTTGTTGTTGCAAATGCTTTGTTAGAAATAAATAGTTTTACTGTTGAAAGCCCATTACTTTCCTGACTAAATCCCAGCTCTTTGCAGAAGTAGTATAATCACTACACAGAAACTAACTTGAGTTTTAATGTTAAATAATTAATAAATTGTACATCCACCAAGTTTCACAGTGTAAGTATAGTGAAAGTTTTATAATGTTATATCTACTGTATATAAATAAAATTAGAGTTTTGTCTGTAAATTGCTTAGAATCATAAATGTTCTGGTTATTTTTTCGTTTCATATAATAGGAAAGCTGAACCACGTGTTATCTCAATTTCTGTCAGTCTGTGACTCTCAAGATGGCATTTTACACTCTCTTCTCTGGGAAAACGACAAAACAGATCATGATGAAACTATTTTGATGTATTCTCTATATGCATGAGAAGGGTTTTAATTACTTGAAACATGCCTTAATCCATTGGAAATAATAAAAAAAAAAAAATAACACTCAATAATCCAGTTTTGCGTGGTATTAGACTCACTTTGTTCTAAGTTTTACCATTGACTTTTTCAAGTGATCTATCCATCTATCTATATATTTAATATACAGTTGTAACACTGTTTTCTCAGTAATTACTGGACCGATCTACAAGATTTATGTCTCAAATTAAAGGGGACAATGCGTAGATTTGCCGAACTTCCTTAGAATTTACGTTTTTTCTAAGGGCTACGACCTACAGCCCTTTAAAGGTCGAGTCAATACAATTCTTATTGAAGAATATAATACACAGTTTATAAATGATTCGTCAGCTGTTTAATGTTTGTCATACATTAGTTATTATTTTTATAACCTCATTTTCAGTATGCAATTATTAACCCTTAGAGTGCCAGGCGAGAAATAAAAGTAACGCTCAAAAAATGCCAATGATTTTTCCCGAAGGTCGCGCTAAAAATGCCGAGCGCGATCTGGCGATTTTTAGGTAAAAATTTCGTAAAAATCGAATTTTCGATATTTCGACCAACGAAAATCGATGTATCGCATCTAGTAACTTTCGACTCAATGTTAATATATGGGTTAAAAGAATCCGAGTATCCATTCGGTTGTTATGACAACTGTTCGATCATTACGAAACGTCCGGTCAGCCGGACGTTGGCACTTTTGGCTCGTTCTAAAAACGTCCGGTCGGCCGGACTTCGGCACTTTTGGCTCGTATTAAAAACGTCCGGTTCCCCGGACGTTGGCACTCAAAGGGTTAAACTTGGAGTTTCTGTTTATAAACACACGATTTTGATCAAGGAAAGTGTATTTGTTAACTTATTTTTTAAATGTTTTAGTTTTCCTGCAAAGTGATCTGAAGGAAAGTGGTAATTGAGTTTAAGTTTGAGTATAGGATGTGAAATAATACCCATAGTAGGGAATGGAAACTTATTGTTTTGATCAATATAATTTATTCTCTACAGCCACCAGAATAATCATGGGGAAATCCGCTTACAAGTTGTACATATAATTGCTAATGAGTGGGAAACATACAAACATTTTATAGTAGGTGACGAATCTTACTCAAGATCAGTGTTAGACGTTCAGTGGTAGCAAACTTTACCTTCTCGAGATGGCGAGTACGCTGGGATACGTGGAACTACAATATATCAGTGATTTGTTTTTCAAGTACACAGGGAAGCTACTTGAGAAACTGTGACTTACCATTCGGTTCTGGCGAAGAAGTATGTGACTTGATGTTTAATGGCAATGTTGACTCGGGTCATTATAGCGTTATAAAACTTTATCATTAACCCCAGGGTGTGAAAAGTACAAAAAGAAACAGAAAAGGTAATCATTAACCGGGCGTAAAGAGACATAGGTACCAAACGAAAAAAAATGTAGAGAACCATCGAACTAAAAAGGTAAAGAGCAGTGTTGGTGTTATATGTGCTCTGGAAGTCCCTACAAAAAAATACCAACTCTTTTGAATTGGGGTCGTTAGATTGGATTTGTCACTACTTCAAATATATGAATTTCGAGTCAGAACAGACTAACTGGGACACAAAAATGTTTTAGTTTTCCTGCAAAGTGATCTGAAGGAAAGTGGTAATTGAGTTTCAGTTTGAGTATGGAATGTGAAATAATATCCATAGTAGGGGACGGAAACTTATTGTTTTGATCAATATAATTTATTCTCTATAGCCACCACAACAATCATAGGGAAATCCACTTGCAAGTTGTACAGATAATTGCTAATAATTGGTAAACATACAAACATTTTATCGTAAGTGATTAATCTTACTCAAGATCAGTGTTCGACGTCCAAATTTTACCTTTTCGAGATGGCGAGTACGCTGGGATATTTGGAACTACAATTTATCAGTGAACTATACCCTAACTATATTTTTTCGAGTAGGCCTACACAGGAAAGTTGCTTGAGAAACTGTGACTTACGATTTCGGTTCTGGCGAAGAAGTATCTGACTTGATGTTTGATGGCAATGTTGACTCGGGTCATTATAGCGTTATAAAACTTTATCATTAACCCCAGGATGTGAAAAGTACAAAAAGAAAAAGAAAAGGTAGGCTAATCATTAACCGGGCGTAAAGAGACATACAGAACGAAAAAAAAAAACACGTAGAGAACCATCGAACTAAAAAGGTAAAGAGCAGTGATGGTGTTAAATGTGCTCTGGAAGTCCCTTCTAAAAAATGCCATTTTTTTTAAATTGGGGTCGTTAGATTGGATTTGTCAATACTGCAAATCTATGAATTTTGAGTCAGAACAGACTAACTGGGACACAAATATTTTTTCCTTATGTTGTCACAAGGGGAAGGTAAAATGAACTCCTTATCAACATTTTGAGTTTATGGAAAATATTATCATTAGCAACTATAAAAAAGTATTAAGGGCCAAAAGAGACAAAAAAACTATTTGAGTAAAATATAATACAAATCTGCATTTGAAATGACCAGTTCTAAGTCTCACTTGAATCAACATCTTTCTGGTAGTGGTAGTCTACATAGTTTTAAAATCCACGACTCCTTTTCCATCAAATTGGACCGTTAATACCCTCTAATATTGAACAAAGTATGTCCAACTTTATATATACGACGTAAACACAGCTTTTAATCACAGTATGAGTCAAAGATTCGTGAAATGCGACCAACTGCTGATGCGTGATTTACATGTAGGCTAAGTGACTATCTTTATTCCATACAAAAAATGTAATGAAAAAAAACAACGAATATAGGAATACACTTGAGCAAATTATCTAAATAGCATAAATAGCTGCCTATTAGGTTATCAGCATTGCCCAGTTCGTATACTACTTATTTTTCAAATGAAACTCAAATTAATATAAAACATTCATTTGGTTAAAATAATATATCGGTTTGATTAACATAAAATAGTTTATACAGGTAAACTATCAGCTCTATTTCATGTAAAAAATTAAACAACCCCTAAATAAAATACAAAGATAAACAGTATTTGTAATTATTATTTCTTTTATTGCTGACAATATTCCCGTGGCGGAGCACGGGCGGTTAACTAGTTGTAAATTAAATAATGCAGCTGTTTCTGGAATATATTACATTTAACACAAAAAGTTGTACAAATTACATACCATTGAACTTTTCCTACTTTCCAATCTGCATTCTAGGCACTTGGCATTCTGGAGGACGACTCCTGTTGGGAGGATACACTAAGGGAGACACCTATTACTCAGGGCCCTTAGAAATTGAGAGATATCTGTTTTGTACCTTGAACAATCCCCTTGATCTGTGGATGATGAGATTCAGAGATATTTTTTTGCTGAGGACTTCTAAAGATTGGCTCTCAGGTGGAACCAAATGCAACATACAAAAACCATCTCAACCTTTATGATTTGTGCCTAATTAACCTGCAAGAGACCATTACCCGAATTCGTGGACGTAGTTGCTCCCTAATTGTATAGGACAAATGCACCATGGCCACAAAGTTGCCATGGAAACATTGGACCGGACATTGAAAGATGTTAGCAACAGTTCTGCCACCACAGGGGAATAAATGTCATGTTTTCTGGCGACTTCAGACAAACTCTGCCTGTTGGGGTGTGGGAGACGAGGGCTGACGAGATCAATGTATCTCTGAAGTGATCCACTTTGTGGCCAACCGTAGAACGCCTCTCACTCACATGAAATATGCATTGATCAATGTGGAGATGAGGAATTCCCAGAGAATAAAGGTTGGAGACTAACGTTCCCTCCTTCACTTGGTGTTGTTTTCAGATCACAAAATGAACTGACAACCATTGTCTTTCCAGGAGTTCATGAACTACTTGAATAGTGCTGGATCTGTGATTGTGCGATTCTGACACCATTCTGACATTCTGATGGTGATGGCTCTTTTCCACAGCAAAGAACGTGAACAACTAAATAAATCAGTGAACACCGTCCTGAGATAAGACGATGCTGTAAACTACCCGGCAGAGTTTCTCGACTCAGTGTATCAGCACCCGTTATGCCTGCCCATGAACTCACTCTTAAGGTTGGAGCTCCAGTGATGCTGCTGAGAAACTTACATCCACCCAAATTGTGTAATGGAACCCGTATTTGTATTCACAGTCTCCAACAATACATAATTCTGCAAAAAGTTCAGAACTCCGCCGTTCGTTTCGTTTACGGTATCCGTAAGCGTGAACGCGTATCCCCATTCCGGGATGCTGCGGGGTTGCTGTCGATGGGTGCCGTATGCAGGGCGCAGACTTGTAGCCTCATCCACCGGGTCTTGGTTCACCAAGAGCCTAAGTACCTGGTGGAAAGGCTTGTGGCACGTGGGGAGATGACCCAACGCGAGACCCGGCACAACGCCTTGCTCCACTTTCAAAAAGTGCGCCTGGAAGTGGGAAGGAAAGGGTTTTCATACTTTGGCCCAAAGATTTACAATGACCTCCCCTTGGACCTAAAACAGCTGGGGGTCCTGGCTTTTAAAAGAAACTTAAAAAAACGTATTAATATTGTAAAATAGTTGTATATATATATATTTTATATTTTTATTTTATCACACGATGTCTTGTATTATAATAGTATTGTATTTTTAGTTAGTTTTGACCTGAATTACTCTGTAAAACAGTAATATTTGTACTGAGAGACGCTCGGAAATAAAGGCATTTTTATTTATTTATTTATTATTTATTTTATAATTGAAGCAGAGATTCTCACAGGTTGTGGTGCTGGGAAATTGGTATTCATCCCAAGAATTCCATTAATTTCTAGCAACTACTGGTTTGGGTTCAAGCGACTACAGTTCTCCGTCACAGTTTGCTTTGCCATGTCAATCATTAATAAATCACAAGGCCATACGTTGGCCCAGCCGGGGTGGAACTGAGTGGATCAGCATGCTTCTCTCACAGACAGTTGTGTTGTACCTTGCGTGTTCCAGAAAGAGATCCAGCAAAAGCCTCTTTACTCATGCTCCGGGCGGCCAGACTACATACGTAGTGTATGATGGTGTATGAGAAGGCACTAAGACAAACTGTAACTTACACATCCTCTTTGTCAATGATAGACACCTTGGGTGAAAGAAGGGGAAGATTTCCTAAATTATTATAAAACCACTTCTCATTTAAATGTTTTATTGTAATTTTTTTTAGAACAATATCATACTACCTTTATATTCAAGATTTATAAAGTGTCAAAAAGTCAAGTAAAACATCGGTGTGTGCAAAAGGTCATGTAGTTCTAGTCGTTTAGTATGTTGTTAGGACCTATACCACAAATAAGAAACCATGTTTGCAACTTCAAAAGACCTGTGCTACCGGCGTAGTATCCAAAAAACCATCAACATTTTACACTTTTTCACTTTTTGCCAAATATCTCCTAAAGTATGTCTCTGACAGAAATTTCTTAAATTGGACACAATTTGTAAATTTTGAGATTATAAAAACTTCAATACGTTTATTGTTAATAAATATAAAATACTTTAAAAACCATAGAAAAAAAAATCATTATGGTCCATTATTTTGTGTCATATTGTAAAAAATACTCATTCACGAGAAAATTTATACAGAATTAAATAAAAGATAATTTAATCAGCTATCATTTGAGCCCCAGCAAACACTTATAGACCCAGTTCTTTAAAAAAATTTAGATAATATAGAACGTGAACGTTAGAACCATTGTGAAAATAACTATCAACATTATATATATTTTATCCTCCTGTTGCAAGTTGTTGGTGACATCGACATAAAAACACCCAATCAGCTGATCCTAGAACTTTTGGTCTGGTTTATGAATGGTCAGATCCATGAATACTAGAAAAATACCAGTATGGATCATAAACAATAACAAATGACGTTGTTGGCCCGAATCCTATACTAATAGCATTGAACGAACATATGTTTTGGCAGTTCCATTTAAGCAATGTTAAATAATGTTTATTTTAGGACCAAAAACGTCATTTGTTTATGTTTATGATACATACCGGTATTTTTCTAGTATTCGTGGTCAGATGCTATGAAGAGCCACTGTGGGTTGAGGGATCAAGGAATCTCTAACAGTGTTTTGGCAAGGTGGAGAATGGGAATAGGTTTAATAATAAACATATGTAAAGTATTAGAATGCTTCTGTCGTATATTTTGTCCCACTGGAGAACAGTATGTGGATATGAGGCCTGCTCGTATCATTTCTTGATCGTATCATCGCAGTTTGGCCATGGCAAAACCAAATTCAACAATTTGGTGAGTAAAGGTAAAAATAAAGTACTTGCTGATCTGGCTGAGGTTTTCCTGTAACAAGACTCCACCAAGAAAGTTGTAAGATTGGCAGGCATTAAATCTTTTGTGGCTCTTCATGGAGGTGACATTGAAATTGAGACCTTAGATCGCCTTCGCTATAAGATGTTTGTCTCTTCGAACAACATCAACCTTGCGCGTCTTCCACCGTCAGAGGATGCTGCTGGCCTCCATGCTCTCATGTGCTACCAGCAAGTTCAGAAATGTTTGGGGGCCGACAAAAACCCTACTGATTGGGGATGGAAGCTCGACTATCAAGGACTTAACTCCGTTACTTCTACCACCATGGATTCTGCTACCGAAATGCGCCTATGCAAAATATCATGTAAGTGCAAAAAGGGTTGCAGCGGCAGATGCAGCTGCCATAAAGCTGGGCTGAAATGTTCCGTCTTTTGCCAAACTTGTGATGGAAAATCATGCACAAATACTCCAAAACTGGAACTTCAGGCTTCAGATGATGAGGATAAAGATCTTAGAATTGAGTTAGCATGGGTTGGCCTACCCAATATTGAGAGAAAGTAAGCAGCACCTCCTTCATTTGAACATTTTTCCGAACCAGGGGTGTCGAAAGGCAGAAAAATGTAAATATTGTTTGTTTGTTTGAGTTTTTTGCTTCCTTGAGTTACTTTATAAAATATACTTGGGTTATTGTCAGTCTCATGTTATATAATTACTAGCAGAGTACCCGTCCGTCGTACGGCATTGGCATATAATTATAAAATGCTTATTGCATTTATACTCAAGCTTTGCGTTTGCAATGGGGGCAGGACACAGTTTGATAAAATTTGCTTCTTTAAATTTACGGTATACTATAGTATTACACATCTACCATAGCCATAATATGTTCTACCAATCAAACTAAACAATTAGTGAAAAATAAATTATTAAAGATTTGCAAAATTATACAAATTATTCATGAAATTAAAAACATAAACATAAATGTAAACAATCCAACTTTGACAGTTCTCATTGTGCATCACGGGTTTTTGTTGCTACTTGGTGTTTTCATAAATAAAATAGTAATAGTGCTGCACCCTGTTGGTAAATCTTATAAATTTTAATGCTTTTGCATATCATAGAACCAACTTTTTTAGTTGAAACAGCTGACTAAACTCTTTAATTCCCTTTAAATATGAATACTCATAAGGTTGACATGGGGAACTACAGAGCCACTGGGGCGGAGCCTGAAATGATTTCTGAGATAAGAATATGCCTATACAGGATGATTGATATAAGTGTGCCAGCCGTTTTATTTGAAAACTATAAGAGATATCAAAAAAAGTTAAATGGTAAGTGCCTTGGATTTTTTATTAAAAAAATTGCAGTCAAGTCAAAAAAACTAGTGTACCTGTTGCTCGAATTCGAGCAATTGCGAAGCATGCGACTCAAAGATTACGGAAATACTCACGATCTACACAACAGTTAGATAAAATCAAAATCTTTTGTAAATATCTTATTTTTTTCATAAAGCTAATCTTGTTTTTTTTTAGTGTTTTTAGTGTAAAAAAAAACATTATTTCTATTTATTTTACTTGGTTGTGTTCTATGACTTTTTCTATGTTTCCATTGTTTGCAAATCGGTTATTTCAATGATTGCTCAAGAAATTTAGCACAGTGTTAATTCAGTTTGGTTTTAGCCTATATGAATTTGTTAGGATTTATAGCTATTTTCCATTGTAATAATTACACCAACCCAAGTTTCGTCTACAGATGCAATATGCCAAAGAATATCACCTACGCACAATCTCCAAGAAGTGGTAAAAAAAGGCAGAAACCAACTCATACAATAGATACCTATAAGTTAACTCCATAAGAAATAATTTTAAAAGTTACTGTGATATTAGGATTTTCCACTCATTTGGTAATAGAACATTATATTGCAAAACATGACACGATGCAGAAGAAAACCAATTTTAAAATCAGAAAAATCCATTGCAAATACTGTACTTCATTTTGACAAATTCAATAAATCACAATTCAAATATTAACAGCTGTTGCATTAAAAAGTAGTGTAGAATTATGCATACGAGAGCACGCCCCGTGGTCGAAAAATCGACCAAAAGTATGTTTTGTGCAAACTTCTCTATTTTTCCCCCACACTGTTAAATAAAACATGTGATTGGAATGTTTTCCATTTGTTTTGATTTTCTGTTTATATTTTGTTGTTATTTCGTCATCACCATAGCAACCCATAAAACCCATGTTAATTTTTTAAAATTTCAAATTCATTTTTTGTGCTTATTTTTGTGCCTATTTTAGTTTATAAAGGGATTCTGCACACCTACAGGAAAATAGCTTTCTAACGGTATGCGTAGATTTTCCGTACGATACACACGAGCTGAGAAAAAAGGGTTTAAAGAAACACGCTTGCCTATTAATATATAGATTGATGGTCGTAATGTAAACAAATCTGAAGAGGCAACTTTAAAGGCTTCTGGGGCAGAGCCCCAAGGAAGTTTACCTCTTTCCTCTTTTGATGGCTCATCTACAGACCAAGACCTTTCTTTAGAGACCCCTACCAAGTTTCTACGCCCATCCGTTCTCTAAAATTAGCTGTGACAAAAACCCCGTTTTCCTCCATAAGAATAACATGGGATGGGAATTTAAAGGCCACGGAGGCAGAGCCCCAAGGGAATTCACCATGTTTCTCTTTTGATGGCTCATCTACAGACCAAGACCTTTCTTTAGACACCTCTACCGAGTTTCTACGCCCAGCCGTTCTCTCAAAATAGCTGTGACAAAGAAAAACAGTTTCAAATTAATATATAGATTATTTTAGCCGCCATTTTTCCAATATGGCCGCCAACTTTGATTTTTCTTATAGAACACCCTGTATTTTATGATGTACCTATTCTGGTAGAAAATGTAATTTTAAGACGATTTTATTCTTGTAATTTTTTTCATAAACCTAACCGTTTCAAAGATAATAATGGTTAAAGTTTTGAAATTTCTGCATGAGAAAGACTTTCGATAAAGGCCTAAGCAAGCATGCCAGCTGTTTTATTCGAAAACCATTCAAAATTTCACAACTTAAATCTTTGAAACGGTTAGGTTTATGAAAAAAATTACAAAACTAAAATCGTCTTAAAATTACATTTTCTACCGGAATACATCATGAAATACAGGGTGTTCCGTAAGAAAAATCAAAGTTGGTGGCCATATTGGAAAAATGGCGGCTAAAATAATTTTTTTGACTTGACTATAATTTTTTAAATAAAAAATCCAAGGCACTTACCATTTAAATTTTTTTGATATCTCTTATGGTTTTCGAATGAAACGGCTGGCACACTTATATCAATCACCCTGTATGTTAATCGGGAATGTGAGCTATCATCATGCCAAATTTCAGCCCAATCAGTCTAGTAGTTAATGCGTGATTGAACTTCAAACAAACAAACAAACAAACAAACAAACACACAAACTTTCACATTTATAATATTAGTAAGATTCCTTTTATTGACCATCAATTTTGACAGGCTTAAGCTAGTTTGTTTTTATTTAAAGTTTCTTTGTTTATTTTCCCTGGGTTAATCTTTTGACTCTACTCTCATGATAGATGGTCACATTAAGATAAAGTTATTAGTTAAGGTTTGCTGCTACAGGAAATTGGATAAAGTTTGTTTTTGGTGAAATGTTAATAGCTTACTATAGGATAAATAAGTCTGCCAAATTTTATCAAAATATAGGCATTAACAAAATAACTTCTTTTATAGACATAATTAACCAGCATAAGAATAACATAGAATTTAAATTAGTTTTTAGCGAATTTCCCTATAGGGAAGTAGCTATTACCGTAGGTCTCATGGTAAGACCTAAGCCCGGGACCGATTTACTTTTTCATTTTGATGTCCCCAGAGGCCAAAAACACCATTCGTTCAAATTTTTATATATCTATATCTATATATATATATATATATATATATATATATATATATATGTCCATCCGCACGATAACTTGAGTAATTTTTGTCCGATTTTGATAAAATTTGGTTTGAAGGTGTAAGGCGGGATAAACTTGAATGAGTTCGCGAACCAGCATGATCGGACTATGGGAACGGGGGTTTATGGGGGGTTTTATGGGGTAAAAATAGGTTTTTCCCATTTTTGACCCTAAAAACACAAAATTTCACAATTTCTTTTCAAACCATTTTGTAGAGCTTAAAAAAACAAATAATTTAGTATATTGAAGCGTTATTATGCGCCTAATTGTTACGGAGAAAATTCAAAAAAATTGTAATTTTAAAATTCCCATGTTATTCTTATGGAGAATAAGTCAACTGTTGTAGTTTGCTTGTTTATGGACATATTTTGATCAAATTTGGAAAATACATTAATTTCTTACTAAACCGCAGTACCTTTTAATATTTTACATAAAAAAACTTTTTTACCCTCCCTGTTGCAGCAAACCTAAGTACTCATTAAACTAATTCTGTTTAAATAGGGAATAAATGTGATATTTTTAAGGAGACATTTTAGTTTAAATCCAATCAGGCAAATGGAAATTCGCTAAGTCTGCAGGTTTGCTGCGGCGGGGGTATTTGTAATTTTCTCTATAACCTGTTAGTGTACAGAAGGTTTCAATATTCAAATTTTGTTTATGTTATACAAATATAGTTTGTAAAGAAATTTTATTCATTGTATTTAGTATTTAAGGGTAAAAATGGGAAATTGCGTTTTCACCCCATAAAACCCCGTTCCTACAGCCCAAACTGCTGTCTCGCAAACCTGTTTAAAATAAATTAAGGTAGGTTTAAACCTTTGTATATATGGATTTGTTATATTCAAATTTTAATGGATGGTATTTTTGGCTCTGGGGGTATAAAAACAAATAAAAAATAGATCAGCCCCGGGTGCAGTTCTTACCATGAAGCATTGATAAAACATACTCCCTAAGTAGATTTCTGATCCTTATGGATCAGCTGAAGACAATTTCATTGTTAGTTCTTTCCGGTGCACTGTAGTAGAGGTCGTATTTTGTTTACAATTTGTTTCTTGTTAATACAGTAATTTAAAACCCCGTTTAACGAAGTAAAACAATCTAATCATAAACAATAACTCATCTTTTAGTTATAATATAACTTTACATTTAAGCACAAATCGTGAAATTAAACGTAAAACAATAGAAACAAAATTTCGTCGACATTAGCGATTAGTGTCACCGGACATGAACTAGACACAAAAACAAGCCTTAAAATTTACAATTGGATGATAAGTCTACTTGTGTTGGTTTGTGACACTTGACAATTAAGTTTTTCCCTTCTTGGACATACCTCTCCGCCAGCCCATTGGATCTTGGAAAATGAGGAGATGAAATTCTATGATTAAATTTCCATCCCGATACGAATTTAGTGAATTCTATAGAAGCATATAGTAATACCTTCTTCCCTATATGGGAATTTCGCTAATAAGTTATTAATAAATAATTAAATGATTCAGACTTAAGAGTTATTTATGATTGAATAAAAAACTAATTTTAACCCAAATGTGGTACTTTCCTGTTAAGGGAACATTCATTATTATCGATGCGATTTTTTTCTCTCTCTCGATATTTTTGTTTTTCTTTACAATCCATTACAAATTAAAAACTGATCTTGTTTAGGCTAAAATATAGTCTATTACATGGATTACGAAATGAAATGGTTCTAAACTAATCTAACATAACCAACCAAACTTGCTGTACCATTTAAAAATTACGTTTGATAACAGAAAAGGCAAGTGGGGAATATTAAACGGATTTTTAAATGTTACAGCAAGTTTGGTTAAATTTTGTTAGGTTAGTTTAAAACAGTTTCATTTCAATATATTTTTTTAAAATTATTGTTTGTTGATACTCAACAATATTTATTTATCGTAGTTTTCAGCTGATAGGTTTAAATTCGTTAATATCGATTTATCGAGAAATAAATCATCGATGAATGTTCCCTTTAACAGGAAAGTACCCAAAATCTTTATGAACATTATTTTACTTTTTCAAATTAAACTAACTCAACTTGACTCACATTGTTGAGAAGATTGAGTAAAGCGGTAACATGCAAGTAATAAACTATGACAGTCAATATAACATCTGTACAGAATGTAATAAGCAGGAAGGGATGGAACGTCTGACGTCCGTGCTGGAATGTGATACTTGTAAAGCACGTAACAGCCAAGCAGAAGCAAGTGACCAAGATATGAAATAAACTGTCTGGGTTTATCATCATTTGTAGAGCATCTTAAATTGAATGCATTCAATTATTAAATTCTACAATAAACTACTTATACTGATAATATCATACAGTTAAATGATGTTTTATGAGTGAAATTCATTCTCCTGAACGCATTATAATTTTTGGATATTTATTTTTATAAAATACTCGTAATTTGTTTACAAAGAACTGCACAAAATAATTACCTCACTAGAGGACTTAAATGAAACAAACGTATGGTGTGCAGACATCATAAGATTTATTAATAATCAACATTTCCGCTATTGTTTAACTGTGTTTAAATAATTGTTTAATTTGCGGACCTCTAGTACTGCATTAACTTGTTTATAAAGTTCCAAATATCCTATGTGGTATTACACTAGAATTGGAACGCAGCCTTCTCGGGTGTCTCGTGAGAGGTGACAGAAAGTGTATGATCGCTCACTTGTAGTCAATCGGACCTGGGAATGCCTAGTCTTTTGTGTTGCAGGAGTTGATGTGTGCTTTGTGCTGCCGGTGGGTATTCTCAGTATGTCATGAGCAATGACTATACGTCTACGACTCAGTATGTCGCTGTCATGAGGGACCAGCAACGTCGGTCCTTGGTCAGGAAGTGAGGCATGGATGCAGAGGTTAGGCTTTGCATTACTTATAGGTGACACCCACCGTGTCAGGTATATGGTGGTTCTTGGCATACGGAGGTCAGGTCACGGAGAACAAGGGTAGGAGGTTTGTCCCCGATGGCACGCGGTATACCCGTTCCTGACTATTTCTGGGCCGCCCCTTGCCAAACGATGCTCTGGAAAACACAATATATGGCTGGTTACAAACCTCCCCCCCAATACAAAAAATCTAACCGGAGCTCAGCTCATATCGCAGCTCTATTATATGATAGATTAGCTGAAGACAGATAAGTCCGATTTAAGCGTATATTGCTTAGTATAAAAATTATTATAATACAATTAACGTTAATACTAATTCAAATGAATACAGCTCTCCAAATTATGTAAACAATAAAAGAGTGAATAAAAATTGTTAAATCTACCCTTAAATAAAAGTGACTTATTGATACTTAAAATGTTTGTAATGACGAAATACCTTGCGCAAAACTATCCATTATTTCATAAATTGCCCTTTAAGTTTGTGATTCCTTTCCAAAGGGAACTTTCCATACACCTAATATTAAAAACACCTAAGCTGTACTTTTGTATGTTATTCTTTCAATTTCTGACCTTATTGAAATCAGGTGTCATTATTTGTTTGTATTTCTGTAATCTGTTACGTTTAATTTAACTTAACTTAACCAATCAATAGTTTTATTAATACTTATGAAGTCAAACGGGGTGAAGCCCGTGGGAAACAGCTACTTTTGCTAGTATACTTGATTTGCCAAAACTGTTATTTTCTTGATATAGTAATTGTTGGATACAAAGTAATTTTGATAGATGACTTCTGATTCACAGATTCATTTGATTTTGTTGTTTAAAAAATACTTAGCATTAACATATTATCCAATTAGTCTGCAACGTTTATTGTAATAAGAACTTAAAACTTTGTAAAATTGTAAATATGAAGTAATACCTAAAAATATACTTTCATGCCTAATGTTACAAAGTTTATTTGTTTGAGACATTAATAACTAAAAATAAGACGAAGGCATTTCTCTTAATAGCCATACGGCAAGTTTATAACTAAAATCAAATAGATTACCTAATATAACTTAAACAGAAATATTATATACTATAGCTAGTCTTTTTAGATGTATTAAAACCAATGAGTTATAAGAAATATTACGAAAGAGTTGATAGTAATTTCTCTAGCTTCAGTTAATTAAACGGCTCCATCTTCAAATAATACTACAGTTTTATTTCACGAACGAAATTAAAGCTTTAATCAAAAGGGTTGAAATCCTCATAACTTTTGGCGTTTTAAGCACTGCTTTAGCTGAAACCTGTTCATTAAGACCAAGACGTCCCAGCAATAATTTCAAGATGGCGACGGTTATTGCGGTCCTTCAAATGAGAAACCTCTTGCTGATAAAGTTTTAATCCAAAGCTCAGGATACTCCAGGATACTCTTGCCCAGTATCTCCATGACTGTTAGATATAATAGGTAAAGTGTTATACCATATTCAAGAGTTTACAACCTCCGACATATTTAATTACGTGTATGCACGTTCAATAGTTTCAAGGTTTTTTAATAAGCATAAAGTTTAAAAGAAAACGAACGACCTTTCAAAATAGCACTTTTATAACTATTACATTTGCCTTTAACAGAAAATATCACCACCACAGTAAGCCTGCAGACTAAACATTTGTCCATTTTCCTGATTTGATTTCACTAAAATACTTCTTTAAATATGTCAGATTAATTACGTGTTTAAATAACATTAGGATGTATGAGCAATTATGCTTTATACCACAGAGAAGGTAATTTGGAGTATATTAGTAAATTTTTACTATTTTAGTATAAAATATATAAATTTGCCTACTTTGATCGAAATACATCCATTAATAAGCAAAATACACAGTTTACGTATTCTCTACAGTCTACAAAAATGACACGGGAATTTTCAATTTACAGTTTGTAATTTTCTTCTAAATCTAGGGTTTTATCGATTTTCTTGTGTTGCGATTACATGAAACCTTAAATTAAAAGGTTCCTTTATTCTTAGAGAGAATACATTAACTGTTTTAGTAGGCTATATGTTTGTTTATGGATAAATTCGGATCAAATTTTGTAAAATTAATTATTCCATCATAAGCTACTTTTTAATCTCACTGAAAAAGCACCTCAGTACCTTCCCTGTAGCAGCAAACCGAAGCACTCGTTTAACTTAACGCCATTTGAATAAGTAATCAATCTGGCATATACATAAACTTCCTCGAACCAAAAAGGTGGTTTCCGAAGTGATGTGCGCGTGCAACAAAATGGCACAGTCCACAACGCACAGTTACTGTTGGAAATATACTGCAATTGTTGTTAAAACCCATAGTTATCCCCGCCGTTTACACGGGATAAATAGAGGAGAGTATGTGTACGTTTGATGATACTATTTATTTGTTATTATAGTTTGTGTATTTCCTTTTCTAATTATAACAACATAACACATTTCACATTTATCCCTCTAAATATCCAAGGAATAAATCTTCGTATAAATACTCGTATATAAATAACGTAATACAGTAAATTTTTGTTTTAAGCTAGGTAAATATTTTGGTAAGAAACACAAATAATATCTTTTCCTACAGATACCTAACAGTGTACATGTTCTCTCACTGATTTGAGAAAGCAAAGTGGCCAATTCGTTCATCAGTGAGACAATGTTAACATTGTCTCACTCTAAATTACTTTGTCTCACTCACTCCAGATTTGCAACGTGAAGGCACGAAATAGTGAGCGAGTAACATGCAGACAAGGTCTTATGCGCGCGAAATACGTTGGCAGCACTGGTTATAAATCAGCTGGTCAGCTGGTTGTACTGTTGTATTAAATGCAATATTAGTTCACTTCTGTGTAAAAAATATGTCACGTTTCTTTACCAATTTATTTGTTTTATGGTAACTGTAGGAAAAGTATAATGTGCAACTCGAGTGCAAAGTGCAATTGCCACACTCGAGAATTGTGCAACTAGTGAGCAAAGGGAGCAATTGACTCACTCGAGAGAAATACTTACTCACGAGCCATAGGCGAGTGAGGAATGGTGTCTCGAGTGTGGCAATTGCACTTTGCACTCGAGTTGCACATTATATTTTTCCTACAGTTACCATAAAACAAATAAATTGGTAAAGAAACGTGACATATTTTTTACACAGAAGTGAACTTTTAATATTACATTTAATGATACAACAGTACAACCAGCTGACCAGCTGATTTACAACCAGTGCTGCCAACGTATTTCGCGCGCATAAGACCTTGTCTGCATGTTACGCGCTCACTATTTCGTGCCTTCACGTTGTAAATCTGGAGTGAGTGAGACAATGTTAACATTGTCTCACTGATGAGCGAATTGGCCACTTTGCTTTCTCAAATCAGTGAGAGAACATGTACATTGTTAGGTAACTGTAGGAAAATAACTATTAACCAACTCTCTTACCAATAGCCCTGTTCCCACTAGTGGATGTATATCAACTACTTCGTAATTTATCAACTAATTGGTTCACGAACTCATTCAAATGCTGTAATGCTAATGAACACCATTGATACAAATTTCAACATTTATTCAGTTTTTTTTACAGAATTGGAGGATTAATTTTCATTTGTTGGAGCTGTATATTATTTCGATACGTAGGTCCATTATAAATCAATATTTTTGTAACACGGACATCTAATCTTAATATACAACCATTGACAAAGTTATCTTTTGTTTTTATGACCTCTTAAATAATTAGTTTTCAGAAGAGTATTCTTCAAATTATTATTAGTCGAAGAGGGAATGTTAGGCCTATCTGATTTTCCATCTTGTCACTGACTTGAGTTACCAGCGGAAGTACTTCACAACAGGAAATAAAGCTCTGATTCAGGACCAGAGTGTCAGCTGACCACGATGTCTTTGCATTTCTGTCTAGAAGCAATATCTTACAAAATCGTTGTTTCCAGGGGTAAGAAGTGATATGTTTTTATCTCATAATATAAATCGACAGAATTTAAATAAGACATTAAACATCAGTTAAAGCGCATCTGAGTGTAAGATATCTACAGGTGGTTACTATAAAATAAACTAAATCGGATCCACGCGTATCACAAACTGGACAGCTCCGATGTATTTTTAAGTAAGTAAGATGTCTACGGATGTTTATCAGCCAAGGATGAACCCAACTGGTCCGTTCCCTAGGGATGTGATGACGTATGTCCGCCCTCTCATACAGTTAATAATGCAAGTCAGGACCTCGTATCAAACATTTTACTTTCCTCGGACAAAGTTTTCCTACAAATTATGTGCACTCGTTATACTTGGGAAACAAGTTCTAGAAGCTATTGGTATTATACAGTTATGCCTTGGGATATATTAATGAATTTTATTGAATAAAAATGATTTGGCATATACTTAAAAATGTCCCCGACGCTGTAAACTTGCAGGCTAAGCAAATTTCCGTTTGCCCAAAAATCATTCTTAAAATGTGTTTTTTAATATGACAGATTCATTTCCTATTTGAATAACAATAGGTTAAACGAGTACTTTGGTTTTATGCTACATGGAAGGTAAGGTGCGTTTTTTTGTGAAATGTAGCTTAAGATGAACTACATAAAAATTTCAAATTCGATCTGAACACATCCATGCAAACTACAACTTCTCTGTAAGAATAACATGGGAATTTAAAATCCACAGTTTTAATGGTTTTTTCTCTGTAACCATAAAGCGTACAAGTAAGGTTCGATATACTACAGTATTCGTTTTTGAGCTCTACAAAATTATTTATAGAGAAATTGCAAAACGCTTTGTTATGAGGGTCAAAATGGCAAAAAATAAATTCCCCTTAAAAAAAACCCCCAACGTTCTCATAGTCACATACATACAGATATATAGGAATTTGGACGAATTGTATCTTTGTGCCCCGGGTCAAGACCTTGCCATGAGACATACGGTAATTATTTAATTCTTTATATAGGAAATTCGCTAACAATCCTCAAGTTCTCCAATTTGTTGTTCATCCCATCTTAAAGATACATATAAATCTTAGTTACTAAATGTTACTACCTATTTAAATTCTAATATGAATACAATGTTTTTAAATACATAATACCTTACTCTCAAAGTTAAATTGGAAACCTAGGTTGGTTCTGTAGAGATAAGGCAGGCAACTAATTTACAGGTTTTGTTTGGTTAGGCCCAGAGAGCTCAAAATAATAAGCCTAGCGTTCGTTAGGGTGACTTTATAAATTAAGCAAAAGGGTTCTCGTTAAGAAATCGCTTAAAGTTTATCTCTCTTACCAACAAACCTAAAAACCAACTGATAGAGCATAGTGAAAGTTTAAATCACAAACTAAATACGTTTAGTTTTTTATACGTAAAAGAAAGGGGTTTGAAAACATGGAACAAATGATGTTATACGATGGATGAACATTGTACATAACATGTGTGTATGGAATAATGACCGTTTGTAAATTTTGAAACCACCGTGGCATTACAACGGTCTGTAATATACCAAAGATTTTTGTTGTTGTTATTTTTCATCTGAAAAGATTAAATAATGAAGGTAAACATATTATTGATAATAGTGATGTTAGTTTTCTAAACTTGTTGTAATTGTTATGCCAAAGTTCTAAATGCAAATATTAGTTTGACTTTAGATAATCATGAAACATGCCATAACATAGGTTAATGTGATACAAAGCATTGACAATTTGTTTTGGTGTTGGTTAAAGTAAATGGTCAACAACACGTTTGCTATAAGATGATGGCTCAACAATGCTTTAGTTACGCTTCACATAGAAAATCGGACAATTCTTGGTTTTCTGATATATTTAAATGCTGATTTAAATGGGTTTCTGATAGAATCAATCAGATGTCAGTCACAGTCACAAAATAATTAATACCCCCGCCGCAGCAAACCTGCAGACTAAGCGAATTTCATTTTGTCTGATTACATTATTACTAAAATATTTCAACGAATAAGACATATTTATTCCTAATTTAAATAACATTAGATTTAACGAGTGCTTTTAGGTTAGCTGCTACTGGGAAGCTAAAAGTGCTTTTTGACCATATGTCAATAGTATAGAATGAAATAAATAAATTTGCCAAATTTTATAAACATACATCCATCAACAAGTTAACTACAACAGTTTTCATTTTCTCTATAAGAATAATATGATAATTTTAAATTACACTATTTTTGAATTTTCTCCGTAACCGTTAGGCATACAACGGCGCTTCAATATACTAAATTATTTATTTTTTAAGCTCTACAAAATGGTTTAAAAAGTAATTGCAAAATGTTTTGTTTTTAGGGTCAAAACCCATTTTCACCCCATAACACCCCTTATAAACCCCCGTTCCCTTAGTCCGATATATGAATTTGAACGGATGGTGTTTTTGGCCTCTAGGGACCTCAAAACAAAAAATTAATTCGGTCCCGGGTCGAGATCTTACCATGAGTACTACGGTAATAGCTTATTCCCTATATGGGAAATTCGCTAAAAGAACCTAAAGATTCTGATTCTTAACTATATTTTACTACTATTGTGTTTTGATCTCTAAACAGTTATCCGTGAAACTTCTTCTGTGTTCTACCTAAGTAATGGCATCATTTTAAAAATAACATTCGTTTTATAAAATTACGAATATATAGCTTAAGATAAATGACGTCTCGTCAATGTGATACAATAATCTATCTATAAATTTAATAGGCAAGCATGTTTCTTTAAAACCTTTTTTCTCACCTCGTGTGCATCGTAGGGAAAATCTACGCATACCGTTAGAAAGCTATTTTCCTATAGGTGTGCAGAATCCCTTTAAAAAATAAAATTGGCTCAGAAATAAGCACAAAAAACTAATTGGAAATTTGAAAAAATTAACATGCTCTTTATGGGTTTCCATGCTGGTGACGAAATAACAACGAAATATAAACAGAAAATCAAAACAAATAGAAGAAATGCCAATCACATGTTTTATTTACAGTTTGGGTGCAAATAGAGGAGCCTGTGCCTTTACATTCCATCCCCATCGTCACCAGTTTTTAAATTAAATTCATCGTAGTTGATGTGAGCCACCAACAGATTGCGCTGATCTAAAATGACTAATTTCTGTCAAATAGACGATGTTTTTTACCAAGTCAAACTAATGGAATGACTTATTATGATCTATAGCAACTGTTATGACCCATCTACTTTGTCAGCAACAAAAAATAAGGTAGAAAAAAGAATTTGACTCGCATTTGGTGACTGGATCACACAACTACATGTTAAAAAAAATGGCGACAGCTGGTCTATATAGAAGGGATGTCTACTTCAGTATCAAATAGTCAATACGTGTAGATTACATGTTTTTGGTCGAATTTTCGACCACTGGACTAGTTTAAATAAATGGCCATGTCCGATGAAACAGCTGAATAAATAACGTCACACAAATGGAAATTTGCTTAGGCTGCATGTTTGCTGGGGGTATTATGGAATTGAAATTGAAGTAGAAAGAAGACCTTGTGGTAGTACATGATTAACTCTAATTTATATAAGATACTAAATAAATAAATCCCGTTGGTCACAATTAGTAGCGCCGGTCGCTTGTTATTTCACTGGTGCTACTATTCGTATTTGCAGCAGTGTATGTGCGTATGTTTTGCGTATGTGCCTCGCAACGGGGTCAGTATGCAGAAGGGAAAATGTTGGTTCTTTGAAAATGCCAAATGGTTTTACTAATACCATTTAATTTAGAAACAAAATTTAACTGTATTACTTAACTTTATAATAGTACGTTTTTATTAACTCATACTGTGAATACTTATTTAGGTTGCTTACGATACAAAACCAATGATAGATTTTAAGGCATAATAAAATAATGTGTTTAATGTTTTGCATTGTTAACGAAAAGCTATCACAATAGTTCCAAATCTGTCAATAGAGTAATTTTCTAACATATTTTAGTTAAATTATAACCAGGCAAATGGAAATTCACTCAGTCTATAGGTTCGCTGCGGCAAGGGGATTATATTAGGCTACTGTTTACACACAAAAAAAAAATAAAAAAATAAACCTCATAAAAATCAGGAGAAGGGCCTAGGTTGATACGGCAATGATTATACTGTAGAATCCTAATTATTTCCTATATCCATGAATGATTTCTTTTACAACGAATCATTCCCTGTAAAATATTATTACAGCATTTCACAAATATTAGAACAGACTCAGTATAATGGATCATAAACATAAACAAATGAAGTAGGTAACTGAAAGAATCATATAGGCCTACTACATTAACATATGGTTTGACAGCTCCATTTAAGTAATGTTAAATAATGTTTATATTCGGGCTAGTGACATAATTATTTTAAATTTATAATCCTTACCCTCTCTGTTCTAATATGCGTGCAGTATTTAATATGTTTGAACCAGCTGTGTGGAATTGTGAAATCTAAATTCATTTGACAGTTTGTTAGTTCTACATGTTTATATTTTTAAACTTTGTAGGTTTGTTCTTTCTTACCATGGATACCATAAATCAATATTTACTTTTAAATCTCTCACCTAAAATTTTTGAAAGACCACGGGCAGAGCCCTATTTCAATATCGAAGCGGGAATAGTTCTATATGTATCCTTGGAGCTGTAGCTTCATTTGTGTGAAATTTGAGCCCAGTCGGTTCAGTAGTTTTTGAGTTTATCTCATACAAACACACAGACACCACCTCTTATTTATAATAGTATATAGATATAGATAGATAGATGACGTGATTAAAAGATAGTTTCCATATACTGTAATCTTCGTCTCTTATCTGTTGACGTAGCCTTCTCCCTATAGTCGACCTGGTTACGCTTATGCACTGGTATCATTTGACATTCTTTAAAAGAACAAATTTAAGGACATAAATGACGGCTCGTCAATTTTCAGTTTGTAACTGTGACTGTCCCCAAGTTGTAACTGGCACGTGACGAGAACTACAGAAGTTTCTGTAACATCTGGTACAGAGCGACGAATCACAGATACTACAGAGTAAAATTCACACCATTACATCAATTAAGCTTTGCGAGTTATCAACCTGTTTTGGGGGTTAGGGCTTTGGCTAAGTTTGGGCCACTTTTCTTTTTCTACTCCTAGTTCGGGTTAACTTTTAGTAAAGGGCCACATTGTAAATATTTGGATTAAAGGCAAACAATATTTCAGTGAAGATAATTTGCCCCCCCCCTATATAACCCACAACTAAGTCGTATTCTAAGAGCAGTAGTTTTTTAAAATTGTCTACGTTAATTTTAATCACCGAATTTCCATCCATCTAACTTGTTGTCTAAATAAAATCATTAAAGTCTTTGTGTAGATAATACGGTGTCCGTAAAAAACAAATGACCAAAAATTAAAATATTTAATGCCAATATAAACTGTCATACTCATTTGTCATAACAAAAGTAGACTAACCCCGCCTGGAGTTCTCAAGAATTTCAATACAAATTATTAGCTAATTATTTACTTGAAATAATATTTGTTCTGTAAAGATAGTTTTAAGCAAGGCTAATGCAATCACAGGATCATACAACGTTAATTTTTCTATCTACTACAACATTTGTTTGATTTTAATATAATGGTGATTAGGAAACTCGTCAATGAGTTAAAAGCGTAAAGCTCCAAAACAATAGCAATTTTTGGGCGAGAATATTGCATTTGCAATTATGTTAGCCCAATTTATGGCTAAAATATTTGGTTCTGTTCTGATACTTCGGATTGATTGTATCTTTAGATCCTGAAATTGGAAGATGTTTAGATAATACGACCACTAGGTACGTACATGTTTATGCCCAATCTTTACTTATTGTAGTTTGTAGTACTTGGAAATTTGTGTTAAAGTAACATTAATTTGGATTTTAAAGATAAAAGTAAAACACAATAATACACATACTCTGTCAAAAAGTCAAATATTCAACAAGAAATACTTCAAATTAACATAGTGACAAAGTGATTACGCAACTCTGCAGTTGAGTTTATGACGGAACCCCGACCGTGGTGCTTTGAGAATACAAAATGTGTTGTTATTTAATATGATACGTGTGTCTTGAGTGGTGCTTTCTCTGAACTTAGCTTGGGGAAACAAACTGAGCTAAATTGTGTATAGATCCAATACAGTATACGCAGTAACACAGTAGAGTGTATGAAACAATGTATCCATGGATAAAAAAAATCAAACGTAAGTAATTTTTTGAAAAATAATAAGTGGTTGTTTTTGTTAATATGTGTCAACATTTTAGATTATTTTTAGTTCAAAGTAACTAAGTAAATAAGTACGTTAGTTTGAAGTTCAATCTTAAATAAGACACTTCTCTGAAAGATTTACACATAACCACGTTCAGAACAAATCTAGTATCAATAGAACAAATATGGGTAATCCACAAATACAAATAATGTAGTAATTATTTTGAACGATCAACATTTAATATTAAACAATCATGGAACCATACAATACTGTCAGTAATGATGTTGAGTACAACAAAGTAAAGTGTGATAGAGCAGTACAATATATTGTATAATTAGATCAGTAGAACAAGGTTACTGGCACTATGGATAAATTAGCCTTAAATGGAACAAAGCACCTAGGATTTGGTAATAAAGTCCCAAAACCATTTTGTTGCATTACTGCAATCTTAAATGGTGTTTAATTTCATGAAGTTCAGGTAACTGTTAGTATATCATTTAGTTATAACTATTTTTAAAATACTTTTCTTATAATTCAAGTATTACCAACCGAAGCAACTAAAAATGTCTAAAGGTATTTTGATTTTCCTCATATTTTTGTAATAAGTAACTATTGAATATGAAACGCGATTAAGAAAAGCCTGCGGCAATTCGTGTTTCGTGTAGTTATGGTCTTCTAATTAGAATACCTGTCAATAAACCTGCTCTGATAATAATAACTGCTTTCATAATCTTGACAAAGCTGCAATGTATGTCTCAACAATACTGTAGTACACACACACACACACACACACACACACACACACACACACACACACACACACACGATGAAACATCTTTAAACTGTCTGTGATTAATTGCTTGTGCTTTGTCATCGTGAAGTCGCTTTGTTGCTTACGATAAACCCGAGCAGTGCCAAGACAAATGTCACAAACTCCATCATGCCTTTGTACCTTGCCTTTAGCAGCGAATGAATAACCTGATACAGTTGATTGTCATTTTAATAAGTTTAAGTTTTATGTTAGCTATCTCCTTATATTCGGAAATCCTTCTGCAAGATGGTTCTATTTACATATTTAATTATTTTTATTCAAATGATTCATTTAGAGCTTAAAGATTTTTGATTAAATGTTTTGATAACTTTTGATCACAAACCTTTTAAAACTAAAAACTATAAGGTATATTCCAAAATAAAACATGTTAAAGGCTTACTAGTACTGAATACAATTCTATTTATTAGATCGGTGTTTTTAAAGTAGGCGGTAATGTAATATTTACATTGAGTTAAACTATTTTACAAAATATTCACTATTTTCAAAAAATACAAACTTTGAATTATAAAGCACATAGCATCTATCAAACCAATATTGGGTAAAACTCATCGGTCTCTGAAAAGCAGCTTAACCTTGTACAATCACATTTGGTTAGTACAGAGCAAATTACACGTTATAAGAATGTGTGTATAAAAATAATCAAATATTTATTTAAATCACACAAATAGCCTACAATTGTCGTCCTAGATCATAACAACAGCAAATACATTGGAAATCGTGTACAAACATTTGTAAAAATGTACTAAACATTTGTTTTCGTGATTGCTGAATCAGTGATTCTCCGTCTCTGCGCTGCTGAATGCTGGGACTGATGCTGATGACTTGTGTTTCATCATCATGAAGGTTGCTTTGTTATCTGACTATGATAAAACCAACTCTCGGAGTTGTGAATCTACATGATTGATGCTCTAGCATTCACAACGATTTCAAGTCCCTTGCTTTTGTAACAGCCAAGAAGTGTAATTATGTTAGATAGGAAGTACATGATTTTGTAGAGTTAGTTATACAAATTTTAATGCAAGAGGGCCATTAAAAAATATAATTCAAATCCGTCCTTTAGTCAATTTCAAAATAAACGTAACTATTTAAAACTCTGGGAGTTTTCAATGATAATCCCTTTTATTTTTCAGAGTAAATATGTATTGCCTTGTTACCAGTTTTTTAACGTGCTACATGTATTTCCAAAAGAATAACCAACTCAAAACCCCACTTCGTTGCACATATACTCCAATCAGATGCTAAGCTCTCAATGTGCAGTTATCTCCTCAGACGGCCATGAATACCGTTCTCAGATTATACGAATATGCATTGCAAATGTGGTAACATTCTCTACTTATATACAGGGTTAGGCAAAAGTCTGAAACCCCCCAGTTAACCTTTTAACGCGTTGCAGCAGGAAAACCAAACTCGGCACACATTTACAACATAAGAAATGGCACTTTTATCATAGTTACAACTTTGCCCCCCTATCATGTGAATTATCTTTTTTATAAAGATATGCTGGGTTTAGTTTTCCTGCTATAACCTGTTAAAAAGTCAATAGGGGATATTTCAAAATGACTGCCATTTTGATTAGGGGTGCGATATTGACCTCTAGTTTGCGCCATTCAATTTCTCTTGATAAACCCTTTAACATAAGGGATAACATGATAGGTGTTTATATTAAAAAATTTGGGTCTGCCCCCAAAATACCCCATTTTGGGGGCTGGGGCAAAGTTCTAACTTCGCTGAAAAAGGGAAATTTTTTATGTTGTAAAACTGGGGGTTCCAGCCTTTTATACCCTGTATAGCTCAGCGTAGTGATACACAGAAATAAGAAATGTTCTAATTGTAATTTTTAGTTGGTACGTAACCTACTTACTTACATTTCTTTTACGTTCGATATTTTAAAGGGTGCAGTAATTTAAAATCACAATACCATTGGTTCTACCATGATTTAATACTACCATAAATTGTAATTTAATTTATTTAATAACTGATTGAGCAAGAGTCCGACACAGTAGAGTACGTAATTTTAAGCGATAATAGGTATTTTGTGTATTGAAATCTTTAGTGTCATCGAATAGAATTTATTCAATCCCATGTAAAGATGTAGACAGTTTCAGATTAAGCATTGACAAGTTAAGTTGAGAGAGTGTGCTGCTTTAAAATCCTGTTTTAACCATCATAGCATACAAGCTATTAGATACAATTTAGCTTTGTAGTTATCATAACAAAATTAAATTTTATTCAAGAATAAATATGTTAAGCCAATGCTAATACCAAAAACAAATTTGCCATACATGTGATACGTAGATCATCTTTTAAAATGCAGATTAAATTGTTTATTCACCCGCGTCCACCTAAGTGCGAAACTCTGGTGGCCTCCCTGTACATTGTACATTGAGACGGAGACTGGACATGTTTGGTTAACAACTGTAACTTTATTTACTACTACCAAAATTACAGGTTTGAAAATAATATCCAAATGTATTTGTTATTGTTAATTTTACAAGTTGGTTCAATGATAGTAAATAGCATTAAAAAGTTATGAGGTTTACCAAGAGGGTGCAGCACTATTATTTTTTTGCATTTATGACAACAGCAAATTTGAACCAACTAGCAACAAAAAGCTGTGGTACACATTGAGAACTTAACTTTTTTCTATGGTTTAGGTGCAGTGGTAGAACATTATGGCTATAGTAGACGTGCTATTCTACGAAGAGTATTGTATTGGCCAATATACAATTACAAAGTAATATTTACATTATTTTGGAATTTCATATTTAATAAAACTTGATTATGGTTTGAATCAATAGACAACTCATTTATTTAAACATTGACTTCAATTATTTATTCAATGGAAAAATAATGTAAGGCGATCCTTTGACTCTTTTAATTCTTCTGGGACAAAAGCTTTTCAAGTTGGCTCAAAAAGCATCAAATCTTCCTCAGGCGAGTTGAATTCAAATAGTCAGTTGGCTTTGACCAGAACCTTTTTTAATTGAAACTTTTTGATGTTCATACATTATTTAGAAAATAAGGGGTTTCAATACTTATTATTGAAAATAATTATTTTAGTATACAAAATACAAAAATAATATCTTGTTCTTAAAGTAAAAAAATATATATTACGAGATAGAAATGTACAAATTAGGGTGTATTATACAAACGAACGAAAGGACCCTTGTGCACATTGCGTATCTAAATAGTGTTTAATACTTGTGTTCGAGGCAAAACGAATAATGGCATACACTTTTACTTTAAAGATTGGGTTTAAGGCAGTTAATAGGCAAATAAAGCAAATAAATTGAATTAGGCCTAAATTCAACTTGTTGATTTTAGATTTACACTATAAAGAGTAATTAACCTACCTGAATTAGGTTACAATTATCTAAAAAAGTATTGTACTGGATTTAAAATCAATTTTTGATACACATTGTTATTTCTTCTTTACAACATGACTGCGGTTCAAAACTCAAATGAAACATCAGCAGTTGGATTACAATACACATCTAAACCGTTATAAATCAAGATGGTTGGCATCATTGAATCTTTGAAAGCGAACTTAAGAAATAACGCAATCGCTGGGGGGGCAAAGCCCTGAAAGAAATTGCCTCCTTGGTTACTCTTTGGTCACCTCCGCTATATCATAAGCTTTGAAATGACACCTCAATCGTAAACATCTGTTAAATAAGACAGCTGACAAGGGATAACACAGAGTAAACCCTTAGTGTATGAAGTATATTGTATTTATATATGGTTTTTATTGTAATTGTAAATTACTGAAATCTTTTTTTTTACTTCCCTACATATCAAATTGCGTTTTTTTTATGAGAATTGGATTGTATCTCATGTGGAAATGTTCACTCAGCGAATCCAACGAGATGTGATGAAACCGAGATTACTGAATACAAACATGTTCTTCCCTCGTTTCTTTACATCACCGTATAAAACATATATTTTGTGGGTGATCATTCTATCATATGTGGGTTACCATCTTTTGAACCCAACAAATCAGCAGTTCATACAAAAAAATTTTATTATTTATACATTCAATGCAATGTATATTACGTTTTCAGGGGGGCAAGCCATGGCTCGGTAGAGTTTATTTCGGTTGTATAAGCATGCTAAAGGAAAGTCGTGTTTTATGTCCAAGTAATTTTGGCTTTTACTATTTAAGTTTCAGCAGAATTTAAATTTATTATATTGAAAAATTTCCTGAATACAGCTGTCCAAATTATGTAAACTATAAAAAAGAGTGCATACAAATTGTGAAATTTGCCCTTAAATAAGAGTGAAACATTGAGTCGGCGCCATGACACTCAATTGTTTGTTGTTTGTTGTTACGTTGTTACATGATGTTACGACATCAACACGTAGCACTCATCAACACTTGCTCTATTTATCCCAATATCGAGTAATCTTCGCTCAATAGTTGCAATTGATATTTTTCCCTTTTAGCAGAGTACCCGTCCTTCGTCCGGGGTTGATGTATGTTTAAATGGTGCTTTTTGAAATCTGAAATGAAAAAAGTGTAAAATAATATTCAATTCCAATAAATGTACCTATCAAAAACTTTTAACTTACTAATTACATAAAAACACATTTTAAAACAATAAAACAAATAAAAAACTCAAAGCTTTACTTTACTTACTTTTAAATTATAAAATAAGACAAACAACAATTTACAACATCTCTATAATATTACGGTTTGAATGAAAAGAAACATGTGATCTTGCTTCTAAAAAGCATTGCTCACGTAGCATTGATTATAAAAATATCTCATAATATACAATGTGAACAAGCAAAAACATTAACACTCTTACTACTAAAACAAACAGAAATATACTTAGCCCTACTATTTATAGCTCCTACTAATTCCTAATACTTTCTTATTAAATGGCGACCATACAAATTAGGTATTTAAGCCAAGTATGAATGGAGACGAGTGTATGATGAGTAGCGCGATCTTGTAGCCTTGTTGACTAAGGCTGACATATTCCTTAGACACAGCTGTTAATTAATAGCCCATACAGCTAATGGCAACTAAGGGGCCTATAGTTTATAGTGGAATCCGTACCACATTTTTGCCTTGGTATATACGAATTGGTCTAATTATCAGGATAGTGCTGCGGATAGTCGTAGTACTCACTCGTGCGGACGTTAATCCACACCAGGGAGTAAGGCATCCACAGTGTATGCCTATAAATATCCACAATAATAAATATCCACTATTCATGCACCAAAGGCAAGTGCATATACAACTTAAGGTTGTAGCATAGAGCACAAAGCCTTGTTTTTTTTAGGATTTTTTGAGAGGATAGCAGGCTTACCTGAATGGGAAAGAGTCCAAACTGGTACAGTAAACACAAAACTTTCCAACTATATACACAAAACATTAGAATATTTTACTGTCACTGACAGCATTTTCAACTAAGGAAGAGACTGAAGAGGCTCTTACTATGCAAATAATTAATAGGCTGATGTGGTAGACTTATTGGACGTAATAGACTTATTGGATACTGGTGTGTTAGAAGATAAATGTCTTTCTAAATGCATCGTCGGTTGTTTCGTAGGGTCAATTGTAATACTGTAGTTATTAAATAATTTAAAAAAATCTGGAATAAAATACCAGATGTTTGTTTCATTGACGTTTGAATAAATTGGTGAGACCATAGTACCTAACATTGACTATACACAGAAGAATGATAATAATAAACAAATTGTAATGTTTACACTAATTACAGTTAGTTATGGATTTGCACCTAGTGAAGAAGTATGCAATCGATGCACTAAGCTAAATAAATAATGATCATATTTTTTTGTAATATTAGTAATCCTGTTTTGGATGAGATACTTCAAAACAATAATCCAAAACAAGATCAGTGATTTCAATAAACGAGAAGTGATGATACGTTCCATAGATGTAAAAACTTGGACGAATAATTAGCTACGGCTTACACTGTCCTAAACAAACAACACTGCTATGCCACAAAAACTTGATAACCAAGATAATCTTTTGTATTTATACTCGTAGATTGATATTTATATACAGTATTACAACTTTTTTATAAATATAGTTACACTAGCTTTGGTATTTAATAATTTTCTTTTTTTTAAATTTTGGTTACACGCAGGTTTTACTTGTCAACGAATAGCTATACCTTTTAGCTAATTTTATTACAATATATCGGAAGAGTAATAGAATGCTAAAGGTTTCTGGAATACAACGTTAATTTTTATTTTCGTGTAATTTTGTAATAATAAGTGCCAGATGTCCCGTGCGCAAATTGTCCATTGCAATAGAGTTCAATACTTGTTCGGAAGGGAAAACTAAACATACAACAACCCTTCACCTTTCAAAGATTATGTTCGTTTCAGAAAGTTGCTTGGCGAATAAAACTTATACTAACTTACAATTAATGCAATTTTCGATACTGTAAGGTTGTACTAAGCTACAAACTTTAAATAAGCCTTGATTGAACATAATTACTATGGCTTATGCCTTAGAGCTTAGGTTGATTACTGAAGTCTTCAGCAGGATGATAAAAATAACACACGTTTAAAATCAAAAGTTTTTTTAGCCTCCTTGTGACTAACCCGTGAAAGCAATACATTGTTGAGGCTAATGTGATTTCCACGAATGTGCTTTAAAATTTTAAAACTTATTTATACTGTATATACTTAGTTACTGGGTGAATGCATTACTGCATAGCGAACGGAATATTGTTTTTCTAGATACTAATTTTGATTTGATTGGGTTATACCAATAGTAATTGTTACTAAGCAGTAATAAATTTGGTCGGTAACTAAAGTAAGCTATGTATTTCTAAAGATAATCATGATTATTTACATTTAAAAGTGTCGGTAAATATTTTTTTGATTCGGTTGTAATATGTCGATCATTATTTTAACGGATTCTTCCGGAGCATTAAAAGGTCTTTTTCTGATGCTAGTACTGTAGAACAAATCATACTTACTATTATTTGGTAAATTTTGGTACAGTATCATTATTTGGTATGTTTTTAGCGAATTTCCCTATAGGGAAGTAGCTATTACCGTAGGTCTCATGGTAAGACTTAGGCCCGGGACCCATTTACTTTTTCATTTTGATGTCCCCAGAGGCCAAAAACACCATTCGTTCAAATTTTTATATATGTATATATATATATATATATATATATATATATATAGATTTATATATATATGTGTCCGTGAACACGATAACTTGAGTAATTTTTATCAGATTTTGATGAAATTTGGTTTGAAGGTGTAAGGCGGGATAAACTTGAATGAGTTCGCGATCCAGCATGATCGGACAATGGGAACAGGATTTTATGGGGGTTTTATGGGGTAAAAATTGGTTTTTCTCACTTTTGACCCTCAAAACACAAAATTTTCCAAAAACAAAATTTTCTATAAACCTTCTTAAAGAGCTTAACAAACAAACAATTCAGTATATCAAAGTGTTTTTGTACGGTTATTGGTTACGGAGAAAACTAAAAAAAATTTAAATTTAAAATTCCCATGTTATTCTTATAGAGAATACTAGCTGTACCCGCGGGCTTTGCCCCGCTTAACTTCATAAGTATTCGCATGGCTCAATCACGTCCTGGTCGAAGTTCGTTCGCTACGCTCACTCACCTTCAGGTTGGAAATCGTTCGCTGCGCTCACTTGTTTTCAGGTTAGCTCGTTCGCTACGCTTACTCGCCTCCAGGTTGATGTTCGTTCGCTACGCTCACTCACCTTTTGGTTGCAAATTAGCTGTTGTCATACATTTAGAAAAGTCATCCCTTTTATTGTTTATAATACAGTACTTTTATAAAGGTTTTTATGTTTTAATATTTAACATTTGGGGAATTTAAACGTTGTTAAGTGCACGGGTGTGCTGCGATTGGGGTTTAATACATTTGGACTTATTCAAATGTAAAATAGTTTTCTGTGCTGCAATCTGTAGAAACACTGTGGCACTATTTCAAATCATGACTAATGCTAATACAGAATGTTGTAGTTATTCAAACGTACAAAACAGTTGGTGAAAGTAATCATCTGCTTTTAAATTATATTTATTTGTAAACATTCTAGATCAAAAAGTCTGACATTGTCCCACTTAAAACCCTCTGGGGCAGAGCCCTTTTGACGGATCTGCACCAAACTTCACTCGAACCATCCTTGAAAGATGCTTAATAATGCCTGAAAGTTTCATTACAATCTGTCGAGCGGTTTCGAAGGCCATAACGTATATACACACACACACACACACACATATATATATACATACATACATAGTTCCTCTTTTATAGATATAGATTGTTAAATGTTGTAGTTTGCTTGTTTATCTTTTGATCAAACTTGGCAAATATATTCATTTTATACTAAGCAATAATTATTTTACTTAAAACACACACCTTATTAGTTTCCTTGTAGCAGCAAACCTAGGTACTCGTTAAACCTAATGTTATTTAAATAGATCAATTGAAAATCAATTCAGCCAAATGGAAATTTGCTTAGATGGCAGGTTTGCTGCGGCGGGGGTATTTTATATACTCTCTGGCTGCGTTTAATACGGACAAAATGAGATCATTCTATTGGCTATTGGCTGAGGGAACACCATTACCACAACGATACGGAAAGGCAGCCAACGGTGTTCGTGGTGTAACGAACATTTTGTTCGTTTGTGCTTTATAATTATCTAGCAGAGTACCCGTTCTTCGTACGGCGTTGGCGTATAAGTATAAAATGCTTGGCATAAGTATAAGTATAATACTTGGCTTTGCGTGTGCAATGGGAGAGGACATGGCTCAAGAAAATTTTGTTCTTTTAATTTACGGTATGCTATAGTATAGCATAGCACATCTACTATAGCCATAATGTTCTACCACTGAAACTAAACAATAGATAAAGTAAAGTTCTTATTGTATATCACAGCAAAAGCCTGAAAAATCGTGTTGCATATTTTACTGTATATTAAAAAAAAAAACAAAACAAAAACATATAGTTATAAATGCAAATTATACCTCTAAATATATGATTATACATTTAAAAACTGATCTTTTAAATAAGTTTTGTGAGTTTAATAATAATTATTATGTATAACGAGATGCTAGCCCGTCCTACGTACGGGAATTGAGTAGTCAGTTAAAACTGTGTACAATTCAGAACAGCTAGTTTATACGTATAAAGACAAAATATTTTCTTACAGTTTTAATGTGAAAAATCATCTTGTAAACAAATGTTGAGTGGTCAAATATGTTTTATTCCATCATAGGCCTATACGATATGCATTTTAAATCCGATAACTTTACAATAAAACAGCAATTGTGACGATGTGAAAAGCGTTGAAGTGAGATTTGCGGCCGATTCGCACACTGATTATAAGTAGCCTACAGTAGAGAGTAATAGCTTTGACTATTAATATAATAAGTCAGTATCCAATAGACAATAGTAATAGTCAATTGAGAAGTGTATAGACCTAGTCAACAATACCACCTGCCATCGCCTGCCTCTTCCATAATTATTGTCACCACAATACAATCACTCATACTATACACAATTTCCAGTAAGTCTGAATAGAAACTATCTAAAATAAAACGATATTATCCAATAAAATTTATAGTAGGCCTACACATAATATCACTTTGGTATCCTAACATCATTGAACGTATCAATTTCACTGAATCAATTGCTAAAGAGTAAACAAAGAAAAGTAAAAACAATAACATATCGTTTGTTTTGAGACAGCTGTTTGGTTAAACATTCATTTGAAAAAAGAACTGGTCACATGTTGAAGGAATTTGAAAAGTAAACACGCTAGTAAATCTAGTGACGTAATTATCTATGTTAGTAATCCATACCGTTATCAGTTCTAATATCTGTAATAATTACCCACCCAGAATCAACCTACAGCGTAATTTTCCATATTAGTTTATTAAAAGTATAAGATATTTATAGTTGAAATAAAAGTGATATTTTGCCTACATCAGCGCCCCCACACGTAACCACAACTAACACACGCCAAACAATCTTTATTTTCATAAAAGGATGGTTTGTCTAATTGCAGTATCCTAGGTCGCTGATGCCGCTGTGTTCATATGTCATCCATCAGTTTATCTTTGGATAAAACCAGGCTGATGTTGAGGTGGTAATTTAAAATCGTGATTCCCGATTATTCTTGATCTCCTTTTCTATGACATCAATATTTCTGAGCCTAATCCAAACAAATTGTAAGCAGACTAACATTAATTGTAAACAAAAAGCTACCAAGACGAATTTTAATACATTTAAATATTGTTGTTTTCCAACTCTTTCCTAAAAAGGTTGAGCAGTAAAATTATTTGCATATCTTTTTCTTTTAAGACTCGTGTACAGAGCCTCTATTTGTATACAGCAATGGTTTTACTTATCTCTGTGGTCTAATTATATCTACTAATCTTACTTATTTCCTATAATCAATGACAAAATCAGAGTGAATAAAATAACCTAATAGTTCTATAGAATATTTTTATATTTAACCAGCTGTTAGTTAAAACAAATTATATTGCACTAAAACAAATCAAAGATTGCTTTACAAAATAATTTGAACATCCTAGTATTTTACTATGAATATTTAATTAATCTGTCATCCTCTATCCGAAGAATTGAACGTATCAGTGATTGGCATTACACATAGTATAAATAAGTCAACCCTAAGTATGTCTTTGAATTTTTATCCAAATGCTGAATTTGTGACACAAAAGCTGAATGTTTACAGCTGTTATGTTAAGCAAATTATTTTATGCCAAAAGCTAGTTTAGAATCTTAGCGTCGGCTGCTAGACTTAAAAAAAATTAAAACTTAATTTCTAAAAAACTGGGACCCTAAACTAAAATTATGGCTTTGACATTCCCTAGTTCTCAAAATTATCTTTCTTTCAACACAAAAATCATGAAAATCCGTCGAGTGGTTGATTCAGAATCGTGAAATAAAAAAACACTGTTTCGTTTTAATATTATAGATAGGTTTTATCTGTTTATATTAATATAAATATTTAAGTAGTTGCATACCCTAGATAAATAAATCATATTGCAAAGGAATGTTAAATTTAGGACTGATTTTCTCGATAAAGTAAAGCCACTTTTTAAAGTAGCCAATATTATTTTTTTAAACCAAATATTATGTTAGTCTGAATATATACATACAATTAAATACAAAAACAATACTGGTGTAAAATGTTTATAATTCTATAGTAGAAAATATTAACTAATATATCTTTTTCGTGATAACAACAAATAATACTGTAATTATTATGACGCAAAATTTTATCATACTGAAAATAAAAAAAATCAAGGATAGATTTTTGAATAACATATCATCAACTCACATGGTATTTTAACCCTTTGACTATTGAATTATGATGTAATGATTTTATTCGTGGATTTAAATTTAGTATTTTACGTTAACAATCTCTTATAAAACCGTAATGTGATATGTGACAACATGTAAATGTTATGCAGATATTTACATTTTGGTACAAAGCTCTTGGGAAATTAAACAACCGGTGACTCAACTAAGTTTGGATGAGTTGACACAAGGTTAGACTCTCCTGGAACTGGTGAAAAACTACGTGATTACCAGACCCTCATTAGAATATGACAAACATACGAGTATTTACATTACTTTTACGCTATTGTTATTGTTTTGTTACTCCTGAAAGGTATAGTAAATACCTTATAATTCATTATATTTTTTTTAGTATTCATTTTTTCCACACACTACATGTTGGCAGTTAGTTTGTTCATTTTAAATTATGCACACGTATGAGAAAATAATTTGCCAGTGTACTATTATGAAGGGATATTTATTTTAGACGAAGTGGAAATTATATTCTATGGAAAATATGCAGAAATATTAAACTTAACTGGAATGTTCAAAACTATTAGTAAACAACCACAAACCATTTATGTACACTTACTGTACTTAAGTTGCATTCTGTTGTATTTTTGTACCCAGTGTTCTGCATGATCAGGTAAGCGAAGCTCGCTTAGTGTTTATTTGAATTAATTTAGCTTCGATTACTTAATTTTATTTAATCGGTCATTGAGCTTTTTAGAAAATTTCCCATATAATAAGCTATTACCGTAGGTCTCATGGTAAGACCTAGACACGGGACCGATTTACTTTTTTGTTTTGAGGTCTCCAGAGGCCAAAAACACCATCTGTTCAAATTCATATATAAGATATTTATCTTTCTATATAATTAATACGCTACATGAAACTTTGTCGGTTGAACTCCTCCGACATTTCTTAACCGATTTTATCCATTGACGTCTCATTGGATAGAGCGTGTCGCGTAGATTTGCAAAATGGCCTTACATTTTTGAAAAAGTCCCTTGGGCTCTGTCCCAGTGGCTTTGAAAGTGCCCATGTTATCCTTATGAAGAACATAATTGCTTAAATTTTTATCAGCTGTATAATTTAATTGCTGTTATTTTTTTTCAATTCAATGAAACGCATTGAGTAAATTTATTTACTTTTTGAGTTTGTGTAAACATAACCCCTAAGACGGATCGTGTTGGTATGGTTGTATCTTAAATTTGTGTATTTATCTTTGTTTTGTGTCGCTATGACGGATCGTGTTAGCATGATTGTAACTTAAATTTGTGCATTTATCGTTGTTTGTGTAGCTATAATTTGTTCATTTGTTGTTTTTTCTTTTAAATGCCTCCGACGCGACGACAACGAAACATAGACAGGAGGCGTAATCGTGATAACGACCGCAGCAACAGTGGTGCGTAATAGCATTGACTTTATATCTACACAATAGGCTTAACTCATCACAGTCAACCTGACCCCTGGACAATCTCAACTATTAGGTTACAAATGCGCCCTAACACTACCCCAAAACGACTTTTCATTCTCAATTGGCCCTCTATCAATGACCCGTGTTGCCTGTACAGCGAGGCATTTTGAGAATGAGAAAACCAGCCGGTGAAAACCAGTCGGTTTATCAATAACGAAGATAAACATGGTCTGAGTTACACATCGGTAATCTTTGAGTTGACTCTTTTAAACTCATTGTAAATATGACTGTTAATTCGTTTTGAAATAACTCCTGTAATACTTTGCAATTGCTCGAATTCGAGCAACATGTACGTTTATATAATTATGTGTCCGTTAGCGCGATAGCTCGAGCAAAAATGATCCAATTTTAATAAAATGTGGTACAAACGTATAAACCTACGTTTATTTGAACGAGCCCGCGAATACTGGTCGCCAGTACGATCCAGAGAAAAGTGTGTAGCTTTTTGATGGTTCGAAACTGGGCCCATCTGAGGATCATTCACCTTTTAGGCTGTGACTAATGAAACAGCTGGTCTTAGACACAGTCTTAGACAGTGACAAGGCTACACAAGGCATCCCACGCCATTCTACACTCATATTTGGATTAAAATACGTACATAGGGGACGTTTTTATATCAAACTATAGGAATAATCTATTTAGATTGACAATCACAACGTTAACAACAGTAGATTAACAATAACAATCAACAAGACACGTAACGAAGACAAACTCAGTTGCAGTGATGTACAAAAACAAATTAAATGCTTACTACGATTAATAATTTCTATTAGAAGTATACTTTATATATCACGTAATTCCTGGTAAAGGAGAGTATATCTTATATACCCACATATAGAATTGTTTTATTTTACCAACAGTCGTTTATAAAAATCCGTTTGTATATTTAAATGTTTGAATCCACAGGATCAGTTCCAATACCCTAAATCCCCGTTTGATTGTGAGACGCAACTGTACAAATCCAGGTATTAGTTTCTTATTACCCAACTTACCTACCTATGTTGTTACTACAGAGCAGATTTTCTTTGTCGTGTCGTTTTCTTAAAACCTAGTACGTTAGTAGTCCTATTTTAGCAATTAATTGCGTTTCATCATCGTTAAAGCATGACATTTTAAAGTTATGAAAGTTGTGGCGATGATCAGTAAATGTACTAGTGTATTGATTTTAGATTTTTGTATTGGTTAAATGTTATTATCAATGACGGCTATAAATGTGGCTCAATGACGGATTAAATTATAAAAAGTAAACAAAAAATAAAATAAATTAAAAAATGCACGTAATTCATAACACTTTAATTTTTTATTCACTAAACTGCATTTGTTTTATCTATTGATGCTTTCACTCTTGAATTTTTTATAAATTATATTCTAGCTTGTAAAATCCTTGATTTTTACAGCAAAGAGGTCCTTAGGTAATATATGGGAAATTTATAAAAAGTTATAAAAAGTCCTCATAACCTTAGAATGGATCAAGATTTTTAAAAACAAATTAAGACATTGTAATCAGCGTAAAATTCTAGTTTGAAATGATGGGTTACAACCCTACCTTTAGGCCTACATTAAAAAAAAACTTTGTATCCAATATGGCGGATCCAAGATGGCAGCCAAAAATGTATACCCAGTCAAAATGAAGTACTTAAAAAGTTAAGGTAGTAGGTTAAGGTAGTAAGGAAGTACTTAGTACTCTACAATGATCTGACGTGGTCCGGAGTTAATATCTTAAGAAAAGTAGAAAAAAGTAGGGGGGGAGGGACTCATTTAAAACTCACCCTGTATATTATTATAGAAGAGCTTGTAAACATTAAATGTCTACTTGTTTTAATTTAAAAAAAATAATAAAAAAACACAGTGGTTTGGGCTGATTTAAGATCCCGTTATGTAAAGGGTGATTAATGTTCAAGCTGTCACATCAAATATATTCGTGCTCTATATAGCATAAATATATTTGTTACCAAAACTGCTCTGTTCCAATTGTCTTGCATTTATTGGGTGAAATTTTACTCATATAATATGTGTTTAACATGTAGTTTTCATTAATCGTAAGGCAAAAGATTAATTTAACATCTTCCTCTCTTGGTATATTGTTGGAAATCTTGAATCTTGGCCAATAACGGTTAAGGTAGTACACTATAGCTACAGTATATATTGCAATAATTATGGTGTGAGAGGATATAATGAAACTCATATAAACTGAAACCAAAACATCAAACAGCGACAGTGCTTGATATTTTATTTACCTTTCAGATCTGTGTTTGTGTTCCATCAACTACAGACAGGTAATTAAGCAAATTATTTGTTTTAAATATTATGAGATGATTAAAATTTTGGGGGAAATGTTAGATGTTGGCATTTACTAGTATTGTTTCTAATACAACAATAGATACACAAGTTATTGTCGAAGTCGTATAGAAGGAGATTTAAAAAATATTACTGAAAAAGAGCCTTAGTCACTTTACTCAATAGCATCACACTTATCATCATGAATAAACCCATTAACCTTTCTAGCATATAACTATCACGACAACAGTTTAACTACTTAACATGTGCAAATTTGTTACAGTAGGCTCATTAGTAAATCGTAGCCTTTGTACCATATTGTTTTACTATCTGAATTATAAAACGACAACTGCTAAAGTAAATATTGTCAAAGCTTTGTAAGACACAACCAAAGAAAACTTTGAGACAAAGTGGAGTGTTTTGGAAACCTTTGAACAGTTGTACAAACATCATCCGTGGAAAGACAAAAGCCCTTTAGCCTTAATAATGCACGATGTACAAAAACAGGGCAAGGCATGTCCTTTGGGTTGTCAGCAATACTATAAAAATAACCAATGGACAAAATCTTAAACTATAAAAGGATAAGATACAGTCAAAGCAGCGAATGTAGTTATAATTAGGTTGAATATCTCAAGATTTCTTTGAGACAGGTAATTAATTACTAAAGTGGTAGTACAACTTACTTTAGTGTAGTTGTTGTTTTATTAAATATAAGAAACCGTGGAGCTATTAAAATAAAATAATATTGTAAAATTTAATTCGGTGACACGATGAATTCAACGTATTGTTAGCAGGCTAATGCGGTGCGGCGCAGTGAATTAACGATCGAGTAACATTTATTATTAAGCGAATTTCCCTTATAAAGAATAAGCTACAGTATTACAGAAGGCCTCATGGTAATACCTGGATCCGGGACTGATGTACTTTTTAATTTTGAAGTCCCCAGAGACAAAAAAACATTATCCTTTCGAATTCATGTATATGATTAAATGATTATATTTTTGTGTATCCGTTAGCTCGATAACTCGAGCAAAAATCATCCGATTTCGGTGAACCTTTGTCCAAACGTGTAAACCAACGGTTATTCGAATTATTCGGTTATTCTGTTATCACGAACGTGAACCAGCTTGATCGGTCTATGGGAAGGGGTTTCGGGGGGGGGGGGGTTATGGGGTAACAGTTTTTTTTTAATTTTAACAACATAAGATGTCCTAATCTCTCTCTAAATTATTTTGAAGAGCTTAAAAAACAAATAACTTTGTATATTGAAGGGTTTTAAACAATTATCTGTAACGGAGAAAATAAAAAAGTTTTAATTTTATAATTTCCATGTTATTTTTAAGGAGAATATGTATACATTTATAATTTGCTTGTATAGATAATATATTGATAAAATTTGGCTAATTCCTTTATTTTATATTAAGCTATTACTATTTTATTAAAAAGAACAGACCTTATTACCATCCCTGTGGCATGAAACCTAGGGTTTTCTTTAAACCCATAGAACGGGTTAAACATAATGTTATTTAAATAGATCTAAGTTATAATCGAGTCAGGCAAACGGAAATTTGCTTAGTCTGCAGGTTTGCTGTGGCAGGGGGGGTGTTTGATATTAATTGATTATTATTTATAAACAAAGATTTTTAGTCATTTTAAGCACATATGGACGTGACGCTACAGTAAAACCTTCCTAACTCGTCAATTTGTGGACCCAGAGGTTATCGTGTTATCCCGAAGATTGCATTTTTAATGGGTTTTAATATTTCCTTCCTCGTTAAAACCTATGATTGGATTAGTAGCATTGAGCATAGTTTACTACAAAATGAAAAACCAATAATTAGGGTCGCCGAAATTAGCCTGATGCACCATTGAATTTAAATATTACAAATAGCCATTCCATTAAATTTATGTGAACAAAATATATAAATATACAGTGTGTTTGGTACTCAGTGTGAAAATTTTTTTTGGTGTAAGTAAAAAGTAAATGCCGTATGATGATGCATATAAAATGTCCCAAGTCTAAAAATTAGCTTCCCAAAGAATTATTTTATGTTTTTCAAAAATAACTATGTTTTTAAACTTAATACAGCTATTTCTCAACTACCTGTAAATGGATTTGAGTAGACAATGTCATCTTCGTGTTCTACATTAAATTTTGAATAAGAATAATACAAAATGACAGAGGATCAGTTGTTAAAACTCCATCGTAAATAGATTCAAAGATAAAAATTAAGATGTCTGATAAAAATGCAAAAAACATTGGTCAATTGCATTTGTTCACACCCTGTATACAGGAAAGTGTCGGAATATGTTAAAAACTGCGCCATTTTATAAGCTTTCCAACCATATGCTACACTATTGAGGTTTAGATATTTTTTTGTTTATTTTAGTGGTTTGAATGCCAGACAACAGGGAACTTTTTTACTGTTTTTACTGTTCAAGCTGAAACAAAAATACAACTTTTGCTTAATACATGCTGACTTTCTATGTTTTAAATGATAAAGACGCCATGCTTTGTAGTCTTCAAACCACGAAAGCGTACATAAGCAGACAGAAAGCTCAATGGTGTAGCATATGGTTGGAAAGCTTATAAAATGGCGCAGTTTTTAACATATTCCGACACTTTCTTGTATACAGGGTGTAAACAAATGCAATTGACCAATGTTTTTTGAATTTTTACCAAACATCTTAATTTTTATCTTTCAATCCATTTACGATGGAGTTTTTACAACTGATCCTCTGTCATTTTGTATTATTCTTATTCAAAATTTAATGTAGAACACGAAAATGACATTGTCTACTCAAATCCATTTACAGGTAATTGAGAAATAGCTGTATTAAGTTTAAAAACATAGTCATTTTTTAAAAACATAAAATAATTCTTTGGGAAGCTAATTTTTAGACTTGGGACATTTTATATGCATCATCATACTGCATTTACTTTGTACTTACACCAAAAAACTTTTTTCACACTGAGTACCAAACACCCTGTATAACCTTTGGTTAATATTCGAATCTTGATTAACAATCACCATCTTTTTAGTAAACACAACTAAAATTTGTAAATTTAAATTTGTTAATTGTAAATTTAAAACTCCCAGCTATTCTCATAAATAAGTAAACTGTTGTAGTTTGCTTGTTTATAGATTCATTATGATCAAACTTCTCAATCAAAAATAACTCAAAAACCGTTGGGCTTAGAGAAAAATGATTAACACAAAAAATGTGTATTTTTAGATGGACCACATTTTAGCGAATTTCCCATACAGGGAATAATCTGTACACTAAGGTCATGGTCACAGTCTTTCATAATTATATTAAAATTACCATGACCTTAGTGTGGAAATGCATCAGTCATTAAAAATAATTAAAAAAGTACTATGGTGTATTATTTATTAATATTAGTAGCCCTACACGTGAACAATATCAATTATAATATATATATGTGTGTGTGTGTCCGTTAGCACGATAACTCGAGCAAAAATTATCCGATTTTGATGAAATTTGGTACAAACGTGTAAACCGCATTTATTCGAACGAGTTCGCAAACCAGCATGATCGGACTATAGGAACAGGGGTTTATGGGGGGTTTTATGGGGTAAAAAAGGGTCTTCCCACTTTTTACCCTAAAAACACCAAATTTCACAATTTTTTTCCAAACCATTTTGTAGAGCTTAAAAAAACTAATAATTTAGTTTATTGAACCGTTGTGATGCGCCTAATGGTTACGGAAAAAATAAAAAATAAATTGAAAATTTAAAATTACCATGTTATTCTTATGGAGAATAAGTAAACTGTTGCAGTTTGCTTGTTTATGAACATATTTTGTTCAAATTTAGAAAATACATTAATTTCTTACTAAACTACAGTATTAACATTTTACAACAAAAACACTTTCTTACCCTCCCTGTTGCAGCAAACCTAAGTACTTGTTAAACTAATTTTATTTAAATAGGGAATAAATGTGATATTTTAAAGGAGACAATTTTTTAGTGTAAATCTAATTAGGCAAATGGAAATTCGCTAAGACTGCAGGTTTGCTGCGGCGGGGGTATTGTATATTTAGATTTTATCTCCAATAATAAAGTCACTATAGCCAACAATATAGAAATATGCCGCCATATTTCAATATGGCGGCCGAAGCACAGCTTCAATTTAAGGGGACTTTTAGTATGTTCAAGTGGAAGGTACACCCAACATCTGTACCAAATTCCCCACTTGTGCTAATTTGTTTTAGGTTTATGGAATTTTTCGCTTATTTTTACTGCACTAATTGGCCTACCATTGATTTTAGATACTGCAAGTAGATTTTCTATTTACGTGAACTAGACGTACCTAATGCAGACTTTAAAAAGGTGCTGCATATAGAAATACCATTAATGCGAACTATAGATATCATTGAGTTTGTATACTGCGAGTAGATATTCCATTGACGTGAACGAGACGTACCATTGACTTTGGGTACAGCAAATAGGCACTCCATTTATGTAAATCAAATGAACCATTGAATTCGGATACTGCAAGTGAGTAATTCATTTACGTTAACCAATATGCCAATGAGTTTGGATACTGCAAGTAAACAATTCTTTTATGTGACACGACTTTAAAATGTTGACTTTAAAACCTGCAAATAGTCATTCTATTTATGTGAACCAAATATATCATTGACATTGCATACTGCGAAGAGATAATTAATTTATAAGAATCAGATGAAACATAGACTTTGGTTCCTGCAGGCAGACAATTCATTTACGTGAACCAGACTTATAATTGACTTTGGATACTGAAAGTACAAATTTCATTTACTAGAAACAGATGTAGCATTGACTTAAGAAAAGTATTGGATTGATATACTAGCTCCTCTCAATATTGCAAGCAGACAACTGCATTGTAAACCTAGTTCATTTTTTACAGCAATCTTTAAAATCTTGGGTTTATTTTAGTGAAAAATATAATTTGTTTGAACCAACAGCTGGGTGGAAATAAAAATATTCTATCGAACTATGAGGTTATTTCATTTGTTCTATTATTTGTCATTGACTATAGGAAAAGATGACCACTGTGATACGTAAGACCATTGCTGTATTGAAATCGAGGCTCTTCCTACGAGTCTTGAAAGAAAGACCTATACACATTATTTAACTGCTCGACATTTTGAGGAAAGAGTAGGAAAATAACGGCATTTCTTACCTTCTCGGTACACCCTCGGAAACTGATTTTTTTTTCAAAATGTACAAAATACGCCATGATTTTAAAAGTTATAGTTTTTTCCACGCAAAACATCGGAAAACTACAGAAAAAAGCGGCCATGTTCGTACTCAAATTAACCGGAAGATCAAACTGAACAAGAATATGCAAGATTTTGCGGTGAATATTAACGGAGATACGGCCAGAAAAGCGTAGGAAAATCGAGTTAGCACCAAAATGACCAACGTTGGGTTAGGTTAGGTTAGGTAAGGTAACGTAAGGTTAGGTTGGGTTGGGTTAAGCTTTACATAGACAAATTACGTCACTAGCTTACTAGCGTGTTTAATTTTTTAAATTCCTTCTACAGGCGACAAGTTATTTTTTCAAATGAATGTTATTTTAACCATACAGCTGTTTAAAAACAAACTATCTGTTATTACTGTCCAATAAGCTGCAGGGTGTCATAGAATAGAAACCAAATTCGATTCCTACCATACCATATTACCCCAGTAGTAGTTTGGCTTAGAAACTTGAGCCATGACCAAAGAACCGAAAAAAAACTGATTGATTGGTTTGAAAATAGAGTGCAGGGAATCATAAGGTCCATTTAAAGATAATGGTAGTTGAGATACGAAAGAAGAGTGATCTAAGAGGAATATTTCAACACCCAGATATATGGGTGCTTTCCAGAAGTAAAAGGCTTGGACACCCTATGCGTGTAAGAGAGGAGATACATAAACCTTAAACAATGAATTCTAAGGAGTACCACAAGTAAGATCACTTGGAGGACCAAACAATAGAAGACTTCTCCAGACTGGGATCAGAATTAGAAGAAGCAATAGAAGGATAGAAGAGAATGGGAGGCCAAACTCCTCTTAAGGATTCAGTGGCGTCTGATGTAAAAATAAGGTACTGCGTAAGTCATAGTATGCAATGGAAGGGGTTAAAAATTGTGATAGCTTAAAAGTTGTGTCAATAGTAAAAATCAAAGATACCATCGTGTGAATGGATTCCTAAACAAAAACAAAATACATATTTATTTTTTGTCTTTAAAGGTATCTTTTAAAACAGCTACGTAGCATCACTTTGGAGAAAAGTTGACACAATTTAGGTTGTCGACAGAACAAAAACATGAAACCACAGTGTTGTGTTGGTCTAGCAGCCTGTGTGGGTAGGTGCTCGTTGTGTGTGGAGGACCAAACTGCAACACAAACAACTGTCCTAAGTAAACGTTACAGGGAGGAGAAATTGCGGCTGAATCTTTAACTCAGGTGCCTGACAGTAACTTGTGCAAACGATCATAATGCTTAGAGCTGATATTGCTGCTAGTCCATTGTTAGTTAGACATTACTTCTACGATGTAGTTTAAAATGTATTAACACTGTGGATAGTAAGCTTTGTGAAAATTTACAAAAAGTTATACTCTTTTTTTATACTCGTATACTTGTGACACAGCATAAAAGAATATTACATATGATTTACATAACAGTATAGGAGTTGTTTAATTGAATGTTTCCAAAGATAATTGTAACAAAACCATTTTCTTCATATGGTACTTAAAAGATTAAAACGAATATCTTATTGTAATCCCATTTAAACTATTGTGCATTTAAAAGAAACTCAAGGGTAATAATGCCATCAGATAGATACTTAAACAGATCATTACTATTTAGTATGTGATATGTATGTAGTATGTTACTAGATATCATAATTTATATATTTATTAAGATCTCTTAGCTTAAGAACTAACTTAACTGCTTGAACTGCCTAATTTTGTAAATAAAATAGTTAATACATAATTAAATATCACATTTATAGTAAAACTTAACCGTCAGTTAAAATCAGTCCGTCAGTTAAAAAATCTGAGAATTTTTAATGAAATATCAATAGTACTATGTTATTTTCCTTATTCATACTATTTAAATCAGAATATTGGCTGTAGGCTTATAGGTACAAAATTGAATGGTCACATTTAGCCACTCACTGTGTCCAACTACGGCATCTGACCTTTTCTTTTCTTGCGAACATTTATTTGGATAGAAACAAGACTTGTGAATAAGAAACTAAAGTTTTTACCAATTCATAGTTTTCCGGATGAACATTCAAACATTCCTTTTGTCCCTAAACACATTTTTTCAAGAAGTTTCCCCTTTTAGCTATAAAAAAAAAACATAACAAAAATGTAAAACAATGATGAATTAAAACATAAAAAAATATCAACTATAAACATTAACTTAGGTACACACTGTACAATTACACATCAGTACCAATTGACTCAAATCAAACGAAAAAAAACAGACCACAGTATAACACAGTAAACACCATAAAAGGGACTGTTGTAGAAATTGTAGAAACTTTTGGAAAAAAAATCCTAAAATTTTAAAAGTTGCCCTTTTAGCAGTGCGACTCTTAATTCATCGAGTTAAAGAACTGTTTGGGCGGTTATCAATTGAAATTTAAAATTTTGACAGAGGACACAAAGTGTGAATATCAACAAATACAATTAACGTAAGAGTTCTTCAAAACATCATTAGGGTAATAACTCGATTCAACATTGGCATGTTCAACGTCCCAGTTTAGTATACATTTTACTATGGTATTAATGTATTGTGTGTACTTTACTTAGTTCAGCGTTAAATGAACAACTGTCCTATGTAAATAAATCATACATTTTCTGTAGTAAATAAAGTCTTTCTATACCAAAACGACAAATAAGGTTTTTATTTATACCTACATCCAAAATGTAAATCTTATATTTAAGCATTATATAAAAGATAATACCATGCAGTTTTATAATTACTTTGAAAGAACCAACGAAATTCATATTTGCAATGTATATTTGTGTAATCTGTAAACTCCATCAGTGGTAGAGAGGATTAATACACTTAGTTGGAGCTTTGCATCTGATCATGGCGAGTGTGTTGCAGAATGGACCAATACAGGGTTTGAGGTTCTCACAACTTGTTTACAGGTTCTAAGGAAAAGTCAAATAAGGCCCATAAAGTGAGCATATGTATTTTTACATGTAATTTTCAGTGGTTATAATAAAGAAATATACTTGATAAAGGCAGCCATGGTTTAGGTGTAGTTCATATTTTATTAAAATATTTGGAATATTTTCATATTTCATGATTGATTGCTACTTAATTTTGTATGTAGGTTGTTTTTACATTCTCCCCCTATACCACTGTAGATCTCATGGTAGGACCTAATCCCAGAGCCAATTTACTTTTTACTTTCTCTCCCTATACCATAGTATAAGGAGAAAGTATTGTTTTTGTCAAAATTTTCGAGTTTGAGTTTTGAGTGGATATTTTCGTTTTGGGTCCCCCTGGACCCAAAAAAGTGGTTTTCGAAGTGATGTATGTGTGTGTGTCTGTATGTACAGAGCTAGGGACTACACCTGAGGTCCGATTTCGAAGAAATTTGGTATGTAGGTTCTAATCCATGGTATCTCCAGGCGTTTTTTTTTCATTTTTTTAAATTTGGATTTTTAATGGGGATTTTCCATAAAACCCGTAAAGACCGTGTCGTAACCTAACGTTACGCTAGAAAAGTGGACAAAACGGGAAGAGAACCACTTACGTTCGTTGGTGGACATAGAAGAAGGAGCCGTGACGAATCATCCCACTTCAGGGCTCAGTGCACAGTGCAGCCACCCCGCAAAACATAATAACTCTTCCGTTACTAATAATTATGACTGTTTATATATGAAACTATAATGACTTCTACTACACTCGTCTTCCCCATAAAAAAAAGTCAATATCATAAATTCAAAATTAACTCAACTTTCAAAATAAAATAAATTCACTTTCAATAAAATGCAACCAAAATTTCTTCTTCCCATTATTCATTAATAATTTTACAAGTCCAGCCTGTGAGGCTTTCGCACAGTCCGTGCAGACTTCCTCAGCGAGGGTGGTGGGCTGCACTGTGCTAGCGGCGACGCAGGAGTTGGCTGAGGCTGGGCTTGCCCTAGGCTCTCCCTGGGACTGGTAGTAGGCCTAGGTACAGGTGACATCATCAGGGGACTAGTTGGTCGATCCTCCGGCGGGGGTGAATTCTTGGGTACTTGGGGTGATACAACGGGATCCTTGGGTGATACAAAAATCTCCTCCTCTTCTGCATACCGAGCTCTCAAGTGATCCGCATGACAAAATCGGGGTTTTCCACCAATAACACTCACCAGATAGGTGACCGGACTTCTCTTTAGAATTATTTTGCCAGGAACCCAAGATATCTTTTCATTTCGGACAGTTTTGACATAGACTGCCTGACCTTCTGAGAAAAATCTGCTTCTTCCCCTAAACCTATCAGCTGCATCTTTTTGTTCCCTGTGTTTTTGATCAATGGATGACTGGAGATTGGGTTTTAACATAACCAACTGAGTACGAGGCTTCCAAGACAGGAACATTTCTGCAGGGGTTAAGCCAGTAACTGTATTTGGAGTGTTGCGGTACGCAAACAAGAAATTATCTAATTTCATTTGAAGAGTGGTACGCTGAGAACGCTGATGTTCCTCAATCACTTGACGCAAAAGGTTTTTCTTGACCTCCTGAACACTTCTCTCTGCAGATCCATTTGAAGCCGCATGATACGGGGGAGTTAATGTGAACTTCACATTGTTGTTATGCAAAAAGGTCTTGAACTCTTGACTAGTAAAAGATCTTCCGTTGTCCGACACCAGTTCAACAGGCAATCCATACGATGAAAACAAGGTACGGAGTTTCTCGATAACCTTGGAAGAATTCATGGAACTCATGATAAATACCTCTAACCATTTAGAGTATGTGTCAATCAAAACTAAAAGTTGCTGTCTCGACTCTGGATCCTCCGCAAAGTCAATGTGTATCCTCTGCCATCGGGTTGATGTTGTAGGCCATTGCTGCAACGGTACTTTAGGTATCGAATTCCTAGTTAACTGACACGCAGAACAAGAGGCCACCACGTCTTCAATCGACTTCTCCATGCCTGGCCACCAGACATAACTTCTCGCCAGCATCTTCATGCGTGTAACTCCCGGGTGTTGATCATGCAACATTTGAAGCACAGATGAATACAGTTTCTTTGGAATCACTACACGAGAACCCCACAGCAAACAACCTTGTTCCACGGACAACTCGTCCTTCTTCCTTAGAAAAATAGCTAGTTCCGGCTCAACCGAGCTCGTCCAGCCGTACATCACAAAATCTCGGACCTTCGAAAGAATCGGATCCTTATCCGTCATTTTACCTATATGCAAGGCAGTAATAGGTGCAATGTCCTTGACAACACAGAAATTGTTCATCACTTCTGTACACACATCTACATGTGAAACAAAATTAGCATCCAGCTCTATAGGTTCCGCTTCTGCTAAGGGTAACCTAGACAACGCATCAGCGTGAGGGACATCCACTCCCTTCCGGTACCTAACCTCCAAATCATATGCTGATAGAATCAAGGCCCATCTCTGCAGCCTAGCTGCCGCCATACTAGGAACGCCCTTTTTAGAGCCAAAAATAGCCGTCAACGGCTGATGATCAGTCTGTAGAATACAGTGTCTTCCATATATATACTTATGAAACTTTTTGACTCCAAAGATCAAAGCCAGAGCCTCCCGATGTAACTGAGAATAATTCCGTTCACTGGAACTTAGCGTTTTCGATGCGAAGGCAATTGGCCTTTCCTGACCATCGATAAGATGAGATAGAACAGCAGCCACCCCTCTGGGACTCGCATCACACGTCAGAACTATGGGCTTTTTAACATCATAGTGAACTAACAAACTTGAGTCCAACACCCATGATTTACTCTCCTGAAAAGTCTTAGAACACACCTCCGACCACACCCATGGATGATCCTTATGTAATAAGTCATAAAAACAGCTTATTCTAGCAGACAGGTTAGGTATAAATGCGTGATAATAATTTATTAGACCAATATAGGCTCGTAACTCTTCCTTAGTACTAGGCTCAGGCGCTTTACGCAGCGCAGTTAACAAACTTTCTTGTGGACGGAGACCATCTCGAGTAATCACATGTCCTAAATACTCGATTGAAGATTGCAAAAACTTACACTTTTGTTGGTTTACTCGAACACCAAACTCATCAAGGCGTTGCAGCACCTGCGCCAGACGGGCAAGCCCCTCTTCCTTAGAGCGAGCCGCCACTAAGACGTCATCTAAGTACGCCACCGTTCCTGGAAGACCTGTTAAAATTTGGTCGATGGCTGACTGAAAAATTGCAGGAGCTGAAGACAAACCATATGGTAGCCTTTTTAAACGATACAGACCCTTATGGGTAGCTAGGGTCAACAGATGTTGCGATTCATCCGCTACCGCCAATTGCTGATACGCATTTGAAAGATCAAGGCAGCTAAAAACTGAGCAACCGCCTAGAGTTGCAAAAATATCTTGAGCCTGTGGAAGCGGATAATGTTCCATTTCAATACACTGATTAAGAGTAATCTTATAATCGGCACAAAGCCTAACACCATTAGGCTTAGGGACAACCACAAGTGGAGTGCTCCACTGTGAATTAGTAACTCTGTACGCAACATCCTCTTGAACCATGCGGTCCAACTCACTCTCAACTTTCTCCCTTAACGCAAAAGGCACTGGTCTCGCCTTACAAAACTTAGGGACTGTCCCCTCCTTTAAGACAATATGAGCCTTAACACCCTTAATTTCGCCCGTTCCAGGCTGAAAAACTGACTTAAATTTACTCTTCAATTTAGCAATGTCCAAATCAGAACTGTGATCCACAGTGGCTTTACATGAAAACACATTTTGCCAATCTAACCTCAACTGGCCTAACCAGTTTCGCCCCAACAGAATCGGCTGACTCTTACTTTCTAAACTAACTACTGTCAAAGGCAAACTCGCCTGCTGATTATTATATTTAACATTGACATTCACTTGTCCCAGAACAGGTACATCATGACCTGAATAAGTAGTAAGTTTCACATTTGCTGGCCTAAGTTTGAGGTTAGAAAATTTTTCATAAAATATCTCAGAAGGACATATAGTCAAGGCACTGCCTGTATCTAGAATCATTTCTAAATATACATCATTAGCCACTAGGCCTACCTTATAGCCGTTGTCTGATCCTGATTTAAGGTTGTACAAACCTATCTCTGCCATTGGAACTTCTAGGCCTAGGCCTACCTCTTCCTCCACTTGATGGACCCCCATCCTAGGTGTCGACTTTTTACCATGGAAACTAGAAGATTTCTTGGCTTTACACACTTTCTTGAGATGACCTACTCTCTGACAACCGTGACACTTGTAACTGGCGAACGCACACGCACTAGGCCAATGACCAGCAGAACCACACCTCCAACAAGAGTTTCTAGAATTTTGATTTTCACTACTCCTATGCATGAAAGTTTTAGGCCTATTTTGACTTTTCACATTGATTTTCGCAATGTCCCCACGAGGTTGCACAAATAGGCTTGACTGCGATTCGGCCTGTTCCAGCCTGAGCGCTGACGCATAAGCTTCGTCAAAGTCCAATTCCTCCGACAACAATTTCTGCCGGATAGTTTCATTAGAAATGCCGGAAATCACTTTGTCCCTCAAAGCGTCTTTCAAAAAGGTACCAAATTTGCACGAACTAGCCAAATGTTTTATTGAAACCACAAACTCCGCTATGCTTTCGCCCGGCTTTTGCACACGAGAGTAGAATACATATCGCTCCGCCACAACCAACTTCTTGGGCGCATAATGTAATTTCAACAACGCTGCAAGTTCATCATAGGTCTTAGAATCTACCTCTACCGGTGATAATAAATCGGATAGGACCGATAAAACCCTGGGACCAATAACTGTAATTAAAACCGACACCTCGTTTTCCTTCTTGACATTGTTCGCTTTGAAAAAATGTTTCAGGCGCAACAAATAGGGCACAATGTCCTCCTCACTTGGATTAAATTCAGAAATCCTGCCAACACTAATACTCGCCATTTTTAATCATCTCAACTATAATACGCACTAAAACAACAACTGTTATCGCGTACTACCCTAACTATGATAAAAAGGTTTATTACCGACTGCGCCAAAATGTCGTAACCTAACGTTACGCTAGAAAAGTGGACAAAACGGGAAGAGAACCACTTACGTTCGTTGGTGGACATAGAAGAAGGAGCCGTGACGAATCATCCCACTTCAGGGCTCAGTGCACAGTGCAGCCACCCCGCAAAACATAATAACTCTTCCGTTACTAATAATTATGACTGTTTATATATGAAACTATAATGACTTCTACTACAGACCGGAAAAATCAGATTTTCTTAAAAATGGCCCGAACGATTTAGTATGTTGTAGCCCTTTAAATTCTGAACAAAATGGTACAAATCCCATTTCTGTAAAAATTACGGTTTAAAAGTTATTGTAAATTATGTTATTTTCCCATAAAACCCAATAAAACAACAAAAAATAGGATTTTATAAAAAAAATCCGGTTTTGATTTAACATAGTATGTTATGGTGCTTAAAATTTTGATAGTTTTTTTCATTTTTTATAAACTTAGATTTTTAATGGGATTTTTCCCATAAAATAATGAAAAATAGGATTTTCCCAAAAATAGCCCGAACGATTTTGATAAATATTTAGTATGTTATAGTCCTTTATATTCTGAACGAAACGGTACAAATCCCATTCCTGTAAAAATTACGATTCAAAAGTTATTGTAAATTATGTTATTTTCCCCATAAAATAAAATATAATAAAATATAACATAATATAATATAATATATTTTAATATAAAATATAATAAAATATAATAATAATAAAATAAAATAAAATAAAATAATATTTCCCATAAAATAATGGAAAATCGGATTTTCCCAAAAATGGCCCGAATAATTTTGATAAAAATTGAGTATGTTATAGTCCTTAAATTCTGAACACAATTGTACAAATCTCATTTCCGTATATTTACACCGCAAACTTATGGGAGAAAGTATGTGTCAGAATGCTGATACCGTTAATTAGATTTATTTTAATGAATTATGATTATGGAAATGCGTGAAACATTATGACAAAGGTAAAATAATCAATAAATCAAATTATTTTATTGGATTTTATAATATTGCAAGCAACAAGCTCAGAGTTTATGAGGTATACTTTTAAGTTGATCACTTTATTGTATACTTTAATAGTTTTATATCAAAGTAGACCAATTGAAACTTGAAATAAAAAAAACGCACTCATTTTTGCATTGTATATTTTTATAGTTTTATATCGAAGTAGACCGATTGAAACTTGAAACTTCAATAAGCACATTAGTTTTTTAAGAACATCACGCAGTAAATTCATAAATTGGTGATCTATATAGTTTGTTGTTATTGATGGAAGTTATATACCTTTTCAAATTACATTTTAAATAGGCATAACCAATTACTCTCCAAAGACCAATACAGGGAGGGAGGTATTAGTTATGAAGTGATTTGTAAACACATTAGTTCTGTAGTAAATGTGTGTTTCTGCAGAGCCAAGCTTAAACAGTAATTTCTTGTGCGAATCCAAGCTTAACATATTCTACCTCTGCCGTGCACTTTGCCTTGGGTAAGTAAGCAAAATAACGGGAATGGAATTGTTTTGTTGTGTTGTGACGGTTGTTTTAAAAACATTAAACGAAATTGAATTTACTTACCCGGATCATTAGAAAAAGCTGTCATTGCAGTATTAGATAATACTGGAAAATAATCTTTACATTTAACAAGTGGCAACATGTTACAAAAATCAAAGAAGCTTTTTTACTTAGGTTATACTCTACGATGATCCCTTTAAGCTATATCTCTTTAAGCTATGAAGTCTTTATTTTCATATGCAAATGAGACTCAAATTTGACAAACATTGAACACAAAGCTTTTGTTGTACATTATGTACCTTGTCAGAAGCTTGTCTTGTATCTTGTGTTAGCTTATCTACTTAACTGATGGAGCTTATTCAAATTTATCGAAATATTCTGTTTACATTTTATTTTAGAATATGTATTTAATTAACTTTTAAGTGAGCTTTTCTAAAGGAATGTATGGTTATTAGATTGCATAAAGCTGCACTGTTTAATTTCTATTAAAGTGCGTTGACTCCCCTCAGTCAACGCCAAATATATTATAGGTAAAGAATGTGAACGTTTTAGGATTTTATTTTAAAATTTTAATAATAAAATGTTCCGTTAACAGGTTTTAATACTTAACAAGTTGGCTTTGATCATCTCAAATTGAATTATTTGTATCATACAATCTGATTTGAATTTTCATTACAATACTTACGGTTAAATGTTTTAATTAGTTGTTTGCACTCATAATATCACTCTTTAGAAACCCTTCACGCATCGTATGTGTAAATTACTTTTCAGACATATATTTGTACTGCTAACAATCTCAACTCTGAAGGAAAACTCCCAAAAGTGACATTTAAATAATTACATCCCCTCAATAAAATTAAAAATGACGGATTTACAAAATGTTCAAAAATGTTTTATATGGGCACTACTTGTGCAATGGTCTATTGTCACTCATTCACATACGTGCTAGATACTTGACAACTAGTAGGATGACGTACTAATACCCTAAATATACAAGAAATTTGCATTATATAATTTTTACCCCCCTCCCTCAACAAATTATGCATCCTCCTCCAAACAATTTTTAAAGAACTTCCATTGTGATTAGGACTTCATATCTTTCAAAAGTATTAGTCTTCGGTTATAGCCAATGAAAACTAAAAAAAAACATACTAAACTAAGCCCCCCTCCCCAGAATTGAACCCCCCAATATTAAAACATGTTACCATATCTGCATTATAAGACCTCTTCGTTTTACAATTATTTTTGGCTGTGCAACAAATTCTTAATTTATAATTAAAACATGGATTAAGCATTCTTTTGGTAATATTACAGTGGCCGTTACCCATCTGGCAATTTATGGAATTTTACAGTTTGGTTTAGGTGGCTATTATCTGTGTATAACAAAGATGCATGTTCGGAATTTCCTACGATGCAACCTAATTTTCCAGGACAAAATAAAAGAAAAGTTCAATTTTTAATATAAGTTTGTGTATTCTTATGATTATAGTTATAATTTTTTACTATATGACAGGAGATAGACCAACATTTTGGACAGACTAATACGCTACGGCTACATCGTTAATTTCAATTTGTTATGATTTTAACTCACGCGTTCACAGTTAAAAGGGTAATGCTTGCGTTTGAAAACATTAACGAAATGTAAAACGTGCAACAATAGAAGTTCCGTGCAATAGAAATCCACATAATACTTAGAGGTAGCATTGCATTAAACACGTCAAGTTTTATGCAGCTGAACATGAGCCGGCAAGCACTGCATTATGATTACCAGTTCTAGACGGCACATATTCGTACTGTATAAAGGGTATGAAGACTCCCCGTGTTAGACTATTCACGTTCACGCTGCAGCAACTGCAAGTGGAGTCAGTCAAACGTACGTACAGACAACCAATTAATTTACAAAGGGGTGCTAATTAAAGCTTAACAAATCCAATGCTAGTTTACCTCTCATTTGCGTCTATGACTTGACGCTTTTAGCAGCATTTCATATGCAGCAGTTGTCTACCCATATTTTGTGAATTTTTTTAGGAATTAAAACTAACCTTCAATGACTTGGTTTTTATTTTTGTTGTGCAAAGATTGCATTAGCGTCAACTTAGAGATTAAACTTAGTTTGTCATATACTCGTTAACTCAAAGTATTTGAAATATTCGAAGTATTTGAATTACTTGCTCATTCAAAGGTTGAGTAGATTTTAACATAGAGGTAAAGAAAAACCATAAAATATAGCACTCTAAAATTATTCTTATTTACTGGGAAGAAAAAACTACTTGTATTTACATAAATTATTCATATATAATACCACAAATGCGGACGAATATTTTGATGAACTATGATAAAGGCAAAGGTTGGTAAATATGTACAGCCGAGTATATGGGATCTATGAGCCCAAAATCCCCAGCTGTTTGAAATTACAGCAGTTGAAAAACACATGATAATCTTGAGTTGATTTGTCGGATTATCTCGTATCAGATTACTCTTCTTAAAGGTCGATTTTGAAAAACATTACAGAAAAAAAAACTTCTACATACGTTTTCACAGAGGCTGTTAAGGTTAGTAACAGTAGAAGTGGTTATTTTGTTTGGTTAGTCTAGTATCAATGTATAGGGTGAGTTTAAAGTTCCTTCTTCCCCTAATTTTTAAAACAGTAAGTTAGAATGTTTAAACTCCACCTCCAATTCTCGCGGTCCACGTAAGCCATGATTCTTGCTTAAATATAAGCATGGGTAGACATGTACATCAAATAAAACGTATCTGCTAGGAGAATACAATGCCACAAACCGGACCTCAAATGGACAACCGAGTCCAAAATGATAGACGTTGAAAGATTTCTTGAATCTGCCATTTTGAATCTTTAAACGGCTGCCATTTTTACTCAGTTGTTCTTTTGATCTTAAATTTTGGGCAATATATTCTACTAATAAAGACCTTCAATTTGATGTGCATATCGACCTATGCTAACGTTTATGGTATTCTTCCGTCTTATATCGGGCAAGTATTATTAGCATTGACTATATATACCTATATTAGGTACCTAATTATTAAGTACCTATACTAAGGAGGTAGCCTGTATAATAGCAATCTATATATTAATTTGAAACGGTTTTTCTTTGTCATAGCTATTTTGAGAGAACGGCTGGGCGTAGAAACTCGGTAGGGGTGTCTAAAGAAAGGTCTTGGTCTGTAGATGAGCCTTCAAAAGAGAAACGTGGTAAATTCCCTCGGGGCTCTGCCCCAGTGGCCTTTAAAGTCACATCCCATGTTATTCTTATGGAGGAAAACGGGTTTTTGTCACAGCTAATTTGAGAGAAGGGCTGGGTGTAGAAACTTGGTAGGGGTGTCTAAAGAAAGGTATTGGTCTGTAGGTGCGCCCTCAAAAGAGAAACGAGGTAAATTTCCTTGGGGCTCTGTCCCAGAGGCCAAGTTCACTCAGCAATTTTGTTTACATTATGACCATATGGATAATTTTACACTACTTTTAATGAACCAGCTGTTAATATTAAAATTATATTCAAAGGTCTACTGAAACTGTCAAAATTAAATGTTTACATTATTATTTATGATTTTAAATTGATTCTCCACTGCATGGCAAGTTTTATATAGTTTCAACAAAGTGATGAATTTATGATACGTTTTAAATGTTTTGTTCAAAAATCTATGTTTTATTGCTCTTAGAAAATTTTAAATTATGAAATAAGTGTGACATATCATTTTCAAAGGAACATATAATTATTCCTTATCGGGTTAGCTTATATAATATTGTAAGGTTGGCACTTGCCTTTTTTCCTACTTTCAATCACCATTTATTTTTTAATTCAAGAAAGAACACCAGGCATTTATTTATTGGTATAAAAAAAAAATTTCGATAATCGGGTTGAAAATTGTGTCATAGATGAGTAACTTACGTTGAGGATGAGAGCTGTGTTCAAGTTTTGGAATAGACTAACTACGGAGTATGTTTCATCTATGGTTTTGGTGAAGTAGGTGAACTAATGTCAATTCAGGTATTTAAAAAAAATGTGTAGGCCTACAGGGTTTTTACTTTGCTGTTCACATGTAGCTAGGTCGAACAACGCATCTAAACCTCACTACATACAAAACATTCAGAAACACAACAGTGTCATCACATCTCATCGCATTTGCATAATTTGTTACCAAGGCTGGACTAGGTTATGAATTTGGTTCCGCAAATGTTCAAGATTTGTGATCAAATTTCCTACAATTATGGTTCATTCCATCCACGAAAAGCATGCACAGCTTTATGTGGTCGATATGGCCAGGCAAAACTACCCCATAAGTTAATGAATTGTCAAGTAAGAACAGGATTATTAAATACATGGGTCGATGTGGCAAGAGAAGGAATTAAAATTGCTTAGATCGAAGTTATCTTATTACTGTTATCTGGAGAATCAGATATTTTTATCAAATACAAAAACGTATTTAAATGCTGATAAAATTCTGTATTTTTTTGACCAAAGATGAAGATTTACTTATAAATCTGGATACAATCTGAATGATTTTTCTAAAGCAGGTGGAATTAGTTGTTAGTAATAAATATTGACTCTTTCCGTAACATGATAGACTAATTATAATATGAACTCATTCTCCCATATAGTGAAAGTGGCTTTGACATGAAACAAACTCATGAACAAACAATTATAAAGACTCCTAAAAAACCTTTTGGGCAACCTAAAGCCGATAAAAAGGTAGGAAATATATTGTGTTAAACGAATTCAACAATCACGTTTTTTAGGGAACACAATCGTCATACTTATTTTTATGCTTATCCTCCTTTCATTTAACTAAGATTTTAATGACTTCACTCTATCTATCGCAGTTAGCTGAATTTACATAAAACCTCAAGATTAACCGTCGATCTCGACGGGGTTCCACTAGTGCAAATTAAATGAATCTTTGAACAGCTTTAATTTTTGACTCGATTGTCCATTTGAGGTCCAGTTCGTGGCATTGTTTTTAGTTCAGCAAGACCTTTAATTTGATGTACATTCCAACCTATGCTTACATTTAAGGATCTTGGCTTACTCTTGGACCATTGGACTATTGGAGCCGGAGAGTAAATAATCCCATGAATAACAGATATTTAGGTCTAACAAAGATGTGCGGAGTTAAAACATTCTAACTTATACTGTTAAACAAATAGGGGTGGAGGGAAGTTTCTATAAAAATGGCTTTAAAAAATAAAATTTACAAATCCGACTATTTTACGACTTTTGGCTTGAGGTTGAACAAAATAAAAAGCTTATTTACCTCTTAGCTGTCTGCAGTACGCACTGTAGTTTACAAAGCAAGGTAATATTTGTAATGGAAAAGATATGAGAATAAGACTCATCACTCGAGCGGCTTCACTGTAGCGGTCTTTGTGTGACATAATCAGGAGTAGCGAATGTAACTGGCAAAGGTGAATAAACTTTACATCAGGCAAGAAAAGTGAAAGAAACTTGCTATAATAGTTACTTGTGTACACCAGTAATATCTGATTCTCCCACAAGTAGGCCTAATATATGATAATCTACAAGTTTTAGTTTCTGTGAAAACATTTTAAAATTTTCTTATTGTTAAAAATGCGAGATTTACACTGAATTAAAAAATTAAAAACTGTTCTTGATCTGGACCCTAAAACGTCCACTTTCATAAACTGGCCTATCTGTGAACTTTGGAGATCACGGCTCACATAGTAGAATTTCCTAAGAATATGTCGATTTAATTTATTGTTTAGTTATTCATAATGTCATACTGAGAAACTTGGTGAACCATTATTTTCTAAAAATCTCAGTTCTTAAATAGTACGATGCAATAAGCCATAAAACATCATAACCTCAACATCCCAACTAAAAGCTAACATTTGAGAACAAACTGATTAATATAGTCCGCTTATTGTATAAGTTACAAAAATTCAACCGTCGGGTTTGTGGTTTGGGGGGTTAAAAGGCTAAAAAATTGATGGTTTTTTTTGTGACTTATTTAAAAACTATCCAGTTTACCCAAAATACGTTGTTAACACTAATAGTTAATATAAATTCCAAAGAAGAACGGTCCTCTTCATAAACTTGCTAAACTGAACTGTAACAGAGTTGAAAAAGATTCAAATTTACATAAAATGATTGAATAATGGAATACAATGATTGACATTTCCATGTAACATGAGTTTTTAGAAGACAGTTGGATTATGTTTCTAATTTATTGACTCAATGTAGATTACGATATAACTATTTTGGAACAGAGACATTTATTTTATCTTGACAATTTCAAATAAAATATTTGTTGAAAAGTCATATCTATTTATATTCTAGTTTTAAGATTATCGTAACAAATAGCCACTTGTGAGTAAGTGGTCACTCATCTTGTCACTTGAATGTCCAGCGGAAGTACTTCACAACCGGAAATAAAGCTCCGATGCAGGACCGGTGTCAGCTGACTGCAATGTCTCACCTCGGTTGACGATAAGTTGTATGGTAAACTACCAATACCTTGAAATGGTTGTCCAGATGTTGGTAGGATAAACTTATCCACATACCCTAAGCCACTTTGTCAGGCGACTGTAGAACAAATTATTTAAGAACTACAGGTCATTGTTGACTAGCCAACTTTATTTTATTCTGACATGATGTACATAAAATGAACACGAACCTTTAATAAAGCTTAAGATTTTATAATGACCTGATGAGAGTTTATGGCAAATTGGTTTATACCTACCAATTTAGGATTATTTACTTCTCCTGCAAAAACCTAAAAGAATTATTCACAAATAAGTTAATGTGCCATTTGTTGAATTGCGTGATATTTATAAAATATAAATATCACGAATAAAGACAGTATTACTCTGTCAAAAGTCAACACGAAGCATTAAATATTAACATACTGACAAAGTGATTACGCAACTCTGCAGTTGAGTTTATGACGGAGCCCCGACCGTGGTGCTTTGAGAATACAAAATGTGCTGTAATTTAATATGATACGTGTGTCTTGAGTGGTGCTTTCTCTAAACTTTGCTTGGGAAAACAAACTGAGCTAAGTCGTCCATAAATACAACATAGTAGGTGCAAAGTGACCGTTTTGTAGGCCTATTTGAAAAATAGGTATTGAATGTAGGCCTATTTATGGGTTTAATTGGTTAAGTAGTTGGACGGAAAATATTATTACAGTACTGTAATTCTTTTCGAATGTTTTAAAAGGGTTTGCATATTCTGAAAAGGAAGGAACTGCTTTCATCCTGCTTACATTCACATACACAGTTATAACCAGTAAAATGAGTAATTTAAACTCCTTAATGATGGATTTACTTGTTCTATCAGTAATTGTAAATGCGTCTAACAAAGTTTTGACATCTGAAAGAGCAGAACAGTACAGTATAATCTGATCAGTGGTACCAACTAAACTACATAATCTCTCATAGTGATTGATCAGTGGTTGTATGTTTGTCAATATATAGCACAATGAAATTAGCCGAAAATTGGACAAAGAACCTGGTTTAATGAAGGTCATCAAGTTACATTACTATGTTAAAGTGAATTTAGATGGTTTAGCTGCATTAAATCCGGCTAACGCTTAAACTCGTCCTAATTATTATACTTCAAAATTACTTTAATTATTAGCTAATTATATTTATTTATTATGACTATTCCCTGCCTTACTTTTACTATTTAAAATTATATTACCTCTTATTCAATTTAAGTAATAAAAGTAATGTTTTGTATTGTCTACGTAGGCTATATTAATTTTAGTGAGAAATTACTCTTTTCAGGGAGAGTGGTCTAAACCCTAAAAATCCTGCAAAACTATTGACTATGAAATTCGATTATGAAATGCACGCTGTGACCATTGGATTTATTATAAATTTATCAATATAGCTTTAAATTGACGTGCTATAACAACATATTAATCTTGACAAAGCTGCAATGTATATCTCAACAATACTGAAGCACACACACGATAAAACATCTTTAAACTGTCTGTGATTAATTGCTTGTGCTTTGTCATCGTGAAGTCGCTTTGTTGCTTACGATAAACCCGAGCAGTGCCAAGACAAATGTCACAAACTCCATCATGCCTTTGTACCTTGCCTTTAGCAGCGAATGAATAACCTTATACAGTTGATTGTCCTTTTTAAAATTTAAAAGCCCAATTCATTGATAGTGTATATAATGTATAGTATATAGTCGATGTTTTAGCTCCTTATTTTCATACATTGGGCTATCCTTTGGCAATTTTTTATTCACATCTCTAATTATAATATTCATTATACACACCATCGGACGTAGTTTTCAATATGTTATGGCTTAGTGTTCTTTATTTTCCATTTTTATAAATTGTATCATACGTATACAGGGTGAGTTTCTACTGACCGTGTTAACTTTGCCAGTAGGTTCTACTAACTAAAAGGAACAAACAAGTTCCTATAAACCCATGTCCGATTTTCAACCGTTTGGCTGTAATAGGGGATTTTGTGTTTTTCTTATTTTATTAGACGTTGCTCCACAATTTATGTAATAAAAACTTAACCAATTACTTTAGAGAGTTATAGTTAAAATCATTGGAAAGAATATAAAATTTGCTATAAATCAAAGGCTTCATTCAACAATTATACCATTACATAATCCACGTTATATCCAAAATAAAGTAAAAATGCCATTAAATTAATTAATTACGATAATTTTCATGAGCCCATTTTGATACATAAACCTTCATCTATGCAATGTTGAAATGCATAAAAAACTTGGCCATTTAATAATCTTTAAATGATATTCTATTCAATACTATTATTGATATTAAATCAGTGAGAAATTACTAATAAACTACAATAAAACAAGGTTTACAAATTTTTTTTACACAGTTTTTACTGTTAATAATAATTAATTCATCATGTTGGCATACTCTTGATTGGTAAAAGGCTCCATAGTTTAATAAATGTTGAAAAACTCTTAATTGACTTGGAAATATAAAGTTAAAACAGCAAATTACTCAACAAAGGTATGTTCAAGCAGCTGAGTTATCTAGCTATAGATGACAAATCAATAAAAGCTGACTTAATCAAGCACAAGGTAAAACTAATTATACAGCATTTAAGAATCAAACTCACTACATCTTTGAAAATGTGAAAAACCTTGAGTTTATACATTTTATTAATTCAGATAATTTTAATAAATTTTTAAAAGTTAAAATAATGTACAAATTTTATCAGATTGTTTAATAAAATACAACATCGAGTATACAGTAATTATTATTAACAGTAAAACTGTGCAAAATAAAATCTGTAAACCGTGTTTTATTGTAGTTTATTAGTAATTTCTCACTGGTTTATATCAATAATAGTATTGAATAGCATATCATTTGAAAGATTATTAAATGACCAAGGTTTTTATGCATTTCAACATTGCATAGATGAAGGTTTATGTTTTAAAGTGGGCTCATGAAAATTATCGTATTTAATAAATTTAATGCAATTTTTACTTTATTTTGGATATAACGTGGACTATGTAATGGTATAATTGTTGAATTAAACCTTTGATTTATAGCAAATTTAATATTCTTTCCAATGATTTTAACTATAACTCTCTAAAGTAATTGGTTAAGCTTGTATTACATAAATTGTGGAGCAAAGTCTAATAAAATAAGAACAAGACAAAATCCCCTATTACAGCCAAACGGTTGAATATCGGGCATGGGTTTACAGGAACCTTTTTGTTCCTTTTAGTGAGTAGAACCTACTGGCGAAGTTTGTCAGCGCGGTCAGTAGAAACTCACCCTGTATTTTAGATTTGAAGAATCGAATTACACCAAAATTGATTTCTTATATATTTTAGTGTTTTTATAAACGACCAGTGAAACAACAAAAAAATTAAAACCTCGTTGATACAATTTATACCCAATGTTTAATTTATTTTATTATATTTTTTTGAGATTTTCAGAAATGTTATTACTCATATTAGATTTGGTACTACAATAGTGAAACTTGTTGAGGGATAACTATTTCCACACAACTTATTTATTTATCAGCACGTGTAAAGTCGGAGGTTAAAATAATATTTATCTATATATTTATACATTATTTTATAAATATACTTAATTCACATGAAAAACCTTCATTATGTAGCGTCAACCAGTGCAATATTTGGCCGAATTAATAGACTTTTGAACTTAATTAAGTCACGTGGACCAAACTAAATAAATAGATATTTACTCAAATTACACGAAAGGGAATTATCGTCCTAGATCATAACAACAGAAAATACATTGAAAACCTTGCACCTAAACATTTGTTCGGCCTTGTGATTGCTGAATCAGTGATTCTCCGTCTCTGCGCTGCTGAATGCTGGGACTGATGCTGATGACTTGTGTTTCATCATCATGAAGGTTGCTTTGTTATCTGACTATGATAAAACCAACTCTCGGAGTTGTGAATCTACATGATTGATGCATTCACTTTACGTTTTTCTGCTCTTATGACAGTCTATTGGTGTATTTATGTTAGAAAGGACAAGGATGAATTCTGAGACCTACAAAAAATGTATTCTAAGTAGACCATGACAAAAAGATATAAACATCCATTAAGTAAAGCTCAATAGAAACTCGATTTATATTTAAAACTCTAAGATTTTTCAGTGATTCAGCCACTTTTATTTTAGACGGATTCATGTTCGTTGGCCACTTTGCTAAACATAAGAATAATTTACGGCTATTTTGTTGCACATGTACTTCGATCAGATGCAAATCTCTTATTATGCATGTCTTAATATCTACCTGTGTGTGTGGCCTCTTAATGTGTGTGATAAGGAGGCCGCGAATACCGTTATCAGATTATACGAATATGCATTGCAAATATTGTCCTGTGCTTACTTAGCGCAATGGTGTTCCTAAAATAAGGAGTCCCCCAATCTAATTGTCTGATTTATATGACATAAAGTACTTTTCTACTATTCTTTCGCAACATTTACTATGATTTACAGTGTTGAAGTAGTATTAAATCATTGTTTTCCCGTAAATTTTATCGGTGCATAATTAATTCGTATTATTGAGCAATTATATATATTTTAAAATTTTAACAAAAAGTTTAAGTGTGATGAAATGAAATTAACAAAGAAAGCAGCATACTCCTCTACTTTCGTCAGCTCTGTAATGCATAGAGTGTTTTAAATTGCAGTTTAAATGATTTATTCAGAAGCGTCCACTTAAGCGGGGGACTCAGGTGGTCGCCCTGAACATCATGCGAGAGTGGACATATGTTTGTTTGTCAGCAGTAACTTTATACTCTTGCCAAATACACTGGCTTAAAATCATTTCACTTTATTCGTTATTGTTTGCTGTTTTCTCAGTTGTGGTTAGAAAATTAATAGCGAATTTCTCATAAAGGATATAAGCTATGGCCGTAGGTCTCATGGTAAGAACTGGACTCGAGACCAATTTACCTTTTCGTTTTTAGGTCCCCAGAGGCCAAATACACCCTTTTAAGGTATTCCCATGTTAATTTTATGGATAATGAGTTAACTGTTGTTGTTTGCTTTTTTTCTTGTATACTTTGATCAAATTTGGCAAATTTATCCATTTTATTCTAAGCTATTATTATTATTTTTTATAAACACTTTGATACCCTGCCTTAGTGTGCAAGTTTCCTGCGGTGGGGGTATTAATTTTTACTTCTTCGTTGCCGTTAATTAGTAAATTTGAATAATTGAAATTGTTCTTCCCAGTAGGCGCACGAATATCTTCTTAGACTTCTTGATGCTATTTTTAAATTTAAAGTCTCATACGTTATTAACCTTGTTCATTTGGAACTAGTAATAGCGTCATGCTACGTATAATATTGGTTATAATTTTCAAGCTTAGTTAGCATAGGGCGAAAGCTTCAGTGATGTTTCGTTATTGGAAATTTAAAGTTAATTATTTTTATATTTAAGATAATTACTTTGATGAGCTTCAATTAACAGCTCAACTAAAAAAGAATTAACAAATGAAATCTTTGACCCTTTTAATTTTCCTAGGAGAAAAGCTTTCCAAGTCGACTCAAAAACCACCATATCTTCCTCGGGCAAGTTGATTAGACTAAGTACTTCCGTACAATTTAAATATGATATTGAGATATGTTTCTTACTCAGGAACAATGCCATAAAATATTGGTAGAGAGTTCCAGGAGACTCTGTATGTAGACACTTCAGTTCAGTGTTAATGTACCTTTTTTTTTATAAAACGTGTACAGCAAAGTTAGTTTTTTCAAAATATACCTGTTAGTTAAAAACAACGTATGTATATGCTACAAAGAATCTGTTTTTTTTCTCTCTTTATTGTTAACTACATAAAGCTAAGTATGAAAACAATTAAATCAAGTTTCAAGTTACTTTAGTATTTTCACGGTGGACTACTAAGGTATGTACTATTAACAGAGAACATATCTGTGATTGCCGTTACTGGTGTCACTTCACTATTATAGCTTTATTTCCGGTAGCTGGAGTACTTCCGGAACTCCGAGTCGTGACTTGAGAATGAATCAATCTCTATCAATCTCTCTAGACTGTAGTTACATCTGCAGTTACGCCCAAAATAATGTTATAGGCCTACTATTAACCGGTCGCGGTACGGAGGTAGACTCTCCGCGACTGGTTAAACAGTAGGCCTACTTTAAATGTTAAATGTGTTTCGTGCGTTATGTTTGTGTATTTATTTAAATGTTTCTCGACGACTCTATCATGAAACATTCTTGATAGGAAATCACCAGACGATGCCTGAATAGGCGAAACATGTCGTGAGTTTTACTTACTACAACATTTGAACTGTCGACATAAAGGTATGTTCCTTATATTTGTAAAATTGTACGGTTGTTACTTAAGTGTACTGTTTACACCAAACACATTTAAATATATGCATCGTGTGAAGAAACATCTTTTCAATCGATGAACTCAGAAAAAATTTCTCTTTTGCAAAAGTGTTTTTGTTGGGGAATCTAAAAACAATAATCTAAAAAAGATTGGTATTTTCAATAAACGGACCGAGTAATATTGAAACGCTCCATGCATAGATGTAAGGACTCAGACGAATAATTAGCTGCGGCTTACACTGTCCTAAACAAACAACACTACCGCAAAAAACATCCAATTTCATGTTTTATCTTGAAGAGAAACTTATATAGTTACACTCGTAGATTGATATTTAACTTTTGCTATCTTTCGAAGAATATTGTAACAATAACATTGTTATTATTAAACCTTGGATGCATTCAAATTATGCTTACTTGATTTCAAAGTATTCTTTACACGCAAGTTTTACCATTTTGAGAGTAACTTTAACTTTTAATTAATTTTACTGTAGTATATTGATTGGTAATATAATTGTAAGTAAATGTTTCCGTGAGTTGATGTTAGTATAACAATCATATCACGATATTTTATAATAAGTATTTTTTTTCTGAAATTAGAAAAACAGAGGCAACTTGATAATGTCTCTTAGTTCAGTTATCAATACAGATATTTTCAATTTCATCTTGATATTGTCCATTCAAAGGCTATAAAGATGTTTCCCAGTACACATTACACGGTGTACTCTAAACTTGTCAAGTGTATGCCACTTCACTGTCAGTGCCAATCGACTCTCGGTTGTAAAATGCAATAAAACCTACGTCTGTCCTTGTCGCTGAGATCTATCTGCAACTACTGTATTGACTTGCTCTAAAGATGTTATTTTAAGATAACAGTATTTACATTAGTTGATTTGTCACATTCATGTTGAATTAAAATACTCAGCTAATACACACCAGCGAGCACAGAATATAAATATATATAATATATATTTTTATTATACACAATATATTTCTATTCTGTGCTCTCTGGTACACACGGGGGAAACCTGTGACATGGCACAAATTCGTATGGTTCATTATTACCATAGTTACTCCATATAAATTGGATGATTGCCAGAGATTAAAATTACCAAGCTTTTAAAGTCATAGTCATTTGGCATAATTCCGAATAAATCACTTAAAAGCAAACAATGACCAATCTATATGACTGGTAATCATGTTGTATTATGTTAATTGTTATCTTTATGTATAAACTTCGTTGCGGAGTAGTTGCATGGCTGCATGGAAAACATATACGGGCTTTGAATTAAAGTAAAGAACTCTAAGAAAAAATCTACATACGTTAATGAAATAGTAACTTGTACTTAAACATTTCTTACAGTATAAGTAGATTCATAGTTTAGGACTTGGATGGATTTTAAAGTAAACACCGTACACTAACAACTGTTAACGTTTTCCATCTGATGTATCGCTGATCACAAACATTATCACAAAATAAGCACGACTTAACATATTGAAAAAAATGACTTCATAATAAAAGTATAAAAAAACAATGCATAACTTGTATGAGCGAAGATATATCATACATTACTAAAGTAGTAAACAGTTAAAATAGGCTCTTTGGGTTTTTAGATATGATTTACAGTTATTAATTCTTTCATTTAACAAATTAAATGAAAGGTATAGTATATTAACAGTATTAAAAACTATATTAAAAACTGTATTAAAAACTGTATATATTACAGTATATTAAATTAAAGTAGTAAGGCCAATAAACTTATAGATTATCTGATCATAACTGCAACTGCAACTTTCATAGTATTTAAATATCAATCTCTAACAATAAGCAAACACCATTGCTCAAAAAAATTTTATCATTTCAGCATAATTGTAAATAAAGGACGTTTCAATTATGTTTTGTAACAAAACGACATAGATTAAAATAATAAAATCTCTTCCCTAGGATACAGAGGTAGGTATTTTAACAAAGTTGGGTAACAAGAAACTAATACCTGGATTTGTACAGATGCGTCTCACAATCAGACAAGGATTTAGGGTATTGGAACTGATTCTGTGGATTCCAACACTTCTAAATACGCAAACGATACTTTATTAAATCAATCTTGGTACTGTAAAAATAAAAAAAAAATATTTGATTGATCATCTAGAATATAGAAACTATAAATCACAAAACTTATAACGCAATCCTAGAATAATATAAACCTATAATTCAGCGGAGCTCTATACTACACTCCTGCTATTGTTTTACAAAATACTCCTCCTGATCGGCTGAAGCGATATGCACGTAATTTAGCACAGTCATAGTGACCATCCGTGGGAAGTATTCATCTGAAATGAAACACATCGGACCAAAGGGATCTTCTCTACGTGAATTTACATTTTTTGACATGGATCTTATGAGTTTATTGGTCGCCATGACATTTCTTGCAAGATAAATAAAAAGGCAAACAAAAGAGCCGTAGCATAAATTCTACATTTTTGGTATTTTTTGCGTTAAACCGATTAAAAACTTGTTGACACACGTACCAAAATTACTATTTAACAAACCCCCTAGGCTTAAACTCAGTTTTAAATTGCAACGTTTGAAGTTTTTGAAAACACGTGTTAAAAGTGTAGTCAAGAAGGTTTTTTCTATTTCTGATTTTGTCAAGATTATTTATTTTACACTAAACACACACTTTGCAACTGCATTAAATTAATCTAGTCATCATCCATTAATATAGGTTCTGTGTCTGGGGCTGTAAATTCATCAATGTTCATATTGAACAACATAAAATGCGTTGGTGTTACATAAGTGTTCTGATAATTAAACCCGAATATCTAAAGACTAGTGTAAATTGAGCCCTTATTATAGAAGTAAAAATGTAATCAAACAGTTTAGGTTTGTTAGAAATAGCATAAGGCAAAACAAATATTGAAAAACTCATTTATCCTAAATTTTCATTATGAATTTCTCTAACATTTAAATTAATTGAGATTTAATCGCAGCTGGTCCTTCTTTTATTTTGATTTTAACCCAATGTTATTTAAATGGGCCAAAATCGTACTTTGAGGGCTTGCCAAGGGTTTATGGGTCAACGCACCGACTTGAGACCCTCAAAAGGCACATCTACACGTTCGCTGCTGACCGCTAGATGCCGGGACGGCGCCAGGAGCTGAACTATACGCTTGTTGCTGCATAAACATTGCTGCCGACACACTGAATTACAGTAAAAACAACAGTAGTTATACTGGATGGCAATGTTCTGCAATAAAACTGGCTTTGGGCATAGTACCAAGCGATTCTGATAGATAGTAGCATTACCCAGGTTGCAGTCGGTAAAGTAGTGTCGCTATCTAGCAGAAAATAAGTGGGGACAAAGCCCTGTTTTAAACGACCCTGGTGGGGATTTTGGGAAACTATATTTTTTATTGTCAGAAAAGTACGTCCCCACGAGCTGCAAAGAAATATAGGACGCTCGTGACGAGCTGGCTGATCCATGGAAACGTTAAACAACAATGACACAGCGTTGTATATGTACAACGCTAGCTCCTGGCGCCGGGTAGACACGTTGTAAAAATACAACGCCAGCAGCGAACGTGTTAATGGCTTTCAAACAACATAAAAAAATTAAAATTGAGCCAGTGGTTTGGGCTGTAGGTCCGCCAACATTCAAGGAGAAGGAGAAGGAGGAGAAGGAGTACATGGGAAATTTGAGAATTTTCAAACTAGTTTTTCTTGGCTCAAACACAACCGTTTTTTAAATTCTTTTTTTTATTTTGTTGAGAATGAGTGCCCCTAATCCAGTAGATGAATAATTATTTTAATAGTTTTTGTTTCTTCATTGTTTACTATAATGGGCATTGTAATACATTTAACTTGATTACAAATTCAACTGAATACAGCTGTTCAAATTATGTTAACTTTAAAAAATAGTACGAACAAATAATTTAGTATCGTAAAATTATTTACAATTATTGTAAAATCTACCCTTAAATAAGAGTGAAACATTGAGTTGACGACAGCGCACTCAAACATTACCACCGCGAAACAATCATCGACACTTACAGACAGAGAAACATAGTTCGGATTAGAGAATAGGATTATACCATTGACTATTGGATACATTAATAGTCAAAGATTATACTTAGAGTTTGATAATATTTATTTGAGGTGAACAAGTTTCAAATGGAATGTTTTAGGTCCAAATACATAAGAATTGACTAAAGTATAGGATGCTGGAGTCGTCGCAGCTTTTACAGATCCAATATCAAAGTTAATCTGGTTGTAATCATCGTAAACCGTTTTTAATAACAATAAGTACTGTAATGAATCAATTGTTTGAATTAAGCCTTTTTTTCAAAATCCCTTTATTGCTTTATTAAGAGTTCTGAAATTGGGTCTGTTAACGTATTTAGTTTATGTGAAACAAACAATAATTGGTATTTATCTCCAGAAAAAAAGTTTAAACAGTTCATGTATAACTAATATTACTTAAGTAGAACGATATTAGTTCGAGGCTAAAAACTTGCTTACTTTTTTACATTTTAAAAATTGATGTAAATATTTAAGCGTAATTTTTTCGTGCTTGCTAGTTTTTAGTACTCTTGGTTTTTCTTCCAGATCAGGTAACCTTTCATTATCAACACAATTATTTAACTTAGAAAAAATATAAATTAACTTTTAATTACCTCTATGCCTCTAATATCAATACACAGACCAAACTACCGGTAAACAAACTTTTCGATAATCTTTTTAGCATTTACAAATATGCTGTCCCTAAATAGTTGTATTATTAAAGATAACGAAACAAAAGGCTAGTAGAATAATAAAAATGTATTAACATTTTGCATTTTACAATTTGTAATTGTTTATTAGTATTTTCGTGTTGTTAAACAAATTTTTAGTTTTACAAAATTCAACACTTTATTAGTTTATAACTGGTTATGGGTAAACCCTTAAAACCCTATATCTGGCCCTGGGTATAATATAAGCACTTGGTCTAAATATCAAACGTTAGTACTGTAATTTTGTTTAATATATCAAAAGTAACATCTCATATTGCAGAATTTATATCCTTATCATTAACTCCTTTGAACAAGGTTTTGTGTAAACAATGTTATTGTTTAGTGAATTATTTATTTTTATTTTTTATTTTTTAAGAGGCTGGCGGCCTCTTTTAACCTTGCATTTGCCCGTCCACATAGACTACAGATCTGTGCGTGGAACGTATCCAGCAAAGCAAGGGGTGAACCGGTACAGTACAAAGGTGAACTGTACTGATAAAAGTTTGTGGCAGTGACCAGGATCCGAACCCACGACACTGCTGCCTTGGGCCCAACTCACCAAATTATTACATGTATAATATAATACAGCTCCCGGTGTTTTTGAATCGTATATTTTGTTAAAGTTCTCATTGTTAAATGTGCTATACTTGTCTTTTAATGTGTTATGTCATTATTACGGTGAGACAAGCCCTCAAGATGAGATTCTGTAAACATTGTATAATTCCTTTTAGTTTTTACTACAAAAGCAATTATTTAAACAGTTGAAATAATTATTAGCTTTAATGGATGACTGCAGCTATACATTCATAAAATGTAATAAAAGCTAAAAAAAACTATACAAATTTTACAAAAGCCACCATATATTATGGTATTAAATTATTGGCTTTACTCCTCTTACCGGTTAAGGCAAAATCTTTCCTTAAAAGTCCCATATTACCTTTAAAACATTAGGTGTGTAGCCTAGGTGTGGAAGGTAAGGGCTAGATACCCGGCATATCCACAAAACGTATGGGTATGGTCCGCTTTACCAAAAACACATTTAAATAAGTCACTCTTTTTCATCTCTTCTGAAAAATTCCACTGGTGCCGCGCGTAGAGATGATGAAAAGTTCCATTCTAATGATTGTATGATGAAGCTGTATTGGTTTATTTAATTAACTGGTCGTAGGTTTAATTTAATGTACATTTTATTGTCCTAAGTATAAATATATGAGGAATGTTGAAGTGTGTTTAAGCTTCAGCTAAATATTAAACTGCTACGTAAAATTTCACAAACTTAACTTGTGCATTATGCTCGTGCATCAGGAAGACGTCTAAATTATTTAATAATTTGTAAACTTTTCCTTGGTCACTATAACCAATGAATACAAAACCTAAACTGTATTTATCTTTACATATTTATGTATAACCTGTTTATTACACACAAAAATAGGTTATTCAGAAAACTAGGATTTCTGATCATGGTTAATTTTCAACTTGAAAAAGTTTCTAAAAGCGTTATTCTTCAGTCATTAAGTGGCAAAAGAGACAAGATACTTACTGTCATTACCATAAAATATTCCAAAGTACAACTATTTACAGTACGTAGAAATAGCGTTCAGGATACAAATTGAAATAGATCACAAACGTGATCCTGTGAGTTTTCCTAACAAACATACATGTTGAGTTATACTTAACAATACATCATATGAGGGTTAACTTTATGTTTGATTGGACAAAAAGCGACTTAAACATTTCGAGGGAATCCGGTAAAACCTTTGCGTGAAACTACTCTGTAAACTTAACGTAACGTGCTCTTGTCGCTAAAGTAATCAAAACCAATGAATCAGCAGAAATTCTACATTTGACTCGTTGATTTATAATTGTTTAAGACTAACACGTAACGACAGATATTTCTGGGTTCTAAATATTTCAAAAGACATGGTATTGGTTTACAGATATGTAATGTATCCTTTAATAATAACATAAATAACTAATAATTTAATATAACAATTTAATAACATAATAAATTAATAAATAAATTTCCTTGATTGATAAATGCTTCAAGAATACTTACTAAAATACTTAAGTTCACAGTGATGCTTCATTAGCTAGCTACCAGAGTGTTGAACCTACCATGCTTACACACCTTCATCGTTTACATATATTATTGGTTTACATATTATAAAAAACTGTATTTATTTTGAACTTGATTGCGGTAATTTCAGGAATATCATCTTAAATTACTTTCCTCAAATGTATATTGTGAAGTCAGAAATGAAATTGAAACATACAAACACCAACATTTTATTATCTGCTTACAAAAAACCGTTAAGTTCTTATTTGTTGTCTTCTTTTATAGATTTGCTGACAAACCAAAGGTCAGGCCTTGCCCTGTTTTTGAACATTGTGCATTATTAAGTAAGACTAAAGGGCTTTTGTCTTTCCACGGATGATGTTTGTACAACTGTTCAAAGGTTTCCAAAACACTCCACTTTGACTCAAATGTTTTCTTCGGTTGTAACAAAGCTCTTACAATATTTACCTTAGCAGTTGTCGTTTTATCATTCATATAGTAAAATAACGAGTTTTCATATAACTTTACTGTAGTTAAAATTTCATGAATTTCCAATCATTCCTTTTATTAATCATGGAATACAATCTAAAACAACAAGAATATTTTTAGAAGGTTCCACGATCTTAAAAGTTTATTTGTCAATCTATAAATATGCCTTATTTAAAACCGTAACGGACGGTCTCCATGAGGCTTCAATATAACCCATACATGTTCCATAATATTGCACAATACTATTGACCGTCTATGGGCTCTCATAATAAGCATTATGATCGTTTGCACAAGTTACTGTCTGGCACCTGAGTTAAAGATTCAGCCGCAATTTCTCCTGCCTGTAACGTTTACTTAGGACAGCTGTTTGTGTTGCAGTTTGGTCCTCCACACACAACGAGCACCTACCAACACAGGCTGCTAGACCAACACAACACTGTTGTTTCATGTTTTTGTTCCAACCTAAATTGTGTCAACATTTTTCCAAAGTGATGCTACAAAAGAGCTGTTACAAAAGAAAATACTCACCGTTATCTATTATCACATAAAACATAGTAGTTTTGAGTTTTATGTTCGTTATTGCCATATTTTAATTCAAATCAATTTATCAATTAAAAATGACTATATAAAAATAAAATCATGGAATAATTTTAACACGAATTTAACAATAGTCATTAGCTGTATTGTTAATAAATTGTTCATTTATAGCTCTGTCTTATTTTACCAGATATTTTACTGTTCGCTTTGCATTTTTGCAGTAGGCCTAAAGTTACAAAAATAAATAGCCACATAAGTAGACCTCAAAGTGTCCACCTACGGCCACCTGCGTCCAAGCCTTCTTTGTGTATTTTTGTTTAGTTCCACTGTAATAAATAAACTTAACGTAGAAAGAAAATATACAATTTCCGATAACTTATTATATTTTGCTCAGGTAATAAAAATGCAATACCCCCACAGCAACAAACCTGCACACTAAGCAACTTTCTCTTGAGGTGACTGGATTTTTACACAATTATCTCCTTTACAATCTATATAATTAATACGCTACACGAAACTTTGTCGGTTGAACTCCTCCGCCATTTCTTAACCGATTTTATCCATTGACGTCTCATTTGAAAGAGCGTGTCGCGTAGATTTGCAAACTGGCCTTACATTTTTGAAAAAGTCCCTTGGGCTCTGCCCCAGTGGCTTTTAAAGTTCCCATGTTATCCTTATGAAGAACATATTTGTTTACATCATGATCAGCTGGATATTTAATTGCTTACGGAAAGTAAATAAAAGAAACGTCTCATAACACTTAAAACATATATTTACGCTTATACTGTCACTCACAAGACGGTAAATATACAAAAAAGATGGTGAGTGGTGATCGATTTCGATTGGACACTCCAATCATCATCAGACCCAATAGGCGAATGTCCCTATTATAGGCGAATTGCTGTTAATATTTAAGGTGAAATTCAAAGAAATGCGTCCTACAAAAATTAAATCATTGAAAGAACCCATTTGCAAATTATGGAAACATAAAAAGGCCACTGAGTAGAAGAAATAGAGATAACATTTTTAAAGAATTTATGATCGTTATTAGCCTATATAATGAAGAACACCTACAAGATGAAGATTCCTACAAACGATGAACGAGGGTATTAGCCGAAGTGCTACAATTATTTATAGTAGGAAACATGGACTTAACTTTTCTAGGAAATGTTGAACATCGTGAGTATCTCCATGAGTTACACACCGGTAATCTTTGAGTTGACTCTTTTAAACTCTTTGTAAATATGGCTGTTTTTCATTTTGAAATAACTTCTGTAATACTTTGCGATTGCTCGAATTCGAGCAACATGTACACTAGTACATATTATTGTATTGTAAATAACATTAGTTGGAAAAGTACTTAACTTAGGTCTGCTGTTAGAGAGATGGTAAGAAAATGGTTTATGCCTAAGTTGTCGAGCTGACGGATATATATACAGGGTGTCCAGCTTTGACTAGGACAAACTTTAGCAGATTATTCGAGAGGTAAAAACATGCAAAAAATGCAATACAACAAGTGTCATATCTCAAACTGTTTATCGTCTGTCTGTCCGTGTGTGCTGTTAACAAAAACATTCATAACTCCTTAACGGTTTGAGCTATAACGTTGAAATTCAGCAAATATGTTTATCGTTTTGTTACCTTTGAGTGAAATATGAGTAAAAAACTTATAGCTGGTTCAAAATAGGGACTGTTTTTTTGTTTGTTTTCAAAGCTAATATATAACAAATTAGCTAATAAATGTATGTAGCTTAATATATATAACAACATATAGCCACCATTATGAAACAGTTATATTTTTGTTATTCATATTTTACACAAAGTAGGTAAAGCGATAAACATATTTGCTGAATTTGAACGCTATAGCTCAAACATTTGTAAAAAGCACATCCAGACAGACAGACGCTAAACGGTTTGAGATAGGACACGTGTTGTATCGAACTTTTTACTTGTTTTGACCTCACGAATACTCTGGTAAAGTTTTTACTAGTCGAAGCTGGACATAGCTGGTATACATAGATCCAAACAATAAGATAAGGCCTCAGGGAATCCCAAACTAAAAAAATAATCGGAGCCGGGCCCAGGTCTCACTATTAGACCTACTGTAATAGCGCTTTGTCCATAATGGAAAATTCGCAAAAAGGGAATTTTTCTACTGAAAATGTAATTTTAAATTGGGATGTTCCTTTTAACATGTAAAGAATTAAATGAAATCAAATTATTACAGCTACATAAAACATTTTTCTGCAATTTGCTTTATATTAAACTAGCAACAGAGCCCGTTGTGGCTAATTAGTCTCTAGGAAAATAACAGCTTTGAAATACATGCACCACTTTGATCACTAATTAATGTACAGATTAAGCACATAACTCTGGAAACAAACACATAACATAAGAAACACACTTTAATTACAAATGCAAATTGTGAACAACATGCAAACAAAGGAAAATTAATGAAATAACAATACAATACAACAATCAGTACAACACATGTTTCAAATATAATATGATGCATACAGGCAAACCCATTACTGCCATAAATCTTTAAACAAATCTAACTTTCATAATTATTTGCAAATCTACATGGATGAAGCTTTCCATTGGCCTATTATTTAATAAAATCTTTCAAGTAGAAGTGTAGATTCAATTCTACAAAGTTTAACAAAAATATCTCTAACTCAGTATTTTCTCCCTACTGTATTAATTCGGAGGTTTGCAAATAACTTTTAAATGGTCGGGAAATCGAGCAAAGTAGAAGGTGATATTCTGAAAGAGAATATAATTTCCTTCAAACTAAGTACTATGTATTTCTTTAAAATACCCAAAAAGGCACACTTAAGTGGCACTAAATAAAAAAAATTTAATAACCTGTATCAATGTATTTGGTATTGAATTGGTATTAGTATTATTGGGTTAGTTGTTTTAAGACTATTTTGGTTGGTACCATTGTAAAGAACAACTCATTAAGTTTCATTTACATAAGTTTGGTTTCATATCAGCTGTTTGTCAAGTCAATTGTTGTAAGTGTTGTGTAATGGCTAAATTTGAAAATAGGAGAGCTTTTTGTGTGTTGGATTGTCACATAAACCAATCTAAAATGGCATTCTTCAGCAATAAGAACAAGATTATGGAAATTTAATTTTGCAATTGGATGGCACACCTCCACATTACCACTTGGATGTTAGGGTTGAACATAACAACGTGCTGCCTGAGAGATGCTAACGAATTAATTGGCCTCTGAGATCTTCGGACATTTCCCTGTGATTTGTTTCTTGTAATTCATCAAAGAGGAGCTTTTTCAACTACACAAGTTGTTTCTATGTTATTCAATAGCTTAAAAGGTTATAAGGTTTGCCAACAGGATGCAGCACTTTTAATTCTTTTTTAATTTATGACAACAGATAATTTGAACCAAGCAGTGACAAAAACTGCAATAAGCATTATATACTTATACGCTTGAAATGATGAATATAATTTTAATAACCCTATTGTAAGTGTATTGATTGATTTCAAAGGTACAATAAAACTTCTATTTGCAATGCATATTCGTGTAATCTGTAAACTCCGTCTGTAGCTAGTAGAGAGGGAGCTTTGCATCTGATCATGGCGAGCCTTTACCAGAATGGAAATTTAACGAACACGAATTCAAGGTTGGATACATACATTGGGTATACATGGTTTCATTTTAATAGAGTAATCTATACATTATTAATCCATACACACACACACACACACACACGCATATATATATATATATAATCCGATGTATGTTAGTTCGTCGTTAGTCGTTTGTCATTTGTGTGTCGTGATGAAACTTTAGGAAGTTGTTCTATTTACTTCCGGGAAGGTTTCTGTCCCATTCTTGAACTCCCTTGGAGCTCTGCACCAGTGGCTCTGGAATTTCCCATGTTTACCTCATGTGAATTCATGTAGAGAATAAATGCATTTTTACAGCCGTTTCATATAATAAACTAATAAATTGGGTTATATGATGTTAAATAACATTAAAAGTTACAAGTTTTAACAACAGAGTGCAGCACTTTATTTTTGTTCTCGTTGCAAATCACGGAAACAGCAGCTAGAAAGAATAAAACCCTTAATTTAATCAAAAACATTGCATATTTCATACTCTAAACCTTTATTTTTCTAGCTGTTACCACTAGCCAACCTTACGTAAAATAGTGATAGTTTTCGCTAAACAAACTAATACAGCGTTAACATAAAGCAAACCTGCTACTCACCCAATTCCCAACAGATTTAGATCAAGAAAGAGATAACATCATGACAGGTAACAGGATGTCATGTTTAAATGTTTCCCACTGTCAAAACAAACTTTTCTAACTACTTATCATTGTAACATCAAGTCGAATTTGATCATATATCAGAGAAAATTATGTCACAAAATTTAAGTTTTTATGTTACTTAATCCTACTTTAAGATACAATCTAACAATGTTCAATAAAGTTATGAGAAAACTAATCTTTACTGAATTTGGTTTAAGGGTACAACTATAAGTAAAAGGAGATAGAATGGGAATAGCATTTGGTAAAAAAACATAATGATTTTGTTCCAAAGAGAGCAGTTCGAAGCTCTTGGTATAAAGGCAGTTAAATTTTAAAATGAAGAATCTCTCACTTTGTGTTGTCCAAAAAGTCCTATATGTCTAATTAGCTTAGTAGATTAGGCTATAATAATAGATTTAACCCTAAATAACTGTTACTATAAGTAAAAATAATGTGAAAGGTCATGTTATCCCGGAGTAAAGTAACAACTTCAGCCGGTTCATAATACAACTGAAAGGCAAGTCGGGCAAAGCCGACGGGTATATTTAATAAAGCGTATATTGTAAGTAGATATTTTTTTATATTTATATTGATGAAGTGTTATACCTATCATCAATAACAACTCTCTATATTGTATAGAGAACTGATACAGGAACTTCCTCAATGTGTTCCTCAAACAGTTTTAATTCGAATTAAAATTTATGCTTGGGTATGAATTCATTAATAATATATTAACTAAATATTAAACTCACAATCTTAGTGGAATTTTTTGTTACAATATATAATAAGCTAAAATCACAGACACTAGATTCGTCATCTTTAAAACCTTTATTCCACTCGTTTTAAAATTAAATTCCACAGACTATATTCATAGATTTAATATGGATAAATACGTCTTTATATAATTGTTACGTATATTCTAACTTGAAAAAAATAAGTTATCAAACATCTAATTTAGTTTACAATCGAATACATTTCAGTTTATGTTCATTAGTATTACAGTTGAACCTCGTTTGTACGAACCTCGATAAACCGAATTCCTCGATAAGACGAATTTTTCTTAATCCCCTTGACACTTTCATATAGGTCAATGCTAAAAACGCCTCTATACAACGTAGTAATTAAGTTAAAAACCTCCATAAGACGAATTTGTTTGTGACATGGACTAGGACTGATTAACCTCTATACAACGAATATTCTTAGCACAAAACCTCTACAAGACGAACGTGACCTCTATAAGACGAATTTATCATAATCTTAACCTCCATAGTACGTAGTTTGTACTCCAAACAGAAGCTTGTCTCAACATGAAACCCCCACCCATCCCTCCTCCTTCCTCAGTCATTGTTTTTGGAGAAACCTTGGAGCGAGGAGAAACCTCTATAAGAAGAATAACAGCAGCATTAAACCTCGATAAAATGACCCTCTTTATTAAGAATACCTCTATAGTACGAATTTTTCCCGTACCCCTTGAAATTCGTCTTATAGAGGTTCAACTGTAATAACCAATTATTCTCCAAAGACCAGCTGTGCCAATGCAAGGAGGTATTAGTTATGAAGTGATTTGTAAACACATTAGTTCCGTAATAAATGTGTGTTTCTGCAGAGCCAAGCTTAAACAGTAATTTCTTGTGTGAATCCAAGCTTAACATATTCTACCTCTGACGTGCACTTTGCCTTGGGTAAGTAAGCAAAATAACGGGAATGGAATAATAATAATAACTAGGTGTACAATGCAGTGGTCTGCTTGCAATATTGAGCGGAGCTAGCATATTAATCCAATACTTTTCTAAAGTCAATGCTTCATTCTATTCCTCTTAAATGAGATTAAATACTCTTAGTATCCAATATCAATGGTATATTTGGTTCACATAAATGTAATGTCACATTACATTTATAATGTCTATTTGCAGTATCCAAAGTCAATGGTAGGGTTTCTTCTGGTTCACTTAAATAAATGGAATGTCTATTTGCAGTATTAAAAGTCAATGATACGTCGGGTTCACATGAACGAATTATTTACTTGCAGTATCCAAACTCAATGGTACATTATTTGCTTCACAAAAATTATGGAATTGTCTACTTTTGCAGGATCCAAAGCAATGGTTCATTTGATTCACATAATGGAGTGCCTATTTGCAGTATCCAAAGTCAATGGTACAACTGGTTCATGTCAATGGAATGTCTACTTTGCAGTATCCAAACTCAATTGTAGGTATATATTGATAATCTGAATAATTTGGTTCACATATATGGAATGGCTAATTGAATTAGTTAAAGTCAATTTTGCATCAGCCTTAATTTAGTTTTTTTTTACCTTACCTGTAAACCAAGTGGTTGTGATTTCATTTCGTAAAATGATTTTGTATTATTAGCTACAGTCTACAGTACATTATTTACAAATTTACTTGCAATCAAGGGTGGTGTGATTTTTGTTGGTATAATTAAGTTTTTAATGACCTCGTTTTATCTTCTCCTTCTCCACACAACATAGGCTTAGGCCTAATTAGTTGACTATTCATTGTTGTTAAAAGGAACAGAACGATTATAAAATTAAATATAAACGGCATGAATTTATTCACTCAATATAGAACTGATTGTTAATCAATTCGTATTACATGCAATAGCCTAAATGCTAATATGCTCTTTAGTATTCATCCGATTTTTTCTTTTGTACTGTATTTATAATGTGGTAGATTTGTTTACTAACATATGTCGAGGCTCTTGTTTACTTTTTAGTGTTGACTCGCAAATAATGTCATGGCGACCAATTAACCCATAAGGCCCATGTTGAATTTCTAAAAGTTTGCATTCATGTAGGGAAAAGTCATATGGTCCGATTTGTACCATTTCAGATTTATACCTTGCCATGGTTGGTTACTATGACTGTGTTTAATTTCGTGCAGATCGCTTCAGCCGTTTAGGAGGAGTATTTGTAAAACAAAAGCAGGAGTGTAGTATAAGAGCTTCGCTCGCTACGCTGGCTCCGCTCAAGTTTTCAACTTATTTTTCAGATAAGTGGGTCTGCTAATGTTGGTGACCCTGTGAACAATAGCCACAGTCTCCAACAAACATTCTGTCTGCACAGGCAACATCCCACTTTGCTTTCTGAAGGAAGATATGTATAGTCAAATTGTCTCAAATCATACACAAATCTTAAAGCATTGTTTTGCAAACGATTGATCAAATTAGTATGTTCAATTGACAGGCTGAAACCAAAGGCAGGCAAAGCATAATTAATGACAGCATAATTAATGACAGGCATTACCAAAGACTTCACTATTTGTAGTTTTACATCTTCTGTCAGTATTTTCCTAAATCTATTGACCAACCTGAGCAAATCCATGACCTTTTGGACGATTGATTTTACATGTTTTGAAAACTTTAACTCCATGTCAATTGTGACACCAAGAACTTAAATTGTCTCAGTAGACTTCGATATCATGTTCTCTATAATTACATTGAAATCGCGTTTGTTACTTAAAGAATGCAGGCTGCGAGAATTAGTGAAATGTAATATAGAGCACTTTTCAACATTCAAAGCCAGCCCATGGTTCTTAGACCACTGAGAACCTTTAATCAAATAATGATTTATCAACTGTTGTGCTTGCAAACTATCTGTGGGCTTGAAAGAGAAGAGAAGTTGCGAATCATCTGCATACGAAAACAGTGAGCAGTGAGATAGTTCTTTATCCATGTCAGCAGTGTAAATAATGAACAACATAGGAGGCCCCTGTACACTTCCTTGAGGCACTCCACATTTCTTTGGGAGTGGTTTCGAAGAGACACCATCCACCTTAGTTATCTGCTTCCCATTTACAAGGTAAGATTGAGACCAGCTTTGAGCTATTTCACCAAACCTATAAAATTTTAACTTGGCCATCAGCAACTCAAAGTCGAACGAATCAAATGCCTGGGAAAAGTCCAAAGCCACCAAAGCACTATCAAGCCTTTCATCCTTTGCTCTGTAAAGTTAGTCCATTATATTTAACAAAGCTGAAGTGGTGCTAAAACCTAGCCTAAAACCGGATTGGTTTTCAGGTACATCATTATCTATAAAAAAATCAATCTGGCTGTCCACTACGTTCTCAAGTTGTTTGGATACAGCCGGAAGAATAGAAATTGGTCTGATTGAGACATAAATTGGGGTTGATTTGTTTTTGGCAGAGGAAAAACCAATGCACTTTTCCAACTCTTTGGAAAGCGCCCAGTCATAATTGACAAGTTAACTAGCTTAGTAATAATCCCCAAACAATGGTTTTGATGTGACGGTTAATAAATTAAATACCCCCACCGCAGCATGTCTGCAGACTAAGCGAATATCCATTTACCTGGCTAGATTTTCACAGCATAATTACTCAGATTTATTCCCAAAATAAAAAAATAGGGATAAAGGGTACTTAGGTTTGCTGCTACTGGGAAGGTCAGGTTGTTATTAATGAAATAATAGTATAGCATGAAATAATAAATTTGCCAAATTCGATCAGTATACAGTATTAATAAACAAGCAAACTACAAGGGCTTAATCCTGTAAACCCATAAGAATTATGGGTAATAAGAATTGTTATTACCAATAAGAACAACATGGTAATTTTTAATGGTTTAGTTTTAAATTTTATTTATGGAATTTTCTCTACAACCGTTTAACGTAAAACAACGCTTTAGTACATTAAATTGTTTGTCGTTTTAAGCTCTACAAAACGATACGGAAAAAATTACAAAATTAAATATTTTTCTGGTAAAAATTTGAGACTTCCAACTTTTACCCCATAACACCTCCCTCCCCACCACAAAAAATCCAATCACAGTCCGATAATGCTTCATTCAATTTAATCAAAATCGGATTTTAAAAGACCAAAACGAAGGTAAATTTCTTGTAAATCCTGTGGAATTGGTGTTAATGTAACGTTAAATGACAGTGGGAGAACGAATATCTACGTTTATATTAAATACAAAGTTTTATCCTTTAAACCTTCAGTTGTTGTTAAAATATCACACACTTAAAGTGACTCATTTTACACTCTATGATGATCTCTTAAGCAAGCTATACAACTCTATTTTTATATGCAAATGACATTTAAATTTGACACACATTGAACTACAAAGCCTCGATGTACCCTATGTTCCTTGTCATGTACCTTGTGTTAGATTATCTCCTCAACCAACGAGGTTTATTCAAATAAGACCAAACGAATTTATTTGAGTTTTGTTTTAGAATTTGTAGAATATTTTAGATTCGAATTATGATAAAGAAATTGATTTTATTAGGTGACACACAGTTCAATTAAATGAGTTTGTGGCGTCGACTTAGCCAGAGCTGTGATGCCTTTGGTGTTTACTTTATTTTTTTATATTTATTATGTAACAACTGTTGCTAGATTGCTAAAATGTTATGTTTTGACAATATTATGATTTAGCACACTTCTTCATTCATTTTTAAATAAAACGTTATCAAAATATTCGTTCATATAGTGGTGCAATTATTTCATACAGATTAAACATCACTATAAGTTCTTAGTAACTTAGCTATTATCGACTCTCGCAGTTTATAATGCAATAGTAGTTTACGCAACGATTGCGTTAAGTGAGTCTTTACGACACGAGTAGAAAATTTAAGGCACGAGCCTTGGCGAGTGCCTTAAAAACTTCTACGAGTGTCGTAAAGACTATTAACGCGAGTTGCGTACACTACTTTACCTACGACCGTTTTTTAATTACTATCAATCTGGATTTAATTACTAACAATCACTACTGATAACTTTTAGAGAGGTTATGTTTTTGTGTATTGTCATTGCCACTGAAAGTGATGCAACGACTTGTTGTATAATCAGCTGATTTCCTGTAATTACGTGTTTGTTAAACTTCGTTAAATATTACATTTCTAGCAGCATTCTTACCATAAATAATATTGTATCAGGTACAATTCGGCAAATATTTCATTTATTTTTGGACTTCCACCAACTTAATTAAGAATACGCGAGTATCAACATGAACAAGTCGGATCAACAATTAAATTGGTCAACTGATCAGCTGATCAGCTGAGTTGACGTTCGAAGCATTACAATTTTAATTCTTTTCTCTCAATACTTGAACCTCATTGGTCCGTTACCTGTGTGGATATGAGAAAACTATGCGGATATGAAATGAAACTATGCGGATATGAAAGTAAACAGCTGTAAAGTGAAACTTTTCAATTCTAAGAACTGGACTGAAATGGCTACTTTAAAAAACGGTCGTAGGTAAAATATATTTCAACATTTAAATTCTTATATTTTACATAAAAAACATACTTATGCCATAGAATGCCGAACTTATCCTATTTATTTACTCTATGCCTATGCTGACGTGTTTAATATTAAATGATTCCTCTACATTCATCTTTAATTGAGAAATTTATAATATACAATTTTCTTGATTGAATTAATTGTCATTACAATTAATTAAAACATGGATTATTTCATCTCGTAATTTTTACTTATAATATTTTGTTTATATTACATCCATATACTTTCTTATATTTTAGGCTTTTAGACATTTTGTATTTCAATAGCACCATTATCAACATGTTATTATATTTATATTATTATACTGTGTACACAGAACCAAGAATGCCTAGTTTATTGTTTTTATTAATCCTTTATTTGTCCATCAACGTTTGTAGCAATTGTTTTATCTTAATTTCTGTTATCAGTATATTGTTGCTGGTTTATATAATTTATTCTTTGTTAAATTATCATATTATTTATTTATAAAATATATTGATTGTTAAATCACATTTCATACTGTTAGGTAATCCGCAGTGATTACACCTCATAAATGAACATATTAGACATGTTATCTGTAATGTCTAGCCTGACTGTAGCCATGCTATGTGCATGTCAATTGTTAATGTATTTTTGTAATTTCCAATGACAAATAAATGATTCTGATTCTGAATTTGACGCATTGTCAAATAATATTAATAATATGTCACTGTGATAAATATTGCAAGAATATAAACCAGAGCAGGATCATAATATTCATGGGCGACCTAGATACACAGACTTGATTATCTGCTGAAGGGTTTCACGTTTTCTGAGTTATAATGCTGATTAATGAATTTAATAAATTCAAAATATTTTAATATAATCGTCATACGAATAAAGATAAACGTACTTGAATAAAATAACTATACTTGACTGTGACCTCTTGGCTTATATATTTAAACCTTACCTTGTGATTGCCAACACGACTTGTCTACTTTATGTCTAGTTGATCTTTCTATTTGTTATACCTCTGTTCAATATTAGCTCTGTACGTAAACGTCATAAGCATTATATACATTGTGCGCAATAGTTTAGACACCCCTTATTAAGGGCTATATCAGGATAATCAAACTCTGCACACATGTTACAAAAGTACACCTTTTTGTTAGTATTTTAATTTTGTCAGGAACACCAAAATGGGGGTATTTTGGGGGTAGCTCAAAAATATTGAATTTACAGCACCATCAAGTGATAGGCCTACCACAATTTAAAGACTACTAGCCCGATAAGTGGTGTTTTACCATGCGAGTACGTTACAGCTTGCCGGGCGAGTAACGTACGATACTTTACATCATAATACACAGAATAATTAGTACATTTTAAACGAATATCACAATTTATTTAGGACATGACATAAATTATAATATTTTTATATTACAGAAAATAAAATAGGCTTTTGTAGTTAGCTGTTTATTTCGTCCGCTGACTAAGCGCACGATAAAAAGTCTTTAACCGTTCAGTGCACGGTAAAAATACATAACGTTACATTTTTGTGTTTAGGCTCGGTAAAGGACAACATTTCCAGCCTATCAATACTACTTATATTGTTAAATATAAGTATATATTTAAATATATAATATACTTATATAGTAAAAATAAGAAAGGTACCTATTTCTGTGTATTATGATATAAAATATTTTATTCAATTTTTTTTTATCAGTTGTCTGAAATTGTGAAATAAGCAATTAGCAGTTGTGACTGTTTACATTAAAATGTCAACGCAAAGGTAAACAAATATTGTAAATTTTCCATCCTACCATGGAAACCATTTAATGTTTACTTTAGAAAACCTCGCCTTAAAACTTTAGAAATCCAAGGGGCGTAGCCCGAGAGGAACTCGGGGAAGTGAATAGGCCTATGAGATTCCTAGATATGTGGACCAACTTTGTGCTTAATTTGAGCTGTATCGGTTTAGTATTTTAGTCGTGGCAGCCGAACAGACAAACAGACGGACAGACGCCACCTCAATTTTATAATATTATGGATTAGTCAAAAAGAATATTGGCGTGAACAACGTCTCTTCTCAACTCAATACAAAAAGACAGGCATTTTTGTTTTCCATCAGCCTGAATAAAAATAAACTTCAAAATCGCCTATTAACTTTTAAATTACTTGTACCAAGAAAAATAATGTCAGTATTACCATGAAACTAAAAAGTTCATTTTTGTTAGCATAACACCATTGTCCGGGACCCCAAAATGTTTTTTAGAAGCTCAAAATTTGTAAACATAATGCCACATCAATTGGTATCTAATTTAAAAGGCCTTAAGATAAAAAGATTATAATCAAAAACTAGAGGTACCTATTACGGCAGTTTTTAGTTTTCATTTGTTTGAAATAAAAAATAACTGCCTCCAAAATGCCCCATTTATGGTTTTCATGTGAAATTGTGATACCAACTAACCTGTACAACACGATAAAATTTTATTAGTGGATATTGATCTCTATTTTTAAGTGAGGCTTCATAGGCTGATGAGAAATAAAAAATGGATGTCATTGGTTGAGACCTCTAGTTTTTTACGATATTATTTTTAACTGATGGTTTTTCAAATGAGGTGTCACTTTATGGGGCTTTGCACATATAACTTTTGGACTACTCCTCAGATATCACATTTTGCGTGGAGCCATGCAGTGCCTGTGTGCAGAGTTTGGTTTCCCTGGATTACGCATTAAAAGTTGATAGGGTGAGCATAAAGTGAGGGGGTTTCCATACTTTTGTCCAACCCTGTATGGGCCTTATTCATTGTAGGTAAGTGCTATTATTATTCTAGCTATTAAATTATTTTCGTGGTTGGGTCTGTTTATGTACGTGCGTGAACTGTTTATTTTGTCCCAACAGGCAACCTAACAAAATTTTATGATTCAAAATACTGATGGGTCAGAAGGTTTTATGAACTTTATTTCAATTAACTTCGTATAAAACCCTAAAGTCAGCGTCTAATAGTAAAAGAGTCAATTAGCCCATTCATCCATGAGAAAAGGCGTTTTTAAAGAATTTTTACCCATATATTTTTGTTAATGGTGTTTAATACAAGATCTTTCTTCTTGAAAGATCTATATATTTTTACTACTCATCTAATTTACTTTATCCACACAGTTTTGTGAATTATAATACTTTTCTCACCTAAAAGTTACCAAAATATATTAAGTACTAAATTCAACACTTATATTGTCTTTACGGAGAGTAAACAGGTGATTGTAAAATGCTTCGTTATAAAAACGTATTCATAAAATTTAGCTAAGTTATTAGGGTAGGGTGCTAAATACAACCAACAAATACATTCAAGTTTTGCTCGTTGAGTCGAACATCAGTATATTGGGTATAATGTTATTTAAGATACAGGGATTAAGACATAAATTCTAGTAGTTTTCAGTTGTTTACTATGAAAATCAGTTATTTCTTTTTGCATTGAGAGAATTTTAACTATAACTTTAACTATTCTATACATTTGAAAGCTTTTTAAAACATATGATTTTAGTGCAGCTTTAATTACAACGCTTTTGGTAGATTTTAAAGTTTATGAATTTATAAAAACCCAACATGAAAGAGTTATTTGAGACGCGACCACAGCTCTGACCAATGCTACATCTGGGATCAACAAAAGACGGAGCAAATCCCACAAATGCAATAACTTTTCAGCTGTTTCATGTACTGTTGTTTATTACTATTGACAAACCAATCCTCTGCACATTCTGTGGAAATAAGTTAAAAGATTATATTAGACGATTGAGAATCTCAGAATGGTCCAGACTTTCAAATTGTAGCTTTATAAGAGTTTAAACTTTGTATACATTTTAACCAGACTTTGCAAAGCTCTAGTACAGTAATTTCTCTGAAAACTGTTGTTTAGATACAGCAGAGTGGCAATAAATTAATGGTCTACATATTGAGGTACTTTAAACTACAGCTGTCCTGTTTATCGTTTTAATTTACTTTTATAAAGAAAATTTATACTAGGTGGCGTTCGCAGAGGCATCCACAAAATTGAGCGGAGTCACCAAGGGTTAATATTATATTGTTTTTGTCATACTGCAGTAAAAACAGTCGTTTTTAATGCATGCGTTGTGGATCTAAAGTAGCATTTTTACTCTTTAGGGAGCAAAAGTCGTTTTTAGCCTCTATGGAGTAAAAATCAGCTGTTGTCAACTCAGTTGTAAATTTCTATTGTAAACAATTGCATTTATCGAAATATGTATCGATTCGTGCTTCGTAATCATTTTAACCTACAGTCTACAGTCTCTTCCCATAGCGTTTTAGCATTGCAGATAATCTATTCCCAAACTCAACACTGCTCACCTTTACTACTTCCTTCACCACCCCCTACGTCGTGGACCTGTTTCCCTCTCTTCTCATAGCATTTTAGGATTCCAAATCCCTTAATCTAATCGTCATAAACAGTTCCCACACTCCGGACTGCTCGCCTTGACTATTTCCTTCACCACTTCCTACGTCGCGGACTCGTTTTCCTCCCTTCCCATAAAATTTTAGGAATGCATATACCTAAATCTAACCGCCATAAACAGTTTCCACACTCCAGACTGCTGAACTTTAGTACTTCCTTCACCACTTCCTACGTCACGGACCTCAAGCTATTGTCGTCCTTTGATTATATTTATGATCCATTCCGTTTCTGTTCTAATATTTGTGGAATAATGCTATCAGCTATTTCTATATCTACTGCATTTAAAAGTCAACAGCTGATCATATGTCTTTGTTTATGTGTCAAATACTGCTTCCATAAGGTTTACATTGAAACTTTGAGACCCAGTGGGGCGGATTCCTGAGAGACATTTTTAACGCCTTATAGATGTTAGCACTCACAGATATGGTCTTTATCACCATGCAAAATTTGAAAACGATTGATTCAGCCGTCTAGGAGGAGTTTGCGTATTACGAAATGCACAAGAGTCAACGTATAAGAGCTTCGCTCGCTTCGCTCGCTCCGCTCAATAATATCGGTTATTTTGTTATATTTTGGAATGTTATTTTTTTTTATTTTCTCAGTTGAGATCTGTTGTTTAATTTCAATAAATCATTATCGTATTTTTACCAATAAGAAATAAACATAATTGATTATTATTCATGTATTTACTATTTTGTCTATGCAGGTAGATTATGAAAATATACTTGTTCGTATACATACATAATGTTACAGTTAATATACATAAAATTAATAAAAACTGCAAATTGAGTATCAATGATTCAATTCGTGATCACATCGCCTGTAATTCAGTTTGGGCTAAGAGTTATTACAACAGTCGGGCGAGGGGATGTTGTGGAACGAACCGATGACCCAGAGTAGACTGATGGGAATACGTTAGTCTTCAAATAGGGCTACTTTAGACCTAGATCTCTGTTCCGTATGCTTTCAACGTGCTGATGCGAGAGTTTTGAAAGTTAGTATCGATTGGTCTCCATGGTAACTTTGGGATAACTCACAAGGTTTACGTTTGCTTCGATATTTAAATGTAAACAAGCAGAGCTGCCTGATTCACTTTAGCTTTATTTCACAACTCCACACAGCTGATTCAAACTACTTAAGTATAATCTTTTGTTCGAGTTTTTTTTAGGCTTATCCTAAGATTGTGTAATTGATTTTAGAAATAAGTAAGATCCTATAACCGTTGCTGTGTCAACCTAGGCTCTGACCCCAATTAAGATCATCAAGTCATGAGTATCCTACTAATATTATAAATGAGAAAGTTTGGATGTATGGATGTATGTATGGATGTATGTTTGTGACAAGTGAACGCATTAACCACTGGACGGATTTTGCTGAAATTTGGCATGATGATAGCTCACATTCCCGATTAACATATAGAAATATTCTTATCTCAAAAACCCTTTCGGGCTCCGCCCCAGTGGCTCTATAGTTCCTCATGTTAACCTTATGAGTATTCATATTAGAAGGGAATTAAATAATTTAGTCAGCTTTTTCAACTAAAAAGTTGATTCTATGATATGCAAAAGCATTAAAAACTTACAAGGATTATTAACAGGGTGCAGCACTATCATTTTTTTTTTATCTATGACAACAGCTATTTTGCAACCAAAAGGTGAGTGAGCGTAGCGAACGAACTTCATCCTGGAGGAGAGTTAGCGTAGCGAACGAGCTAACCTGAAGGCAAGTGAGCGCAGCGAACGAGCTCCAACCTAAAGGTGAGTGAGCGTAGCGAACGAACTTCAACCAGGACGTGATTGAGCCATGCGAACGAGCTCACTTATGAAGTAAAACGGGGCAAAGCCCACGGGTACAGCTGAGTGAGCGTAGCGAACAAACTTCAACCTGGAGGCGAGTTAGCGTAGCGAACGAGCTAACCTGAAGGCAAGTGAGTGCAGCGAACGAGCTCCATCCTAAAGGTGAGTGAGCGTAGCGAACGAACTTCAACCAGGACGTGTTTGAGCCATGCGAACGAGCTCACTTATGAAGTAAAACGGGGCAAAGCCCGCGGGTACAGCTAGTAATTATATAATATGAGTATAATATAATAGTTACTAATACATTACTTATCAATTTAAGTAATGGTTTTGTGAAAATCTAATGCTACAGAACCTAAGACGCTATGGGATCTACAGCAACACTAATTGACACACTTATTTTTCAGTTATTGTGGGTCATTTATAATTTATAACTTCCTTGATTTATTACACTCCAAAAACTAATACACTAAGGTTTTTAATATGTGCATTGCGTTATAAAATTACCAGGAGATATACTGTATCATGCAATGAAAAGAAAACAATAAGATAATCCTTGTTACAGATAAATAATGTTTACACAACTTAAAAGGTGGGGATTTCACATTGGTGATTTAACGTTCTAACTGAACCATTAAACATAAACTAAGTATACCCACTATGATATTTCATGGCCGAAACTAGTATGGAATTCTTTTTAACGAAAGAGGTGATCGTCACCAGAACGATGGTTTGTTGGTCTTATCAACAACAGCTCAACTTGGCTGGTTGTCCACGAACTATTGTTGTCTCCACCACAAACTTCTAACCCCATTGACAAACCGTCGCACCTATTCATAAACGATAACTCTTTACAAACTATGTATAAGTATAACTTAACATATTGACTCTAAACAGGCTATTGTATATCCCATTTCTTATTTGCACGTAACCTAGTCAGGTAATCATATTTTGTAACAAGGTTTTCATCGCAGTTGTTTTGTTTTTTTAGACTAGTTATTTTCAATTTTTATATGGAATTGTTATACTGTCATAATTTTAAAGTACCATATACAGAGACTCAACCAATTAATTGTTTTCAGTTGTTTAGGAAATGACTGAAAATATACTTACCAAAATATAATAAAATAAATCTTGAGATATTATACAGTTTGTGACACTGAGATTGTCAGCTATGAGATGTTCAGACAGTAATATTAGAATGTTTGGATTTTGTTTTGATTGGATCCATATTTTTTATTCTGCTTAGAATATACAACAGAGAGCTATATACACTCTGTGTGGCATATTATGTAAAGTGTAACGAAGTATGGTTTAATCATTATACAAATCTATAAGAAGTATAAAAAAATAAGTTGTGTTTCGAGGTATTAATAAAGGCAATCTAGTAGTGGTTATGTAAACAAATATGCTTTATGGAGAACACTTAATTTTTTAGATTACATAGATTATTATAACATTCTACACACTCGTTAGTTATCAATTCTTAACCGGGAGGGGGGGGGGGGGGGGGTAAAAATATCTTTAAATATTTAACTAACTCAGGACTCTCTCTTCTTGTAGAAGTAAACATTTGTAGGTGACGGCTCGTTTTAGCTTGATTATTGTGTAATTTCAAAATTTGTCTCTTTCAACTGTAAATAGTTTGATATATTTTGTAATAAGAACTGTATGTTTGTGAATGTAGAATGTAGTTCATTATTAATCTGTTAAACAAATAAACTTTTTTTTTTATATTTAAGGACACATTAATAAAAATTAAATTTCATACTTCAAGACATTATATGCCGATTTATAAACACCAATAAATAAAATATTTATTTCTCTAGCATAATTGTAATAGTTTTTTATGTATATTCTTGGTTTATACTGTACTTTTAAACTCAATGTAAATAAATTGATCCTGTCCTGGTAAAGTCAGTTGCCTTTTTATAGTTTTAAACTAGACTTTTCCATCCTTGATCATTGGGTTTTAAAGCATTTTATTAAATTTCTACAAAACATGACTTTGTTTTTCGGTTTCAAAACTGGGTTCTGGTTGACATTTCCCTACCTTGTACAGCTCCAAGCGTATTGTACATTTAAACAGGACCTTTGTCATGTCCTCTTTAAAGCGTTTACGTTGAATCAGTAACATTTCACAGACAATTCTTTACAAAGGGTTTAAGCGCATCATTGCTATCATAACTTTGCCCATTTTAGTAAGAAAAAAGAACACTTAATTATTTTGTTTCTTTTTGTAAATTATCTCTGATAATTTCACTGGTTTACATTCATATGGCAATTGAATTAAATTATTTTAACAGTTTTTTGCCATAATTTCCTAAACTATAAACACTCTCCAATTGAATTGTTAGTATCAAATGATCAATTTAATTTGATCAATAATTTATATCACGTTCAGTAAACTTATTAAATTTAACATTTTATTTTGATAATTATAATATCTCTATGTGGCCGCAATGTAGCAGACGATAATATGAATAAATAATTATAAAAACTAATGCATTATAGTATTAAAACAATGTTCTCGGGTACAGTAACAAATTAATAAAACCAAATTTGAGCCACATATAAAGCAAATTTACATAAATGTAATATAACACACGTACTGGTCCAAATTAAATGTAACTTTTATAAAGATTTCCTTAAAACGTTTTCGAGCAGGTTTACTTGTTTCTGTACCTGACGTAAGTTTTAATTTATTCGTACCCAAAGAAAGAAAAATCCTTGTTGATCTCATGATTGATCTCCTCTATCCTAATGTAAAAAAAGAAAAGCAGGTCCTGCGTGCTATCCCTACCATATGCGCTCACTAGCGGATTTATAAACATTAGGACTTCATAGCTCAAATTAAATAAAATCTATATACTTATTTAATACGCAAGCAGGATTTTTGTGACAATTACTCCTCCAAAACTACTGAACCAATTGACATGTTTTTGGTGTCATTGGAAAGAGCGTAACGTGAAGTTGTGCAGGAAACTTTCTTTTTAGGTAAATAATTAGAGAGTGAGGCCCTGGGGCCCTTTAAAGTTTCGTATTTCTCCATAAGAATAACATGGGAAACAAACATAGTTTTGAAACTCCAGCTGTTGTCAGAAATTAAAGTGATAATTGGTCTCCATGGAAGAATGAAAAAATTCACAATGTTTACATTAGCTTTGACATTTAAATGTAAACAACCAGAACTGCCAAATGCCTATTTCACAATTTCAGACAGCTGGTCCAAAAAAAATTTAACTTTTCATCTTAAACTTTATGGTAGATTATTTTATTATAAATCTATTTCAATGATTATGAAACAGATTTTTACCGCTGCGAAGCAAAAATTGAAAGTGAGAAGAAGAACATATATGCTAATTGCAAGCATGCAATGTGTTAATAATCTCTGTTGTATTAAAAATGTGTATAGTTATGGATGTTGGTTTGTGTTTAATGATATAAGTTATTAATTATAGAATTTTTATTTTAAGGATTTGGCATATGAGTAAGCCATAAATAACACCATTTCAGAGTTCTGCCAGTTTTTGCCTAACCACTGTAGAGTTTAAAGTAGCCTACACCTTATTGTCTACTAAATTGGCTAAATAACTTAGGTACGGTACATTATAAAAGCTGGCAGCCTTTTTACGTTGACTTAAATTGTAAACTTACCTTTTCCCGTCCATGGGCAGTTTGATAGTTAAAAATACCCCCGCCGCAGCAAACCTGCCGACTAAGCGAATTTCCATTTGTCTGAATTGATTTTCAGTCAAATATATTTTAATAACATTAGGTTTAACGATTACCTAGGTTTGCTGCTACAAGGAAACTAATAAAGTGTGTTTTTGAGTAAAATATTGATAGCTTAGTACAAAATAAATAAATTTGCCAAGTTTGATCAAAATATATCCATAATTAAGCAAACTACAACATTTAACAATATTCTCCATAAGAATAACATTGGAATTTAAATTTTCAATTTTTTAAATTTTCTCCGTTACTAATAACTGAACAAAAATACTTTTATATACTAAATTATTTGTTTTTTAAGCTCTTTAAAAAGGTCTAAGAGAAATTGGGAAATTTTGTGTTTTGAGGGTCAAAAGTGAGAAAAACCAATTTTTACCCCATAAAACCCCCCGTAAAGCCCCGTTCCCATGGTCCGATCATGCTGGTTCGCGAACTCATTCAAGTTTATCCCGCTTTACACCTTTAAACCAAATTTCATCAAAATCGGACAAAAATTACTCAAGTTATCGCGTTCACGGACGTATATATATATATATATATATATATATATATATACATATATAAAAATTTGAACGAATGGTGTTTTTGGCCTCTGGGGACATCAAAATGAAAAAGTAAATCGGTCCCGGGTCTAGGTCTTACCGTGCCACCTACGGTAATAGCTACTTCCCTATATAGTCCCTATATATTCCCTACATATCCAGCTTCCGTGGGATTTTTTGTGAAGGGAATGTGTGACTATGTGGAATCTCTTTATTATATGTCACATAATGGTGTAGTACCGGGTGTTTACCCTCAAATTGCGGGGTTTGGTTTTTATGACGTCGTAAATCCAAGATGGCCGCCATGTGTGACATCTATTCATTAAATTAATAATAACTCTTTTCAGAGTAAAATAATCGAATTTTAATTTACACCATTGAATTCAGCTCAAAAAATCAAACAATTTGGTGTTTTGAATCATTGCTCTATGACCATTGGTTACCGAGATATTGAAGGCGGAAAACACAGAACATTGTCCCCATGTTATCCTTATGGGGAAAAAATAAAATTGTATATCTAGCTTATTACTCAGCATATCTTAATAATAATTGGTATGTGGCTTCATTTAGTAGATATCTACTTGATTATGGCCTAAAATCCCCCATTTTTACATTTCCGTGGCAGCAAACCTGCATACTAACTGCCAATGTTATTCTTATGGACAATTTTTTGCATGCTTGTTCATGAACATACTTTGAGAAATGATGATGTGTGGCTCCATTTTAATTATTTATTGAATCATTTGCAATTCGTTGAGTATACAGGTCAGCTGCTACGGGGGTATTGTAGCTATAAAAAATATCACAAATTATTGGTATAAAATAAAATAAAATAGACTATAGTTCTGGGTCATATGTAATTTCGTGTGATTGTATGATTGGTGGTGATAGATAGGTAGTGCCATATAGAATCGTGTACTACCGGGTGTTTTGTCTGAAAGTGTGGCCAAGCTGGTGTTTTTGGCCCGCCGTCTTGGATCCACCATATTTGATATTAATATAATTTTTTAAATGTAATCCTGGTGTTGTGACTCATCATTATAAACTATAAATGTTTACGCTAATTTCAATTCCGAAAACCGTTTGTAAATATCGTCTTTCGTTTCGAAGATATATTGAAATGAAAACTCCCCCCCCCATATATCTTTTACGGACGTTTCGTACTTTGATTATTTTTCTCATATATCCAGTTCTTATTATCGCTTGCAATTCGTTATAGTCTTAAAGTATTCAGTGATGTAAGGGCTTTTATTTAAGCTATCGATCATTAAAATCGGACGAGTTAGAGTTGAGCTATGAACCACAACACAATATTAAATTTAACTTTTTCCAAATCAGTTTTATTAAAAGATTTATATCTCGGTTTGTTAATACGGCAAAGGTTCATTCTAGTCTTAAATTACTCAGTAAATGTCTGGTTTAAAATGTTATTAATCACTAAATGAAATCTGACTAATTGAAAATGAGTCATGGGCCTTTATTTAACATTAATAATTATTTTTATTTAGAAATTTTTCTTTGGTTAAAGCAATTAAAGACATACAGGGCTGGTCATCAGGTTTACAACATTTGTTTGGTGTAAGTACAAAGTAAATGATGTGTGATGAGGCATATAAGACTAAAAGGTTCCACGTCTGAAAATTGTAACACTGATGACTAGCCCTGTATGTCTTTAACCAAAGAAAGTTTTGGACATAAAAAAAATTAATGTTGAATGATGGTTCATGACTCATTTTAAAATAACTTAGTCAGATTTCATTTAGTGATTAATAAAATGGAAAATCAAACATTAACCAAGTAATTTGAGACCAGGAAGAACTTAGTGACGTACTAATAAACCGAGATATACATATTTTAATAACAACAGAACTTTTTTTTTTGCTGAACTCCTGCATCAATCTTTGCATATTTCCAAACTTTCTATTTATTGCATTGTTATTTATTTTTGTTAATATAGTCTATCCTGTTGTTATTGCATTGTTATATCTTGTTCTTGTACAGAGTTTATCATATTGTTATTTTTCTAAATGCTTTATCTGTTTTTCGTTTGTTCTGCCTCTTTACTGAAGTTTCACTCGGCTACTGCATTGCATCATTGTTATTGTTCCTATACTGGTTTTGTTTTTCGAATATCTCGTTTTGTCAACTTGTTCAGATAGTTTGTTATTTATAGTTGTTACTTATAGTTTGTTATTCATAGTTTGTTAATTATAGTTTGTTATTTATTGTTGTTATTTATCTTTTTATGTCTTGTATTGAAGTCTTGTTTTCCAGTTTTTTTTTCACTACTTTTGTACTGGCCTGTGATTTTTTTCTGCTTCTTCCGTATGTAAGATTATTGTATTATTCATGTAAAAATGGTGCAACCGTTAACAAATAAATAAATAAAATAAACAGATTTGTAATAAGTTAAGTTTAATATTGTGTTAGGGTTCGTAGCTCGACTCTAACGCTCTAACTCAACCGAATTTAAAGATCAATAGCTCAAATGAAAGCTCATCACTGAATATCTTTAGACTAGAACGAACTGCAAGCGTTAATAGGAACTGGAGATATAAGAAAAATAATCTTAAAAATGTTCAAAGTACGAAACGTCCGTAAGAAATGTATGGGGGAGAGTTTTTATTTGAATATATCTTCCAAACGAAAAAAATATATTTAAAAACATATTTCAGCATTGAAATCAGCGTGAAAATTTAGTTCATAATGATGGGTCACAACACTAGCATTGTATAAAAAAGTTATTAACATCCAATATGGCGGATCCAAGATGGCGGCCAAAAACACCAGCTTGGCCACACTTTCAGACAAAATACTCGGTAGTACACGGTTCTACATGTCATCACCTATCAATCGCCAACAATCATACAATTGCTTAATTGAAAATCCTACAAAATTACATATGCCTCACAGCTATAGTCTAATTTATTTTATTTTCTAATACCTGTAATTTGTTTACTCGTAGCAGCAGACCTGTATACTCAACGAATTACAAATGCTTCAATAAATAATTAAAATGGAGCCACACATCATCATTTCTCAAAGTATGTTCATGAAAAGCTTGCAAAAAATTGTCCATAAGAATAACATTGGCAGTTAGTATGCAGGTTTGCTGCCACGGAAATGTAAAAATGGGGGACTTTAGGCCATAATCAAGTAGATATCTACTAAATGAAGCCACATACCAATTATTATTAAGATATGCTGAGTAATAAGCTAGATATACAATTTTATTTTTTCCCCATAAGGATAACATGGGGACAATGTTCTGTGTTTTCCGCCTTCAATATCTCGGTAACCAATGGTCATAGAGCAATGATTCAAAACACCAAATTGTTTGATTTTTTGAGCTGAATTCAATGGTGTAAATTAAAATTCGATTATTTTACTCTGAAAAGAGTTATTATTAATTTAATGAATAGATGTCACACATGGCGGCCATCTTGGATTTACGACGTCATAAAAACCAAACCCCGCAATTTGAGGGTAAACACCCTGTACTACACCATTATGTGACATATAATAAAGAGATTCCACATAGTCACACATTCCCTTCACAAAAAATCCCACGGAATACAGTTTGCCCCCCGACTAATAGGGAAATTCGCTAAAATTAACCTTTTTAACTGGAATAGCAATGTTATGTAAATTGTGAGTATTTCCATTAGTTAATAATCTTTCAGTCGACTTTTTTAAAATCATCGGAAATTATGACTGTTGTTAGTTTTAAACAAGTTATTTGTTTATAAATAACTCCTGTACTTCTTTGCTATTGCTCGATTTCGAGCAACATGTACACTAGTCTTATATAAAGATTCCTGTTGAACTTACTTGAGCAGGTTTACTTCTTTATATATACCTGAAGTTTTTGTATATATTCACAAATAAACTAAAAGTAGCAAACGCGTTAGTGAATTAACAAATAGCTAAATCAATCTTGTATGTATTTACATACTAACTGTTATAATATGAAATACCTTTTAATACTAAAATTCCTACGTTTTAGGTATATATTGAAATATATCGAATTTAATACCTTTTCCTATAAAACTAGATTCGTTTTTAAACAAGTCACAGGTTTACCGTTTAACCATCGATGCTCAAGTATGAGCTACATAATATTTTAGAAAAAAAAAGATTGTTTACTTCTCAGCAGCTCCGTAATGCTTTTATTTAGCTCATTTAATATTGAGAAAGTGAAATTGTATCCACAAATAAACCCAGCGATGACATTAAAGAAAGTTCCATTAAATAAGAAGGAAAAAAATGGAAAAAATAAAAATGTTATTGAGTAACAAAGAAAACGAATTTAAATAATCATTCATTATTCACGAGTTTGAATACATTCACAAAATTAAGAATATGTAATTTAGCATTAACTACATCAATGATAAGATTCCTGATCAAAATACAACTTAAAAATTAATATGAAATAGAAACCTCAGTTTTTGAAGCATTGTTTGTAAAGGTGCCATAAATTAATTTGCATTTTATAAATGTTTTCAACCGCGTCATATTAAGGAAACAATAATACCTTGTTTTCGGACATAATGTTTTCACTTGCAAATTGGTCATTGTTTTTGTGAATGCTAAACCTGGAGGTACACAGAGTTCGTTTCAAACGTTTACCATCATAGTTGATTTCCATTTTATTCGTGTTTTATTTTTTTTTTTATTGCTCATGACTTAACTCGGAGTTTTCACTTCAATTTTTGGAAAACGTTAAAACATATATGAATATAGAGTCCAAATTATAATATAATGAATATTAATAGCGATAAGAAATTATTATGTTTTCATTGTGAACGAAGACCAGTTGCATTTAATATGCCTAATTAGTGTTACATCACGACCGACTGTAGATAACCGTCATCTAATGCCAAGTTATGAAAAGTTGAACCGCTGATGGAGTAAGTTAGGATTATACGTCATATTGTTTGAAGACAAATTACTCAACTTTTAAATGCGATATCACTCGTATTGTTCCTGGTTTGTCATTAATACTTAACACATTACCAAACTAAACTTCAGAGATATGGCTGAAAAGGCAGACTAAAACAACGAAAACTTACAAACGTTTATTTGCAAATCACACTTATACTAACCATAACAATGTTTACTCGTCACAACTAGAAATAATTTATACAACGTTTCGTAGTACATATAAAAATCAATGAAAAATATTACTTTTGTACACTTAATAATAAATAGAATATTAAATACAGGTTCCACATATGGATAAATAAAGGTCTAATACGTAGTATTAGCTTTAAATTAAACACTAGATTGGTAATTTTGATTTGTCCACATCACAGATTCAACGAAATAGATAGAGTCTCAGTGTAGCACCCTAGCTAGTAAAGCAGCTCCTAGAGTGACCGTGCTGACGAAGTGAAAAGATGCTGAAGAAGCACCTTGGAACCAAGGATCTGACGGGTGTCTGTAGACAGGTAAACAATATGTTAACATAAACATATGATACATAGAGTATAGAGTCTCCTCTAGCAAGCACCCTAGCTAGTAGAGCAGCTCCTAGAGTGACCGTGCTGACGAAGTGAAAAGATGCCGAAGAAGCGCCTTGGAACCAAGGATCTGACGGGTGTCTGTAGACGGAACAACAATACGTTAACATAAACATATGATACATAGAGTATAGAGTCTCCCCTAGCAAGCACCCTAGCTAGTAGAGCAGCTCCTAGAGTGACCGTGCTGACGAAGTGAAAAGATGCTGAAGAAGCGCCTTGGAACCAAGGATCTGACGGGTGTCTGTAGACAGAACAACAATACGTTAACATAAACATATGATACATAGAGTATATAGTCTCCCCTAGCAAGCACACTCGCTAGTAGAGCAGCTCCTAGAGTGACCGTGCTGACGAAGTGAAAAGATGCTGAAGAAGCGCCTTGGAACCAAGGATCTGACGGGTGTCTGTAGACAGAACAACAATACGTTAACATGAACATATGATATGTGCAGCTGATGAAGTGAAGGTATAGTGAAGAGTACGAATGGAACCAATCATGAATGACTGTAGGCATAAAGATACTATGTTAACATACAATATGATATGTAAACTATAGACAGTATGAGTGTAGGGTCTCAGCTATTGTAGTACCTTGTGTACTTAGTGTTATCGTTCTCACAGAATAACGTGTTGTAAAATATATCAACTACAAACCATTTTCAGGGTACCAAAGTAATCCAACTAGTAACGATTTGTTTCTAATCTAAAGTAAAAATATGTAATAGTTATTTAGAAAACTACGTCTTTAGTTTTTCATTTTTGATTGCCCTATGCTTTATCCAGTTAAGTGTTCGTATATTAGAATTTCAACATTTTGTGAAGGACACAAGATATGAGATCGTATTAAATATTACGATACAAAGCTAATCCGTCTATCGAAAGGTTCAATACGGTCTCTGTGTTACAACAGAGGAACGAAGTTTATTCAAATCAAAATACTGTGGGTGAAAAACTTTGTATGTTCCTATTTCCAAATTGTTTTCAAATTTCAATTCAATGTCCCAATTTTACAGTATTTAAAACTGAGTTACACATGTAGTTTGTATTACAAATTTGTAATACAAATTTTGTAAAATACGTTGTACAAACGTATTTATAAGTTGATATTCTTCTTATGTGAACAATGAAATATACGTTACGACAATTGAATTTTAATATACCTTTAAATGGAATTATTCCTGCAAACTGTAGATAATTATGTTCAATATTTTGATTGTCGTTGATTTATTAAATTTTATTTCTGGTGAGCGTATTATGATGTTGAACTTTAGATTTGTAAGCAAAAAATACATGTAAAGAGGCTTCATTTCAACAAATAGTATGCAAAAGTAATAGAAATGAGGTAAAATAGTACATAATCTGCAGCTTGGTAACAACCAAAACTGTACTTTTTCTGAATCGAGATAACATATTATTTACTTGAAGTTTTCTTTGTCGATTCATTGTCATAGTATTTTCCAATTTCTTTGTGGTCTTACCTTTAGGCATGTTTTGCCTCAATATGAAGATCATAGTGATATACGGATTTACAATTTACATGTGCAAATTTCTTGTAGCACGTTGTAATTTGTACCTTGTCTTGCAATATAAATTACCCGATTAGACTGTATACTGTAGCAAATATAATGAATAATGAAAACAGTCAAATACTCTAATGAAAAGTATTTGAGGAAAATGTTGGAAGATTTCATGATTAAAGAAAGTACTTCTTTGGGTTGAATAACAATGAATAGTTATCAAAAAATATTAACGGTTGGATGAACAATGAATATGAAATAATAAACTGTAATAATGGACTGTATGGTGATTTTTTTTTGTGTTTTGGTGTGAGTGATGTTTGTAATGTCCAGTGAAAATATCACACTATACTTTTTAACTCACGTTTACACCATAACATCGTCATCTGAAGAAGTTTCTTTCAGTATTATTACAATAAACTCGTAAACTTAGTTGCCCGATTCGAAGTCTAAAAATATTAATTAGCAAGGTGATCCCAAAAGCCACAAAACAAAAATACAATACAAACAAACACACAACAACAAGGTCAGGGTATGGGAGATAACTATGTAATATTTGAGGAGCGTTTATTTTTTACAAAACACATTCTTTGAAAATAACAGCAATAACAAAGAAAGCTAGACATACATCAAACAAACAGAATAACACTAAAATGCAAAACAAATGACTAAGACAAGTAACAAACAACACATTACATAATTGATTACATGATGATATGAAAATGAGTGTTATACATAAAATGATGTTTGGAGTGTTATGATGCAGGTATGTATATCTTACACATTGGTCTTTACTATAGGCTCAGAAACAGTTTTGTAATGAAATAGCTTTGTATAGCTTGAAATAGCTCATGTATACGTTTTTAGGATGGTGAAATCAATACAAAATGAAAAGTCCTAATTTACATGAACTTGTGTTAAATAAAACATGAAATTTTTGATCTCGTGCAATAGTGTAAAGAGCATTACTGGATGCCGATGACCCCGCAGGCAACTCTAGTGCCGGCATGTCCAGTGGTCAGACTGTCACTGAAGCCCCCACGGCCCAGATCGTCGGCGTCGCTGTGGACGACCACGGCACGGCCCAGGATGCTGTATTTGCCCACCAGAGAGATGATCTTGTCTGTGATCACCACGTCGGCCACACCGTTGTCCTCAGCGAAGATGTTACCCAGGTCTCCGGCATGACGTACCTCATCGTTCGGGCCTCCGTGGTTTTTCTACAAAAGTGCATATTTATTAGGAAAGGTTCAACGGATTGGTGACAAAAAAGCAGCTAAAATATTTGTCTTATACGAGTTAGGTAGTTTGTGATTCATTTCAGTATTAGGTATGGCGTTTAAACTCTTCTTCTTTATAAGCTCGTAGGAAGTTGGGTAAACGTTTTTTTAGTACTAGTAAAATGTATGTTAGCAATTTTAAAGGTTGTAGTGGGAAACGGGTGGACATTACCAACGATTTATTATATCATACTGGACCCTTGTGTCTTGAATTTTCCTCTAATGAAACATATAGCAGTTTTTTTTTTTTTTTTTTTTTAAATAATGTACTAGGCACGCTATTGAAAATGCTAATATTTTTACTGTACGATGAAAGTTTAGATATTTTCTAATTACTCAACACAATTGGTCATGTGTACCCTTCTACTCACTAATGATAGACGTGGCCAAAGTAATTAAGGTAATGACATACAGATTAATTAAGGTAATGAGATGAGATGCTGACAGGAATGGTACTGTTATATCCAATGATGATTATACTACTGATATTGACTGTTGAGTTAAGACGCTTGGGAGGAGGCAATAGTATTATTGCATTGATCCATGTTTAAAATAAATTAATAGTAAGCAATTCTAATTAGATATATTTTCCACCAAACAGAATAGTGCTTAAATTGCCAGTTCTAACATTTAACATCATCTAACAGTAAATAATAAACAGGTTTAGCTTTTCTCTTCAGAGATAGGTTTACAAGGACAGTATACCTTACCCAAGGCGAGGCTTGGAACACCAGTTGGTAAACGGAACGGGCAGGGATCGTTATCTAAGGGATAAGTGCTCTCCTGTCACCTGTTTCATTTTAATCTAGACCCATCCAGTCAAGTAGTAATGGCTATGGACATTTAACCTCGACATGTGCTGTAGACTTAATACAACATACGCATTCGGACGTTGTGCTCATTCTGTTCATTTTAAGATTCAAATGCGTTGATTTGGAATTTCACGATATACTAAAACATTTTTACCCGTCTAGAACCTACCTATGCATTATTTGTAACGCAGTTCGAATGCATTTTTAAATGGAAAGTTAGGCCTAAGTGTTTGATTAATTTGTCCCGGAAAAGATTCTGGTAAAAAGGCATTCAAATATCTGGTATAGAAATAGTACTTTAAACACAAAATAAACGATAAATGTCATTAATATGCACAATATCTTATGAGATTAGGGCAACAACCTATGTGTTAAAGATAAAAACTTCTGAAATTAGTTAATATGACGCCATTTTGTAGTTTGTCTTGAGGTGATATTAATAGTTCTTGAGACCATAATTAACTTTAAAAACCGGACAATCCACAGTGAATGGCTAGACCATCTAATGGTTTTACTTTCATCGTCAAAGAAACTACGCAGAAAACAATTCTTCCCTTGTTTTGCTCCAGGAATATTAAGTTTATTTGGGTTACTAATAATTGGATTCTATGCACGGATTGACAACAATAAATGAGATAGATGATTTCCCTTTCCAAAGAACACTTTAAACACGATGAATAATTTCAATCAATAAAAGTAAGAGGAAACGCCTAATTGAAAATTGCAACAAATATGGATTGAAAGAAGATGGATGCTATAAACGAAACGGGGTCATCACAGAGATGGTTTATTGGTTTAATCAACAAGAGCACAGTGGTGTCCCCAACACAACTCTCCACCCCTCCATCGAGACAAACCATCGCTTGGTAGACGAAATGTTGGGATACTATGTTTTGTCTCAAGGCAGTTAATTGTTCAAGGTGACGATAATAGGTACTGTAAGTGGATAAAGCACAGTAGCTAGGCCAGTGCATGATTTACTTTTAAAACCTCAATATTGAATTTAAATAAAGTAGGTAGTTTTTAACGTTTATTGCTATCTTGGTCAAGGAGTAGTACAAAGCTCACCCCAACGAAAATAAATGTAATGCGCAGTAGTTAGTTTTGTTAGATTCTGTTCATTTAACAAAAAATTTTAATATTGGTGTACATAAAAGGAATGAGAGATCATTTGTTGACTTAGTAAGCTTATGAATTTAAAATTTTATTTAGAGGCATGCAGTGGAATGTACATGAAGGATTAAATACAACTAATCGTGAACGTATTCATTATTTGTTTTGTCCCACATTTAAGCTTTAGCCGGCTATATTTTTTACTTCTAGTCAGCTCAATCGTTTTCACAAAAATCCTCATTTTAACATATGGTAATCAACCATAATTGGGCCCCTTTGAAGCTCAAAGTAAACCACCAAACTGGCTCAAGACGGGTAGAAGGTCAGTCCAAACCAGTCCGGTCGAAGGTGGACCACAGTTACTACCACATGGTGACTTGTCCACTGGGGTTGTAGATATTTACCTTGTCGGGGTTGAAGTGACCTTCGGTGCTCTTGCACCCTGATGTCAGATCCCCCTTCTCGTGGATGTGGAAGCCATGCTTGCCCTTTGACAGGCCACTGATGGTGCCTCTGATGGTGACAGGACCGTCGTCCTCCATCTGTGAGAAGGTGACATTGCCAGACACACCGGGGTCTCCCTTGAGGATCACGATAGCTCTCCTCTCCTGCACAGTAAATTACAAAATGGACTAATACATGATGTGTAGCTGAGGGCAAATGGTGCATTCAAGGGTGGGTTGCTAGTATAGTGGATAGCGTCTCAGACAATAATTAACATAAAATCCAGTATATGTATTTTTTAAACCTATGTTATGAAAACAGAAGGAAATAATTAACTCTCTATTAGTGAAATGGAATATATCATATTGAAGAAAGAACCACAACCATTTCTCTTTGAAAGAAAAAACATGAGTATGAGGATTAAATAGCTTTTAAAATCTATTTAACTTAAAAACTACAGTAATTAATCAACTACAGTATAACTTTAGGCTTATTATTTTATTAATTAGTAAAGTACGGTGGATGATAAAGTAGTATTGCATTTTCGTTTTTACATTACCATACCCCTTATACAATGGTCTGAAGTGGTCCATCTTTACGTTTAGGTATGCTGATTATAACTTTTGTATCTCTATCGCATCAGAACTAGCTCTATATTTTGATTCTGTAATGTCTATAGTCTGAAGGAAGACTAAAGGGCTTTTGTCTTCCCACGGATGTTGTTTGTACAACTGTTCAAAGGTTTCTAAAACACTCCACTTTGTCGAAAACCTTTTATTTGTCTTTGTCTCGCAATATTTACTTTGCTCGAGGGTTGTCTTTTTAACGGTATGCAGCAAAAGGTCAAACGTAGCAAGGGGTTTTAAAATTAAAACTATGATATTTGTATGGATATAAAGTTCATCGTCTGCAACCTGTCTAATATTCCTATTAATATTATAACAATAACAATTAAACAGCGTGATGAAATTGAATCATCAAACTATAAGACTTATTTATTTGTGGTTGTTAATAAATGTATGTTTTCAGGTGGAGAATTTATTGTTTAATAATCCAGCAAGAGAGTTTGCAATTTTCACAAACACTTCTACCGTAATTTCTATTATAAAAAAGTATATTCGAGTCTTTAATTATGTACAATCAATGCTTGGCCAGGTCAGCAGTGAAAGGAGGATAACTGATAATTATTATCGATTGGTTTTGAATTTAATTTCGATGATTAGTGAACTGGAGTAGATCGCAAATCTTGGCAGGTGTTGCTCTACTAAAACCTGACTTACAAGGAAACTTTGTACATAAATTTTGAACAAGCTTATTCCCTAAATGTATTGCACAACACTGACAGTTCTAATGAATGGAATTTTTGAATACGTCAAATCAATAAATTTACTAATTGGAAAAATTATACAGGTAGTTTGTATAATATGTAATATTACCTTAGAAATTGTGTACGTCTCTGTAAGGAATCGTAATATTTTAGTTAATTGCATGTGGTAGTTGGAAACTCAATGTCCATGAGAGCAAAAAATATTCGTTTTCAATTAACAGATTAAAAACTAGTATTCTAATACAAATGACATAACAAAAGGACAATTGTAATTAATTGTAATTAGAGAAAATATTAGTTTACGAATGCAAATGTGGTGAAGCCTGCCGTAATGTAGGTATACACTGTAGCCTATAGTGTACAATAGTTATGTTATGCTTGTCCGTTGTTTGTTGACGAATGTTATATAAGCTTGCTAGTGGCTAGAGGTGGTGGAAGATGATGCGCTCGCCGGTCGCCGGCACCAAGTCCTATTACGTAACACACAAGGCTTGCATAGCGATGCACTGGCTGTAGTCTACTGTTGTAAATCCAAACAAAATATTTTTTTTAATAGACCACAACAAGCGCATAGTTGTTTTTATTTGCAGTATTGATAATGTGATGTTTTAATAATTCAAGGTTACATTTCCATTGTTAAAACTCTGTTTTACAAAGAAATATTGTTATATAGCCTATTATTAGGAAATATGAATGTAAATTGAGACTGTATTTTCTTTTACACATAAATATAATTTGAACTCACTAGCATTTAATTGATTATATCTAGTTGATGTGTTTTCTGAGTGTTACATGAATACTCTTCAATCATTATTATATGAACTGTTCTTTCACAAAATCTGTCTAAGGATCATCATCGATTTTAAAACTATTGTACCCTAAAATAAGCTACGGGGATTGTAAAGTATTGTTTTGGCCGGAACAAAACTTATCATATCTCTAATTCTTGTTAATAAATATTGACAAATGGATAAAATGTCTTTTACACATAAATAATTGATTAAAAAAGGATTGTGGTATAAGTGTACAGTAGTTGTTTACCTCGGCGCAGACGAGGGAGAGAAGCGCAGGCGCGAGCAGCACGACGACGCAGAACCTGTAGACCATGTTGACTGATCTGCAACAGAGAGACGAATGAAGACAAAGTTGTGAGTGTGTAGTGTGCAGTGTGCAGGTTGGTAGGACTGGTCGTGACGTAGTGGCCTCGGCCTACAGCCACCGGCAAGGTACAAGTACAAGTACAACGACAACGACAAGGTAGTCTTCAGTCACTGAGGACTTCAGTCTGCACACGTACACGCAATGGCCGCAAATTTTCCACCTGATTTTGATCGGATTAAAACAGGTTCAAATGAGACTGAAGACTGGCAAACAATATTGTGAAATGACCGAGTTATATAATTCAATTCATGTTGTCCTGTCTATAATGATGACTGATAGGAAATACAGGATTCCCAAAAACTGTTATAAAGTAAAAGATTTTATATTGTAGTTTACATAATACACTTAAATCATTGAGTACACAACTCATGCAAGACAAATGTATAGACGGACGTGAAGTATACGCGGCGAATAGGAGAAGATGATTGGGTCGACCTGGAAACTATACCAACTATAGTATAATCCACATTTGGCTTATTGCTTCTTAAAATTCCTTATAGTGGATCGTAACAATTTCAACTGTATCGTTGTGATTGACTAAGTTGGTCAACGCTAATTTGTTTTGACATGATATTGTGTGTAGCTTAAATTCGTCTCTAGTAGTTAAAATATACTCTTGCCGCAGCAAACCTACAGACTCCATATCCAAGATTAGATTTTCACTTAAATACTTCCATAGCTATCAGCTTTCTTCCCTATTAAAATAGCATTAAGTTAAACGAGTAGATAGTTTTGGTAGATAGTTTACTGGGAGTCTAGAAAAGTAAGTTTTTTATGATAATAGCTTAGTATAAAATAAATAAATTTGCCGAGCTTAAACAAAATATATCCAATGATATGAGAAAACTACAACAGTTGACTTATTCCTCATTAGAATAACGTAGGAGTTTTTTGTTTAAAACTTTTTGAAATTTCTCCGTAACTAAAGACCATACAAAATCTCTTCAGGATACTTAACTCATTGTTTTTCAAGCTCTACCCAATGGTCTAAAGAGTAATTGGAAAATTCCATGTTATGAGGTTCACATTTCAAGAAAAAACATTTTTAACCTGAAACCCCGTACCCATAGTCCACATGAAAAGTTTACTAATAAAGGTTTTGAGCTTTTAAAAACTATTTTCAACTTTCCTGCCTGTATAATCTTCGCAGAATTTACCCCTATAGTCTACTTGCAACAATCAAATTTCGACAGTTTCAGCTAAAAATAACCATCGATTAAATAAAATTATGATAAAAAAATTTTACCATTGGTACATTTCATGCTTGAAATACAAAGCAGTATTTGTTAGAAAAACAAGAAGATTAATATTGTTCTATGTTACTCAGATAGCTTATGACTGTTATGTTAAATGGTATGTGAACGCTGTTTTGAAAAAAGTTTTACTTTCTTAAAAACGTTAAAACTAATTAATGTTAAGACTTAGACCTATGCTATTTACGACACTGACATTATCTATATCGTTTACACGTTCGTGACAACCTCAGCAGTGAAAGGGTGGCTAACTGCTTGTTGACCTTATATTCAGGTCTGGAAGCCCCACAAAGGTAAACAGATTATTCCCTCCACAAAATCTCTGAAGAGATATGACCAATGAGCATGGCTTCTCAACTGCGGTTATTTATTGCTGATTTGCGTAAACTATTATTTTTATTTTACTCGTAAAATATTTTGCGATAGTTTGAACCATATAATAAACAATAGTGTTTCTTCAACAAGATCATGTGTGTCGGTACTGAATAGAATTGAACAACTGAAAGCTACCTTTATAAAAGGAAGTCAATATTCGTTAAAGATATCTATAAAGTACACACACTTTTAAAAGTTTGTTAAGAAATCCTCAAGTGAAGTTTCTCAGATCAGAATGCGACGAGGGGATACACGCTCGCTTTCTTCATTACTGCTGATCCTGAGAGCAACACGTCCTTTCATTAGCCTCAGGTATAAAAGTACCCCTTAGTGTACTTGATCCCCTACATGAGACAATAGTCGAGGGAGAGCGACTCTGCTATTACACACGAACTGCATACAACTGCCTCTTGAGAGTGAGTAGACAGCCTGCACCACCGTCCTCTAGTACATCAACGTGACGAGCGTCATACATCTAATGTACGTAGAGTGACGCAAATACTACACACGAACTGCATACAACTACCTCTTGAGAGTAAGTAGACAGCCTGCACCTCTAGTACATCAACGTGACGAGCGTCATACATCTAATGTACGTGGAGTGACGCAACTACTACACACGAACTGCATACAACTGCCTCTTGAGAGTGAGTAGACAGCCTGCGACCGTCCTCTAGTACATCAACGTGACGAGCGTCATACATCTAATGTACGGAGAGTGACGCAACTACTACACACGAACTGCATACAACTGCCTCTTGAGAGTGAGTAGACAGGCTGCACCACCGTCCTCTAGTACATCAACGTGACAAGCGTCATACATCTAATGTACGGAGAGTGACGCAACTACTACACACGAACTGCATACAACTGCCTCTTGAGAGTGAGTAGACAGCCTGCACCGTTCTCTAGTATATCAACGTGACGAGCGTCATACATCTAATGTACGGAGAGTGACGCAACTACTACACACGAACTGCATACAACTGCCTCTTGAGAGTGAGTAGACAGCCTGCACCGTTCTCTAGTACATCAACGTGACGAGCGTCATACATCTAATGTACGGAGAGTGACGCAACTACTACACACGAACTGCATACAACTGCCTCTTGAGAGTGAGTAGACAGCCTGCACCGTTCTCTAGTACATCAACATGACGAGCGTCATACATGTAATGTACGGAGAGTGACGTAACTACTACACACGAATTGCATACAACTGCCTCTTGAGAGTAAGTAGACAGCCTGCACCTCTAGTACATCAACGTGACGAGCGTCATACATCTAATCTACGGAGAGTGACGCAACTACTACACACGAACTGTATGCAACTGCCTCTTGAAGTGAGTAGACAGCCTGCACCACCGTCCTCTAGTACAACAACGTGACGAGCGTCATATACATGTAATGTACGGAGAGTGACGCAACTACTACACACGAACTGCCTACAACTGCCTCTTGAGAGTGAGTAGACAGCCTGCACCGTCCTCTAGTACATCAACGTGACGAGCGTCATTCATCTAATGTACGTAGAGTGACGCAACTACTACACACGAACTGCATACAACTACCTCTTGAGAGTGAGTAGACAGCCTGCACCTTAAGTACATCAACGTGACGAGCGTCATACATCTAATATACGTAGAGTGACGCAACTACTACACACGAACTGCATACAACTACCTCTTGAGAGTGAGTAGACAGCCTGCACCTCTAGTACATCAACGTGACGAGCGTCATACATCTAATGTACGGAGAGTGACGCAACTACTACACACGAAATGAATACAACTGCCTCTTGAGAGTGAGTAGACAGCCTGCACCTCTTGTATATTAACGTAACGAGCGTCATACATCTAATGTACGGAGAATGACGCAACTACTACACACGAACTGTATACCACTGCCTCTTGAGAGTGAGTAGACAGCCTGCCCCGTTCTCTAGTACATCAACGTGACAAGCGTCATACATCTAATGTACGGAGAGTGACGCAACTACTACACACGAACTGCATACAACTGCCTCTTGAGAGTAAGTAGACAGCCTGCACCTCTAGTACATCAACGTGACGAGTGTCATACATCTAATCTACGGAGAGTGACGCAACTACTACACACGAACTGTATACAACTGCCTCTTGAAGTGAGTAGACAGCCTGCACCACCGTCCTCTAGTACATCAACGTGACGAGCGTCATACATGTAATGTACAGAGAGTGACGCAACTACTACACACGAACTGTATACAACTGCCTCTTGAAGTGAGTAGACAGCCTGCACCACCGTCCTCTAGTACATCAACGTGACGAGCGTCATATACATGTAATGTACGGAGAGTGACGCAACTACTACACACGAACTGTATTGCCTCTCTCTCTTTGAGAGGGAGTATAAATAATTTAATAACAATTAAATATGAGTAAACAGAGTACAGCTTTAAAATTATGACATTTTTTCTAATGTGTCAAAGTTGTTTGTGTAGGAGTATACTAAAGTCAAGGATGTCTGGCAATAAAATAGAAAGCGCTTATCACACTTTTATAGGATGTGTACATTAGGAATTCTGTTCCATAGTAAAGTAGAATAACTGTCGTTACATAACCAAATGTGTACGTTAATTAATTATGCTTCGATCAACTTATTCATTTTCTTTATTGGATGTAATTTAATTAAACTTATAGATACTTTAAATATTTTACACTTATTAATTTTTTTTAAGAGTCAAAAATGAGAAAAAAACAACTATTTTTAGCCCTATAAAATCCCGTTTTATGGTCCGATCACGCTGGCTCGCAAACTCGTACGAATAAACGTAGGTTTACACGTTTGTTTCTAATTGCATTGTCAACGGCTGTTTAAATTAAAATTATTGACTGTCTCCAAGGTAACTTGTCTAGTATAGTACCTGACTTTACACATGTAGTACTGAGTAATGCCACTTGAATACTAGTGATCTTTTTTAAGACCTAACCGTTGGACAGTAATGAGACAGTAATGCGTTGAACTGAAGCATACATTGTAGGCCTAGTTGTAAAAAATATATTCGGATATTTTAACAAAACCTCAATACCTCGTTATTTTGCAAGTAAAAATGTAGAATACGCATTAGTATTATTTTACGAAATCATGATTAATCATTACTAAATTAGTAGATATTTTCCTAGAACTATTTGAGAAATTATTTTCCTAAAATGTATTTAAAAAGATATAATAAGTACTCGCTATTCAGAAATCATGACACTTGTATTTTCGTGAACATGACATTCAAGTCCCTCGTGTTTTATTCAGTACAATAATAGAGCGAGGTGAACGATAAACTTTTTTTAGAGATGTAGAGACATTTTTTTATTGAATGAAATTGATTCAAAATAAATTTTACTAATCTTCTAAGTAGTATCGAAATCTTATTTCCGTTCTCATAACAGATAAAATTCTAATCAGCTCGTCTCCAAAACCCCTCGACTAAAAGATCGGAAGAGCAATCTGTCCTTCTATCAGCTTCCCCAAGTAACGTCAACGTCAGAGGAAATTGGAACCTGCAATTATCCCAGTGCATGCAATATGTCTGTGTATTTTAAAATGTACAAGATACGAGATATAATTATATGTAATACGCCTGTAATTATCTTATTTTACTGTAATAAGCCAAACTCACACAACATGGCACTATATGCACCTAAGTAAAACTAGAATGAAAAAATACGTTTTTTCTCTTACTCAAGGAAAGCCAATTTTGTGGTACACCTAATGATAATATTAAGGCAATACACATTATGTATACTACTTAAAAAGCTTAAAAGATGATGCCCCAAACATAAAGTGGAAAATCTTTTAATTTTGATTAAGGAACTTTTGTTGTATTGTCGTTTGTTATAACAATGTACAGTTGTTATTATTTTTTTACAGTTTGTGCATTCCTCTCTTCTACACTGTTCCACCGCTTTATATTCAGACCACATAAGATTAATTTATCGTGTGAAATTTGCCTGTTTCGGAAAATGGCATTCATAACGTTTCAACTGCAGAAAGACGTTTTAAAGAGAATAATATTGATGATTAAACTAAGTAAAATATTAATCTTTAACGGTGCGCGATTTATAGGGATTAAAATGCGTTTAAATCACGAGGGAATTCTAAATTGTTTTCTCTCCATTTTACTTTAAATCCTGTTGTAACTTTATTACGCTAATTAACCAACGTTTTCGTTAACAGTATTTTTTTATCTCTAGGTAAGTTAAAATGTACTATACCCGGATTTTTGCACTATAGACTTTGAAATGTTTTGGCCATTTTCCTTTATTAGGTATAATTAAATATAGTTATTAATAAATTAAATATAATTGAGGGTCATTGATGGTTCAAGATAAAAGTCTTCAGTATGTTTCTAAGTCTCGTTTTGAACGCTGCGTTGATCCACCAGAAAGATGATCGTTATCAATATATGTATATAGTTTTATTGCTATTGAAAATTATGAAATACTGATTTTTTGGGATTATACCAGATTTTATACCTCGCCTCAAGTACAGTAATATTGTATCGTGGTCTTTCATACAATACAATCACATATAAAACTAATACTATGCACAATCGGTGGCCGCTACTTGAGAGGAGTTGGAAGAGTTCCAACTATTGACGACTTCCTGAGAGTCTTCACTCGTGACTGTTGCAAATCGCTTCCGTTATTTAATTTTAAAACAAAAATCAAGATAACGATTGTTTTGATACCTCTTGATTAGTGTTAAAATTGTTTATATCACGAAAATTAATAACTTACGAGTTATGTGAGGAAGTTTAACAAACCTATTGATAAGAGTAAACCAAAAGTTTGATAATTATTTCGCTAATAGTCTAGATATGACACGTATAGATTTGTACACAGTTGTTAAAAAAGAATAGAATGATAAATATTTATGTTGTTCACATATAACATTCGCATGTACTTATTACACCACCTATTTGTAATGGTCTTTCATACAAGAACATTTTATACGCAATAATATTTTTAAATAATCTTTTAATACAATTAAAATGGAAAGTCACGGTCAGGAAATAATGCTTGCACTTTTAGATCAAACCAAGCCTTGATGTGCTATCATTACAATTAAAACATTCCTAAGTTTTACAAAGTAGAATTAATTTTGTCCTCTTAGAATACAATAAAATAGTTAAATTTGATAGCTGGAATTCAGCCAAAAAATAGTAATGTTGATCAGTAGCGTGGATCCATAATTATTAATTAAATATAATACTGATGAATGTATCAATAATGCCATTCCTAAACCCTTAATTTACATTTTAGAGCGACAGGGAATTGGGAATATGACTATCGGAACTGACACAGGTTCTCATTAAATATCCATAACAATTAATTAGCAAAACTAAACAAAACAGTTTTGTGTAAAGCTTGACAAGTTTTAGAAATATTGATAAAGTTAGAGGTTATTTTACAAAACAATTCACACGATCATAAAATCTGTGAAATCCCATTATAAGGGAGCATTTTAGTGTCGCATACAATATAAAAATCGATAAGTACTAGTTAAGGAACGTTCATGATCTTTATACAAATCAGTTGTCAGTAACCTTGAATTAAACCACGTAGAACAACAGTTTGATTTTTTTCATTCTCTTAAGTAACTAAAGTGACTATTATATAATTCCATATTTAGAAAATTGCCCCTCTCGAAATAATGTTTAGAAAATGTACAGCATTTCCTCTTTTTACATTTGGAATGTTCCCCTTCGGCTCCACTTATTTATCTGGCCCAGAACGAGCAGCAATAACAATGATAAGGCGGCAGCGGCCCTCGTTATACGGTGCCATTCCTCCCAATATCTTCTGGATCATTCTTGAAACTGAATTAACTGTGTACATTGTTTTATAACGGAAAATATCTGGGGAAACCCACGAAACGGAGTGAAAAACTCGCAGGCTAAAAGCGTAGTATTGTTTCTCAAATGCACTTCTTAAAGTATAGTGCGTAACATACTTTGATGGGGGTTTGGGGATTGGGGAATAATATAAACCTTTGAATGAGCTGAGCAATTCGTTTGTTATGACTGTGTTTTATTTTTTTATTTTACATTAGTTTTTTACTGAAAAGTTACATATTTAAAACACCTGATAAGGAAAGCTATAGGCTAGTAAAGAGGGGAAATGAAGAAAGGTACATGCAACAGTTTTACAATTAATAACATTATCCAATATACGCACTATAATTATAATGCACTATAATGCACTATAATTTCGAATTATAATGCACATTTCCAAAGACTCCTTCGCTGAAATAAGTACAGTAATACCGTTATGTCAAATCATAGGACTAGATACTGAAGTGGACATCCAATGTACATCCAGCTGTAGTCAGTTGTTTATTCAAATAGAAATGCAATCACTGACACAATGCTCAAATTTTGATATTGTCTCTATTTTTATCTCATAATTATTAGACTCACTTATAGAATATTTATTTTTGGGACAAATTGATGTTGTGGTTTAGGTTAAGTGCTTTGCTTGCTTAAAAAGTTGAGGATTTGACATAAATCAATAATTAGCATGATCTCACTCTGACGGTGGCCCAACCCTACTTCACCAATTTACTCCAAGCTGGCCACCTCTGAAATATGGACATCAAATGTCTTGTAATATATCAATAGGTAGTCATTTAAGTAGCATAGTTCAGGATACACAAAGAAGTCGTAAGAAAATAGCTGCTTTGCTCTGTATGAAACATCAGATAGCTACAAGTGGCTACAAGAACATGCCACGCAGCTGACTACATGGGCGAGGCTTACAGTAGTTTTTTGCACTAAACTCCCACCAGATAGAAACCATGATACGAAGGTTTGTACAGTTCGTTAAACATCAATTATCCACAAAAACCACATCGATGGCGAGACGAGACTGACAGACCCGGCGCAGACAGAGAAGCCCCACACTAGCGCTGCAGGTGGCGAGTGGCTGAACAAAGGCAACCTGATCCTGATCCTGTTTCCTGCGTCCAGTGAGCTCATCTCGTGATCTTTCGCCGTTCGTGTTTAATCCTCGTATATCATCGCCGGTCGATGACATGAGTTGTCGTCATAGTTAAATTACGTTAGCTTCAGACACGTCAAAACATGTCTGCGTTGTTGTTTTAAAGCGTATAAAAAACTACGCTTTAAACAGCATGTATTTAAAGTAGCTTTTATAATGAAATAAGGTTGAATTTGATTCTTTGTTAAAAACTCATTACTATATTTAATATTTTAATAATCCTCAAATGAAATAGTTCTAGATCTTTCTTTATTTTTAGACCCACAGTTCCACTTTGACGTTTATACAGTATATTTTACGGTCGGGGCCTGTCCCAGTGTTTTTTGGATGGAATAGTTGAACGCATATAAGGGAGGAGGGTCAGATCCCTCAAAATGTTTGGATATGGTGTGGATCGAACCGGTCTCCTCTCACCGAAGATTGAGACGCTTGAATCTACGCTCTAGCCACCCAAAATTGTATTTAGCCAAATTGACAGTCTTATGCCACAAAAAAATAACATTCTAAATAAAATTCGAGATAGGTTATTAAGAAAAAAAAATTAAACCCCTCAAATTCTATAACAAATAGTAAACTGGTGTAATATACGGATTGGGTGGACACAACTTGTGTTACACAACAGAACCGACGCTGCAATCTCAGTAAACTGTGATGAGAAGCTGGAGACCGTTACAACATGAGATAGAGAACCAAAACATTGTATTGTTGCCACGGAACAGAACCCCAGGGAATAACTGGGATCAAGGGATCAAGCAGCGATCGAGATTTGGAAACATCCCCAGAGCCATGCAGCCCTGCTACATGGCCGCTCATCACACATCATTGTATGTAGCTGCGATGTGTCGACAGCGACATTGTTGTACGTGTGTGGGATGTAGCTCATGATGTTTCTAATACTACTGGATTTGTCAGAGCGTCAAAATGTACGCCTATACACGTTCATGTAAATACATTTAAACAATATAATTACGTTACTGTAAATACTTAAACATACGTTCAGCTAAATTTTTTATGTTTCCACATAGGCCCTATACAGCAAAAATGTTGAATTATCGTAGCTTTAATTGGTTTCATCCTAATTTGGTATTTTGTTTGTTTAAGCTTACTTAACCTCAAAATCTCACAGTCACCTCGTCACTCTTAATTAGTCTTAATTTACGATAAAGTTTAACTTTACAACAGCTCCGAGTGATAAAGTGTGACCTCACTGATAACTGTGTATTCTCACTTCCTTAACAAGCCTTACGATTGTTATTATCCGTCGTAAAAGTGACTTTCACTCGAGTACATGACATTTCTTTGTAAATAAAGATTTGATTTTAAAATTCGATCTTGTGTTGTATATACCGTACATAACATACAACACAAGCACTGTAAGTACAGCTTAGGTAAGTAATGTATACATAAAACAAGTATACACTACTTATTACTGCTGTGGCAAGATATATTGAAGTAAAAAAAATATTTAAAATCAAAGAAAATAACGGTGAACTTAAATAAATAGCATAATGTGTAATAACCGTTTATTTTCCCGAATATGAGTTTGCTAAACAGTAATCTCCAGTTCGTACTGTAACTAAACTGCGGTGATTTTGTCTTGCCTAGAGAGACTTTGTGAAGTTTTTTAATCTATACTAAAATAATTATCAACAGGTATTTGTATAAAAAAGTAAATAGTTTTTCTCCTTTCTTTAATCATACGATTGAATTTAACTCAGTCAAAATACAACGATCACATGACAGCTCGTCTGACTATGCATAGAATAGTATTATAGAGTTACATCCTTGATACATATTTAGCCTAGATGCTTTTAAATAGCTTCAAGATTATTTAACTGTTGTACCATTTGTCTGTTGGATAATGTGTAGCGATAAGTGAACAAGATGAAGCCTCGTTCTGAAGCCCTACAGTAGGCCTACGGCTGTAGTCTGGTGACGTCACTGGTAGAGCACTGCACAGTGCACAGTGCACACCCAGTATATCAGTAGCCCTGCTGCACACCGGCGGGCCATAGCCATCACCAGTGACTATGGATACTGAACTACTAGAGTTCGTCTCCATATGAAGTCAGTCTGAAGTATAACGTCACGTGTTATCAGATTTATCCATTAGAACCCGATTTACATCTAATTTCTGATTAACAAATATTTGAAAGACAAATATTCCATAGACAGTAGCACATTCTTTAAATGAAACATCGCTTCAACTAATCAAGTTCCTCTTTATGCGTATATTTTCCTTGTTTTTTAATTGCAAATGCAAAGTCTAAGTTGTACGGGTAATGGTAGAAGTAATTTCCCACTGAGCTGTTGTTATTAATGTTATCATACTAAAGGTCAAAGATGTGATGAAAGGATTATTTTTAACCATGGTTTGTACAGTTTCTCTTATAGAAAACGTGAAAATAAAAAATCTATCTTCTATCTATATATATAAAATCCAATGTATGTTTGTATATTTGTATGTTTGTCCTTTATGGACTCCAAAACCGCTCGACAGATTGTAATGAAACTTTCAGGCATTATTAAGCATTATTCAAGGATGGTTTGTGTTAAGTTTGGTGCAGATCCGTCAATAGGGCTCCGCCCCAGTGGCTCTGGAGTTTCCCATGTTAACCTTATGAGTACTCATATTTAAATGGAATTAAAGAATCTTAACAGCTGGTGCAACTAAACAATTTGATTCTGTGATGTTCAATAGCATTAAAAAGTTAATAGGTTTACCAACAGGGTGCAGCACTATATTTATTTTTAATTTATGAGAACAGTTAATTTGCAACCAAAAGGTGAGTGAGCGTAGCGAACGAACTTCAACCTGGAGGCGAGTTAGCGTAGCGAACGAGCTAACCTGAAGGCAAGTGAGCGCAGCGAACGAGCTCCAACCTAAAGGTGAGTGAGCGTAGCGAACGAACTTCAACCAGGACGTGATTGAGCCATGCGAACGAGCTCATCTTGAAAATGAACGAGCATGTGACATAAAACCACAATAGGACAGGACGACGTCTGTCGGGCCAGCTAGTAAATATATATAATCCAATGTATGTATGTTTGTTTGTTTGTTTGTTTGTCCTTTATGGACTCCGAAACCGCTCGACAGATTGTAATGAAACTTTCAGGCATTATTAATAATGTTTTGTGTGAAATTTGGTGCAGATCCGTCAAAAGGGCTCTGCCCCAGTGGCTCTGGAGTTTCCCATGTTAATCTTATGAGTACTCACATTTAAATTGAGTTAAAGAATCTTAACAGCTGGTTCAACTAAACAATTTGATTCTGTGATGTTCAATAGCATTCAAAAGTTAATAGGTTTACCAACAGGGTGTAGCACAATTTTTTTTTAAATTTATGACAACAGCTAGTTTGCAACCAAAAGGTGATTGAGCGTAGCGAACGAGCTAACCTGAAGGCAAGTGAGCGCAGCTAACTAGCTCCAACCTAAAGGTGAGTGAGCGTAGCGGACGAACTTCTACCAGGACGTGATTGAGCCATGCGAACGAGCTCATCTTGAAAATGAACGAGCATTGACATAAAACCACATTAGGACAGGACGACGTCTGTCGGGCCGGATAGTAACAAATAAAATATCCGGATTTTAATTTTACTTAATTACACGGGTGGGTAAGTAATGAGTTTCAAGCGTTTAATACAGGTCATAGAACACATTCAGACAAAAGGTGCAGAGTATGCAATAGGCTAATGGTGCCAATCTGTGGATGGATCGCAGCTAATTTTTCGCACACACAATACACTCCCACCCCTACAGTCTGTGTGATCCTAGCTAGGGGTGGTGTACAACTTCAAAGACCACCGACAGGGGCGGTTATACAATACATCTCAACGCCTTTGTCTCAGCTAATAAAGAGACGTGAGTACGTCTGGGTTATAGGGTCAAAAAACGTATGGCTCTAAAGAGGTCACGGGTTCTACTTTGGACAATCATGATTTTTATCGAATTGTAAGTCAGTAACCATACACTGGTGGAGGTCTTAGAAAATTCAACATCAAAATATACTCTGTCATAATTTCATCTATAAAAAAAATTCCGAATGAAAGGTAAAAGATTGCACTTAGAGCATTAAATAAATGAACAGAATACGGTATCTATTAGGCTACTTTATCCTACCTAGACTGTTTTGTTGGTTTCAACGCCTTAGGGATTTTTTGCTAGGTTCGGTTTGCAGTTACGTTTACTTTGAGAACCTATAAGTTATGCCCTTGTGGGAATCATAACTATTTAAAACCAATGCCACCTTCAATTATTTTTCAACGAGAAATAAATTGCCAAGATTACTTAATTTCAACTCCTGCATCTCAGTGGATCCCTTTATTGTTAGTCAACATTCGACGTTTATAACTAATCGATACATACTTAAACATAAAGCAACAAACGACTTTTATAGTAATGATTAATATTTTTCTTAGTAAGACTGTTTAGAATTAGATCAGTAACAAATGATGCCAGTGCTTAATAATTATGCCAAGAACTATTTTATAACTAGTTCACAGTTCCACCACGTGAAGAAAAAGTTGAAGTTCATCGTATTATAGTTTTTATACACACAAGCTACTTCAGAATGATAGTCCTGAACTTTATAATAAACACGTAATAAACCAAATGAAGACACATGGAGAAGCTCGGCCTGGGAGAGATGCGACGCTTGTAGAAACTTTGAAAGCGCAAAGCGCCGCGCCGTTTGAATTCATCACCATATTAGAAACTTTTCACTTGGAAAGAGTTAAAGCATATTCTGGCTTGATATTTATACACAAGATTTACTATTCAAAACCAAAACATCAAACAACTTTGCATAACCGACTATATAGAAACTACAGTATTTAATTATTACTGGAGTAACTCGTTATTAAATCAGTTTTGGAATCCATTAAACATGTTGGTAGTAGCTTTGTATTATAAGACTTTTGATTTATGTAAATATAAAAATGATTTTACAAGAGATAATATTACAATATTATAGTGTAAACATTGGGACAGGATGAATGAATGTTATTGACTTGTATGTCACAAAACTAATGTATCACTTGGATAAGTTATGTCCCGGCATTATTTAGCCTTTACCAGCTCACTACTTCTTGTTATTATCTCTGCTCACTTGTAGAGCTAGGATGTTTAGTAGAGATTATACTTAATAAGAATACTTAGTCTTATGAATCACAACAAAAAAGTAGCAATACTACATACAAAGTAGCAATACTACAACAAAAAGGCAATAAGATGGCAAAAAATATTTAAACTACAAAAAATGGTAAAAATGACTCTACTACTGCACTTTATATAAGAACAAAATGCGCTTTCGGAACACTTAAACTTTTGATTTAAAGCTGGCTCTCTTATCCTGTCCCAGAGTAGGTACCACCCACCATATCCGTGCTTCGCAACGGGAGGAGAACGCTAAAGGAGAAAAATTATGTTCCATAGATCAGCTGCATAAAATAGTTATCAGCAAATAATTTTCTTCAGCTTTCATAAAGCGCCAACCAAATGATTCTCAAACACCCGTTTTAAATCAATTAGGCAATTATAATATTAAGTGTATTAATGAGAAAAAAACATAGACACTTTAGAAGCTATCAGGGCAGAGCCCTAGGAGAGTATTAAAATATAAAATGGGTATGTACATTAGGCCTGAGCTATATTGACTCTTGACTCTTTTCAGAGAAAAAAATCTGCTCAATCGGTTAAGTAGTTACAAAGTAAGTAATATTATAAACTTTCACATCTATATATATAAAATCCAATGTATGTTTGTATATTTGTATGTTTGTCCTTTATGGACTCCAAAACCGCTCGACAGATTGTAATGAAACTTTTAGCCATTATTAAGCATTATTCAAGGATGGTTTGTGTGAAGTTTGGTGCAGATCCGTCAATAGGGCTCCGCCCCAGTGGCTCTGGAGTTTCCCATGTTAACCTTATGAGTACTCATATTTAAATGGAATTAAAGAATCTTAACAGCTGGTGCAGCTAAACAATTTGATTCTGTGATGTTCAATAGCATTAAAAAGTTAATAGGTTTACCAACAGGGTGCAGCACTATATTTTTTTTAATTTATGAGAACAGCTAATTTGCAACCAAAAGGTGAGTGAGCGTAGCGAACGAACTTCAACCTGGAGGCGAGTTAGCGTAGCGAACAAGCTAACCTGAAGGCAAGTGAGCGCAGCGAACGAGCTCCAACCTAAAGGTGAGTGAGCGTAGCGAACGAACTTCAACCAGGACGTGATTGAGCCATGCGAACGAGCTCATCTTGAAAATGAACGAGCATGTGACATAAAACCACAATAGGACAGGACGACGTCTGTCGGGCCAGCTAGTTTATAATATTAGTTCCTTCTATAAAGTCATCGACTTGATCAGTAAAGCACTAAAAATAATAACACGCTACTCCGTCACACGGAAATTATTTTAGGAAAAAAATATCTTACAAACACAATACATTTTAAAACATTATGAAAAAGGAAAGTCATTAAGTTGATACTTGGAAATAAAAACGTCATATTCCCACAATATCGCAAATAATTTTTTTTTTTACTTAAACGTGTAACTGTAAACAATCCTAGGTTGACAGTTCTTATTGTGTAACACGTCTTTTTGTTACTTTTTGAATACAAATAGGTGTTATATAAATTTTTTTAACAAAAATAATAGTGCTGCACTCTGTTGTTTCACGTTGTAACTTTGTAATGCTATTAAACATCAAAGAACCAAATTATTGAAACAGCTGTCAAGATTTTTTGATTGTGATTTTGATTTGATTTTTTGATTTTTTGAAGTACGAACACCGACAATACCAATAAGGTAAACATGGGAAACTCCAGAGCCACTGGGGTGGAGCCCGAAAGGAGGTTTGAGATAAGGATAGGTCTATTACGTTAATAGAGAATATGAGCTATCATCATGCTATATTTCAGCCAAATCCGACTAGAAGTAAATGCATGATAGAGTCCCAAATAAACAAACTTACAAGCTAAAAAACACACACACTTTCAGCTTTTTCATATTTTGCCTATTTTTTATACAGGAGTATTTTATCGTTCTATAATTATAACCCTGGGTTAAGAATTGTATCGGTTAAAAAACAACTACTTCTCTAGGGGTTGATTACCAGGTATTGTATTTCATAGAAATCAAATTGTATTTAGATAGGTATGGTTACCCGTTGTTCTAAGGAAAAAATCCAAAATTTGCAAGAACCTTAATTACGAGATTGCAATTTTAATTTATAAAAACAAAACTAATCCCCAAAGCTCCCAAAACGTACACCAATAGACATGATAAATATGAGTTTCAAAATGAATTCAACAAGGTAAAGCGTGAAATTAATTATGCATGAAAATTACTGTGCAAAACACATTTTCTGTGATTCTACACTTCTCTGTAAAAAGATTTTGCGATTCGCGCGTTGATTTGCATTGCTAAAATGATGCTTTATACCTTGAATAAAGCCATTTTCGCCAGGTCTGGCTGTGCATACTTCTGAGTCATATTTGATCCGTCCAAATTTTTAAACTGGAATTTACATTTTGCCAGTAAAACGTCGAGATTATTTTATTTATCATCCATTAACCTGTAATATTTTCACTTATTCAAAAATTACAAAAGGTATCACGAGCAAGTGTATAAAGTAGTTTGTCCAGAATGTCTTTAGGGTTGAAGATATATAAATCGTTAACTTGTTGTTGTTAACTTGTCGTTGTTAAATGATGAAATATACACATTTTTGCTACATTAAAATTTTATTTTCTGAAAAACTAACCTTAATACTATTACTTTTAAACCTAATTATTTTAAATCACACGAATTCTCTTACATATGATTTTACATCCCTTTGATCCACTTGAGATACTGCAATTCTTTTTTAATTCCATTGAGTACCCGTGGATTTTAAGGAAATTAACTAACCTAATTTCATTAATCCCATAATCTGGATTTAACAAAATTTTAACTAGCTGCAAAATGTCTTTCTACAAAGACGAAATACTGTAATTGTCAAATCAGAAGAAAGGCCGCTATTGCCCAGATAAGGGCAGAAGACAAATAAAGGGTTTTACAGGAGTGGCGTAGCTACACAGGGATGGGAGGTTCAGTAAATATTTTGAGAACTTGGGAAACTTTCCCCTCTGAGTGGAAGGTTTCTAAACGTTTCCAAACAAATTAATGGACTGTGCCTATCAGAAAATAACCTATAAAGGCTTTGGTGGGATATTTAGTTAGTTTTCTACTTAGCTAGAAATAACAGTGGAGATACTGTCTCTATGCTTTAAATTTAATTTTCCTGAGAATTAAGTTTAAGGATTTTGTTTCATAAAGCAAATTAAACGTAAACATTTATCAATTTTTTATCCTTCCGTTTCGTAGTGGATAAATGACAGCTAAAATGTAATATTCACTTCAAAGGTTTATACTGATAGCTGTGGTTTAAACTACATTTCCGTCAACAGAATATGTTTCTCATAAACAACAAACTAACTTTGCGTTCAAAGGAAACTGACTTAAATCTGGGGGGGGGGGGGTTAGTAAATGCCCGTTAGTAAATGTTATATGTGATAAATTGACTAACAAAAAAGATATTAGAATGAGCTTAATGTAACTTTTATAAAATATCAATAAGAAACAAAAACTTATCACAAATTAGTACCGCATTCTTTTAACAACATTAGCACATAGGCCCTATTTTTGTCAATACATCTAATTAGGTCTGATAAGTTGGCACAGACCATATTTGAACGTTAGGGCTTGCTTATGGCCAAACAATTACTGTTAAACATATTTTATGTGATCAGTTAACTTTCGGCTGGTTTTAAACTGCAAACCCACATAATTACTCCTACCAGAAGCAAACACTTTATTTTACTATTGTTTGGACGTTAAAAACCAATCAAACAAAACAAATACTGCAGCGTCAATATTACAGTTTCCCTGAAGCAAATGCTATTACATAACACAATACGTAACATTTTGTAAAAACCCATTCAGAGTATTGCAAAAGCTATTTTGTATGGTTGGAAACCATAAATAGAAATAATTAATACAATAGACTTTATTAACTTTTGTAAAAAAATATAATTTATTTGAAAATTTAAATATGCATTGTAGATACTAATAGATAGGAGGCAAAGATACAATTGTTGGGAATAGTGTTAGGCACAAAAGATTACCATTATGCACTCCTTGGGCTACACATTTATATTTCTCTAGACACCAGTCTCGGAGAATCGTGATTTCCTGTGACTGGTCAAAACAAAGACCGCTAAAAACCTTGTCTCCGCGTCGCGCGTCGGCGGTCTTTGATCTTGTGGTTACTCACAAATTTATGAGATTTAAATAAATTATTATAACTGTGACACATTGCTTCATTCGATTACACGTTTGCTGGTTCATTGCAAGGCCATAGGTGAATAAATGGTAATGGAGTTAATCACTGTGATCATTTAAAACTTCACAACATAGGTACGTTAGACGCGTTGTGTCAATGGTACTCACTTCGTGAATTACCTAGATATGCTTGAACAAACAGTCACGGGTAGCGATATTTTACAGTGCAAATAACTATCCTAACAGGTTGGAATGTCTTTCAGTTTTAAAACTACTATTTAATTAATTACAGTAGTTTAAAGCAACTGTTTCCCCTTAGATTCAAGTAAGGAACTTGAGAAACTTAAGGAATTTTAAGTTTTGTCAGTTTGATACGAATGTTAAACCAACATAGAAAAACTCTCGTTCAAAATTGCACCTTAACTTATATTTAAGTAAGAATTTAACCTTCTAATACGAAATATCTGTCAAACTTTGCATTTTGACAAAGCAACTGAAGTACAGCGGAGCCAGATAAGTATTTCAACAATGCTTTAAGATATATGTTGAACATCTCTTACAAATTGAATAAATGTGATTTTATCCACCTTGTTTTTTAAGATGTGAGATTGCTTTAGTTTATATTCCAACTATTGTCAATGTAAATATAAATTTTTAAAACACAATGTGTGTTATACATCTATTGAGTAAATATTTTAAATTTATTGTTCTGTGACAGAAAGTCATAATGATTCAATTAATAAACATAATATTGTTGTAAACTTTATGTTTTGTGGCTCGAATTATTGTTTCTGTTAAATACTCTACTACTATAATGCTTTCCACAAATTAATTTTCAGTGTCATTAGTTAAATAGTTATGTCTAGGATGTACACATCTATAATGATATACCAGTATTATATTCCTACGTTAGTAAAATCACATTCAACATTGTAGTGAAACTAACATACTCCTATATTTTTGTGATAAACTAAGACTTTACTCGGGTGTGTTTTGTCGTACATTTACTCTGACGCCTAAGCTCTATTGTGCTCATCTGTGTGCCACTGTAGCTAATATTGTCCAATACGTCGACATTTACAACGCTCACAATACTCAAGTGTATTTTGTCGTACATTTACTCTGACGCCTAAGCTCTATTGTGCTCAGCTGTGTGCCACTGTAGCTAATATTGTCCAATACGTCGACATTTACAACGCTCACAATACTCAAGTGTATTTTGTCGTACATTTCCTCTGACGCCTAAGCTCTATTGTGCTCAGCTGTGTGCCACTGTAGCTAATGTTGTCCAATACGTCGACATTTACAACGCTCACAATACTCAAGTGTATTTTGTCGTACATTTACTCTGACGCCTAAGCTCTATTGTGCTCATCTGTGTGCCACTGTAGCTAATGTTGTCCAGTACGTCGACATTTACAACGCTCACAATACTCAAGTGTATTTTGTCGTACATTTACTCTGACGCCTAAGCTCTATTGTGCTCATCTGTGTGCCACTGTAGCTAATGTTGTCCAGTACGTCGACATTTACAACGCTCACAATACTCAAGTGTATTTTGTCGTACATTTACTCTGACGCCTAAGCTCTATTGTGCTCATCTGTGTGCCACTGTAGCTAATATTGTCCAATACGTCGACATTTACAACGCTCACAATACTCAAGTGTATTTTGTCGTACATTTACTCTGACGCCTAAGCTCTATTGTGCTCATCTGTGTGCCACTGTAGCTAATATTGTCCAATACGTCGACATTTACAACGCTCACAATACTCAAGTGTATTTTGTCGTACATTTACTCTGACGCCTAAGCTCTATTGTGCTCAGCTGTGTGCCACTGTAGCTAATATTGTCCAATACGTCGACATTTACAACGCTCACAATACTCAAGTGTATTTTGTCGTACATTTCCTCTGACGCCTAAGCTCTATTGTGCTCAGCTGTGTGCCACTGTAGCTAATGTTGTCCAATACGTCGACATTTACAACGCTCACAATACTCAAGTGTATTTTGTCGTACATTTCCTCTGACGCCTAAGCTCTATTGTGCTCAGCTGTGTGCCGCTGTAGCTAATATTGTCCAATACGTCGACATTTACAACGCTCACAATACTCAAGTGTATTTTGTCGTACATTTACTCTGACGCCTAAGCTCTATTGTGCTCATCTGTGTGCCACTGTAGCTAATGTTGTCCAGTACGTCGACATTTACAACGCTCACAATACTCAAGTGTATTTTGTCGTACATTTACTCTGACGCCTAAGCTCTATTGTGCTCATCTGTGTGCCACTGTAGCTAATGTTGTCCAGTACGTCGACATTTACAACGCTCACAATACTCAAGTGTATTTTATCGTACATTTACTCTGACGCCTAAGCTCTATTGTGCCCAGCTGTGTGCCATTTTAAAGGCGTTGCTGTACGCTTGATGGTTATGGGATATTTTATTGAAATTTGAAATTTCTTATGAAATTCCTATTGGAATTAGTAAATTGTGTACCTAAGTTTACTTGTTTATCCCCCCCCTAAACAATATATATTTTATTCTTGATCAATCAAATTTTCTAATTTATTCATTGCACACCTAGTTATTCACACTTCACTAAAAATAATGATTTTAGGTTCGCCGTTGCAGTAAACCTAAGTACTCGTTAAACCTAATGTTATTTTAAAGCGAATGAATTTAAATAGTTTAAGGAAATATTAAAATAAAAATGGAATCAGGCAAATTTAAATTTTCTCTGTCAGCAGGTTTACTGCGGCAGGGGTTTTATTATTCATACTTTAGATATGATTGCTTATTGCTAGCAATATAGCCACACAGGTACCCAGACAACGGATTATTTGAGTCCTTATGTGAAGGCACAGTTTTTTTTTTTTACACCATTTGGTCATATCACAAATCACAAATGATTATTTTGACGTAATTAGTCTAACATATTTTTCTCTGTCTAATAATTTTTTGTGTTCAGTTTTTTTGTGTCTGCAGAAAGGTTGATTGTGAGGTTTAATGACACCAACATACAATGTTAAATAATTTAAGACAACGTGATTAGGCAATGAACCTTACAGTGCTGCCAATCACATAGAATAAAAGTCCATTGAAAAACTACAATGTATACTATAACAAGTCAGCAGGCCAACACATTCCATTTATAAAAATGTTTCTCAGTGCATTAATTTAAGAAATAATTTATTTTTCCACTTTTACCGTCTCAAAATATAAGGTATCATATATCAAAATGTTCAGAAAGAATCCAGCTATCAAATAAAATTTAAATTTAAAAAATTGATTTTAAAAAAAAATTTACCCTATGGGTTTCCTTTGCATTTTAATGAATTAATAACTATTCATATCCAAACAAATTAAATACTAAATATATTTTTCTCTGATATATTTTGATTGTTTTAATGTGTTAATTAATAGTCCAACGATCAAGCTGTGTACTTCGTAATAGTACATAAACAAAAGGCAATTTATTCTGAAGTGCTTTAATAAAACCCCAAAGTCTGATGAAATGGAGATAATTCCTGACAGGGGAGGTAAAGTAAACAGCAGCAAGGCTGAATTCAGCGTGACGTGCTTTACCTGCCACGCCGGCAGCTGGTATTCAAAACTGTTCAGACCCATCAGAAACACTTGTTACTACTGCACATTCGATAAAACAACATTCATAGCCATCGGTTGGATTTGTATACAAGGTTTTAACTCAATACCGACACACTGGAAACTATCTACTACAATAGTTGAAATTTATATCAATTTAAGCATCAGGTCTGTTTTAGTCCGTGTCGCTTCATGGCTATGTAACACCTGTGCTAGCTACCTAGTTCAGTTCAAAGCTGGATGGATAAAATCAAATCCCAGAAAAGTTACATAAATTAAACTTCTAACATAATGCAGTTTGCGATACAATATTGACAGTAAACATGACCAATTTCTATTAAGATCACAAATATATTTAGCTAAGCTACCATCTCAACTTAGCTCCAACCAAAATACAAAAACCGTGGTACTATTTTTTGTGGTTTGAATCGTGTTATACAAAACTATTGATATAGTCATCATTTTTAGGCCTACTAGCTTTTTATGTATGTTTTTCGTTTCATGGACAATGTAAAAAGTAGGAGTGTACCACAAAATTTTAGATAGGCTACGCGCTAAATAAAAAAATATGTTAATCATGATAATTTCAAAAAAAGATATATTATACATTTTACATTGGTCTGCACAGTTTCTTGTAGTTGTGGGGCATATGTAATTTAGTGGTATTTTGCATGAAGCAATTGTATTATACAATTACTTCATTCAATTGTAAACCAAACATTTACTTAGTAATTTGAGACCAGAAAGAACTTATTGACGTATTAAAACCCGATATATAAAACTTTTAATAACAACCGATTTGTTAAAAGTAAAATATAATATTGTGTTGGGGTTCGTAGCACGACTTTAACTCGTCCGATTTTAATTATCAATAGCTCAAATGAAAGCCCTTAAATCACAAAATATTTTAAGGCTAGAACGAATTGCTATCGTTAATAAGAACTGGAGATATAAGAAAAATGATCTTAAAAAATTTGTCAAATCACGAAACGTCCCTAAGAAATGTATGGGGGGAGTTGTCATTTGAATATATCTTCCAAACGGAAAAAGATATTTTAAAACGGTTTGGGCATTGAAATCAGCCTAGAAATCTAGTTTATAATTATGTGTCACAACATTACATAAAAAAAATATATTAATATCCAATATGGAGGATCCCAGATGGCGGCCGAAATCACCAGCTATGCCACACTTTCAGAAAAAAACACCTGGTAGCACACGATTCTACATGTAATTAACTACCTATCACCACCAATCTTACAATAGCTTAATTCAAAATCCCACAAACCTTCCTTTAAAAATGCCCCTACACTATTGGGTAATAAGCCACAATACTGTCGTAATATACACCATATCTAGCAGCTGTAAATCTGTTCGATGTTACGAAGTTCAGTTAGTAATGTTCATTCTATGGTAATATACATGCCCAGTTAAACACACGACTATAGTACCTGTACCAATGGAATAGTACTACGTTTATAACGTGAAAGTAACTAACAAAATAATACGTTAATAATAAGATTGTTTGCTTATTAACAGTGATATTTGTTATTAAATAATAAAAAAGTAATACTTTAATACTTGTAATATTTTTTTCTGAAATGTCACCCATACTTAATAGCTACCGGTAAGTTAACTTTACGAACTTAGGATGCTTACTTAGACCCTTTAAATTAATCTAAGTTAGCCTACTTGGCAATCAACTGTATTCCTAATACAACACATTAAGTTAAAACATAACAAAGATAATTAGTTTTAGATATACAAGAGCATTTATTATTTCCTGATTTATTGACGTTATTTGTGCCTACCTGTTAAAGAAGAACTTGGGAAGACCTGAAACGATAAAAACAGTGATTAGAATGTTTATTAAACAGTTTATAAACTTATCATATAAATCGTTATAAAAAAATTTTAGCGTTTGTCTATGGCTACACCGAAACTGCTGTAATCGCCTTCATATAACCCTATAAAACTACTGTAAAGTCGACACATTATTCGACCTGACAAGTCGTAACATTATTGATAGCTTTAAGGATGTTTCGGTTGTTGAATGTGTGTTCAACGCTATTTTCCTCAGCGAATACTTTAGCTCTGAATTTTCTAAGAATCTTTTTTCTACTCGACCATCCGTCTTGTGGCTATCACCGTTCTAGCCACGGACATCTCGTTATCTCTGCTATCAATCAACGGGATAAACAAGCGAACGTTTTCACACAATTACTCCATTCTTTTTAAATAAATAATTTATGTAGGACGAGTTTACCAAACCTCATAAATAAAACATATAACTTATCCTCGCAACATGCAGTTCAAACATAAATTGTTTAGTATTAAAGTTGTGGTCTAACATATACGTTTGGTAAAGTTTCTCATTAGTGGCAGTAAATTATAAATAAGCTGCAATTTTGTTGTTAATATCTCTGCATTACGAAATCGGTAGCTCACCGTAACATTCGTAAACAATATCTACAGATTTGGAGATAGTAAGTGAATCAAAAAATCTTTAGCGAATGTCCCATATAGGGAATACGTTTTGATGTATACAGGGTTAATCAAGTTAGGTGTCCACTTTTTATTTCATTCAAACTGTTGGTCCCACATTAATGAAATGTACTTCTCCCCACAAAACCAACCCCATAACAGGAAAATTAGTTTAAAAATAGACTAAGCAACACAAGGGAGTATGTTTTATCTATGGTTTATTGTTCACCAAAATTAACTATCCACATATTTAATTGCAATACTCGAACTATGGACGTTCATTCTCCACACCTCATTTTGAGTGGATTATTAATTTCTTTAACTTCAAGTAAATTAAGTTAAGTTTTAAAAAAGTTTAACGTATGATATAAAACAGTATTACGTTACAATAGTAATCACCAAGCATGTTGGTACAATAAGTTGAAGACTCTTTAAAGGACAGACCGGAAATGAGTATGATCAGGAAATTTAGGCCCGGTTTCCCCAAAATGGTGTAAACTACGTTTATAATAAACTAGTTTATTTTTAAACTCCGTTTAAAATGTGTGTTCGGTTTCTCCAACATTTTACTGGCTTCGTTTAAGATAAACGGCAATTCGAGCGGTTGGCAATCCTGAATGTGTATTTGTAAAGAATCTTCCGTGGGCTTTGGGCTAGTGTTTCCTACAACCACCACAACGCTACGCTACAACTAACTCAGTAGAGCATACAGCAATGTGCGAAGCGAATGCAGCTAAAATAACATCACTGTTTAAGGTTATGTTATCAAGTTATTATAAGTTGTTGTCAAATTCAGATTCATTCCATTTATTGAAATGGTCAATTCTGTCCCTTATTTTAGTAGGCCCTCTCTAAGCTAACCCTAAACCAAGCCTATTTTCGTCCAAATGAATTTTGTAGTTGCTTCAATTATTATTGATTTAACACCTACTTTTTATTTTGATTTAAGGTTATGTTACTGTTGTAACTTACTAATTTGAACTCAGTTTATTTTATCCCCAGTAGTTAAACCAAGTCGAGAGGTGGTTTAGTTTGAACTTAGATTAATACCTAGTTTAAATTTGGGGAAACACAAATTAAAGTTAAACTAAGTTTAAATCGCCGTTTAACTTAAAACTAAGTTTAAATGAGTTGGGGAAACCGGGCCTTAAAGGATTTAGTTTTATCTCATAATTAGATAATGTTTACACTAATACAGTTTTTTTTTTTGTATTTTAGGAGGGTATTTGATGAACGTGCGATTATTAGACTGCTTGAGAAAAACCGCTTTGAACGTGTCTTGGTGCGGTGGCTAAAGGACATGGCTTTTTACTCAATTGACGAGTTTTTTGCCGATTCACTCTCCTCCCTGCTCGCCATTTGTACTCTGTAAATATTAATGATAGTTAAATGTTTTCATATTCAATTTTATGTATGAAGTGATGTTTTAATTTTTTATTGACATGAACAATCCAGTCTTCTCTGGTAAAAGTTCACGACAGAAGGTAAAAGGTAAAAGGTACGATGAAAGGGTGATTAACGTACAGCTAAATATGGCAAAAAGTATATTTCACACGATTTGTTTGAATAAACTTTAACTTCAATAATCAGTAATCAACATTACGTTACTTGTAAGTTGAATTGAACTAGAGAAATTTCTTCAAATAATCTTTAAAGGTTTAAAAATGAACTCAGTCAATGGCCAAATTATACAATAATTCAACCATTAGTATTGCAATTATGAAAACTATTGGTTGGAGAGGGGAATGGTGTTATTGGAGCCAGGGCTAAGGGACCGATTAATTATTGCCCAAATAGATGATTTAACCATAATGAACAACCTAAATATTTAATTGAAAAAATAAAATAACGGACTTTGAGTCTCTACTTCTCATAATAAGTAGAAAAATAATTGATTTGTTAACTTTAAGTAAATTACTTTAAATGTCAGAACTGTTAACGCACGAATGTACGTTACGTTTAATTGTAGTTTATTTATTTTAAAGACAGAAATACTCATTTTAACCTTAAATGTAATACTTTATAATTGAAGATTCCCTGAGAAGGCGCAAACATGCTTTTGTGCCCCGCTTACATGGATGATTGTCAAGGCAAAATAATGAAAAGTACACTCATCTAATTTCCAATATCGACGTTGAAACTTGTGTTGCTTATTGTGAACTATCATACACGGATGATTGAATATAGCACGGAGGACCCGTGTTAGTGAAGAAGGAGAAAAACATTTTGCATTACAATTCTCTATGATCCAATAAAAACCATGTTGTTAAGAACAGCCAGACAGTTGTAAAGCAACAGGTACTTATATTTTTGGCTTTATTTAAATATAACCTAAATACAGTTTGCATATAGTTTATACCACGTTAGTGTACATCTTGTTTGTATGCACATCTCTCCTGTGTATTTGTGATAGTGACACAATTACGTAAACAAAATATGCACATGAATACATGTATGCAGTTGTGGCTAGGCAGGAACATAGCTATCCCTTTTTCCTAATTCTTTAAGGATCTGAAAGTTTACTATGTTGTGATTACTGAAAGTAATTTGTTAATTCATTACCATTGCTAATTTTGAAAACTATTATGTTTACTTTATAAACTCCGAAAATAATTAAAATGAACCATTGGGACAAATACATAAAATGTTATTGATTTTTCAATTGAACTACGCAGTTTTAAAAATTAACTCTCCTCAGATAACATGTTATTGCAGTCAGCGTGGTGACTGCTTGTACACGCTGTAACTATATAACTGTATAAAATATACAACAGTTGTACAGTTGCTGCAATGAAAAGCGGCGACGCAGGTATTATTCAATTACTAACGTCGTTTTATCAATTTGCATTATATTATGTTTATCAACCAAAATATAAGTATTTAAATTTATAATTAATATCATTTAACTCTGGTTAAAATATATTAAAAACTGTATTTTTAAATAATCCAAGTTTTATAAAGTTTCCAACCCCGAAAGAACACTTTTCAGTATAAAGGTCTGTCAGTAAATGCAAACAACTCTTTTAAAGTTTGAGTTAAAGTTCGTGCTTATTATACAGTTTGGATGTCTTTGGTGACTTACTTCAATATTCAGCAACAATTTACATTATGTAAAGAGTGTTTTTAAAATTCGCAACTTTGGCCATTAGCTCTCAATATTATGTTCTGAGAGCAAAAACATTTTACATTCTTATTTGCAAACGCTTTTACTTGGCTGCGAAGCATGTTACATAATATATATTTTACAAAAACTATACCGTTCTTAAAAACGTATCGTAACACTTCAAGAAGAATTTACATCACGATAATATCTTTGTCGTAGCTTATCTTTTCTTCTTTTGTATTATATTATTTCAGTTTTTACATAGCTTGCACCCTAAAGTTTAAGTAGAGGAATATCTTAAGAATATATAAAACATATATAATAAAATATATATACAGAGTGACACATAGGAACCTGACTTTTTTATAAATAAGTAGTACACGGTAGTTAAAAGGAATACAATAGTTTTACTACTGTAGTGAGGTAAACATTTGCCATTTATTACCAAACAGTCATTTTTTTAAATGACGTCACGCATATGACGGCCATGTACTTCTTTAGAAATATTCATTCTGGTCTGAAAATCATCTGAAACTCAGTTCAGGAGGTCTTGTTCAATGCCATTGATCTCATATGTGATTGCCAACTTCAAATCCTCTAGAGTGCGTGGTTTGTGAGCATACACACGCTCTTAAGAAACCACCAATGAAAGTAATCATAGCTGGACAAGTTAGGTGACCTTGGTAGCCACGGTATGTCACTAAAGCGAGAAATCGCCTTGTTAGGAAACATTTGCCTCGAATACTCTCATTGATAGGTCTGCAGTGTGGGCTCTGGGCTGTAGCACCGTCCTGTTGAAAAACATCTTTGTTCGATTTATTTGACGTCTGCAAAGTTCTTGACGGAGAAATGTGTTCAACATGTGAACATAGCGTTGAGAGTTTACTGTCACTGTTGCATCATTTTCCTCGAAAAAATACGGCCCAATAACACAGGAATGGGATACCACACACCAAACTGTAACCTTGGGAGAGTGTAAAGGTTTTTTTATGAATGTTACGGGGATTCTGACTAGATCAGTTATGGAAGTTTTGTTTGTTTACCGAGCCAGTAAGGTGGAAGTGGGCTTCGTCACTGATTAACAATTTCATGTTCGGCTTGTTTTAAAGCAATATTTGTATTCGCGATGCAAAGTTTACTAGTTTATTATAGTCAGTCACTTTAAGTTCCTGCACTACCTGTATTTTATAAGGATGAAACTTAAGATCTTTCCGAAGAATGCTCCTTACCGATTCGCGGTTCATGTTCAGCTCTTGGGCATGTTTTCGCGCACACCTGCTTGGACTCCTTATCAATGCTGCTCTCAATCTGGTGATGTTTTCGGGTGTTCTCGAAGTTCTAACAAGGCCTGGTGGTTTCTTTCTTGTTATATTCCTAGTTGTTCGGAACCCTGAAGGTCTGCTTAATAGCGTATTTTGGCTTGGAACCGTTCCAATGCGTTCAATTTTAAAATATCGACGAAATTCCTGCTGGGTTTTTACGACGGATTTACTATTTTGGACAAAGTATCGTATGCAAAAACGCGATAGTCTACGGTCCACTGAGCCATTCCAACAAAGAAAGATGGCAAGCCTCATTGAAGGTAATAACATTACCTCGATCTTCCTACCACGTGCGACAACAATGGAACAGCTGTAAAAAACGTCCGGTTCCTTTGTGCCACCCGTTATATACCTAAAGTAAAACCTTCGACTTAAAACTAAAAACAGCATAGTTGTTAAAATCTTAATGCCTACATTTCGTCATATATTTTTGGAACGTATAAGGTATTTGAATCTATGAAAATGAACCAGTTTCCAAACGTTTTTCTGTCATAAAGTTATGCCTATGTACACTGAAGCACGTACAAGCGTACCATGTTCAAAGAAAGCATATTTGTATTTAAAGCTTAAAATAAAGTTTTTAAGGTCTGTTTAGTAAATGAATGCTAAATAACAGTCAATAATAACAAACAAATGTGATTTTGTTGTGCATTCAAATCCTTTGACTCCGCCCGGACCATGCTGGCCCTCAATAAAAGGTTAATATCTACATCTTAGTTATGAAATTTAAATAATCTAAATATAGACCAATGTGTGTAAATTGTATTCATGAAACTGTGGCTCTAGGTTTCCGGACTTTTGCTTTCCGCTTTAGTAAGAACAAATCTCGGAATCCATCCAAGATGGATGGACATTTAAGTCTATGTCCGACCTGGGACCCCATAAGGCCATTTCCAGTACCTTGAAAAAAAACCTATCCACAATTATCAATTTATTTATTATTGGAAAAACCATCCAAAACATTGCTTGCTTATACCTAATAACATACGTTTCTGATAACAGAAATGTAAAAAAATCAATCAATTGTCCTTAGCTGATAAAAATACTTCCTTTTAAAGACACGAAAACCAAACAATGCGCGATGAAGAGCGAGATAACGCCACGAAAAACAAACAATTCCTCGAGGGTTGATAAGTGCCTCTTACCCAATCACCTTCTGTGTTAAGTGAAAAAGTTTGTTTGCCTCTCCTCTTTAAAACAATCTTCTGAGAAAATTATTATTAGGGGTTTTTACTCTAGTATATACTATTGTATTTGTTTCCGAACATAGCATTATTAAGTTCACGAAGTACATAATGCTATTCGAAAATTAATTAAAAGGGAGTTTTGGATGTACTGGAAACATAATGTATTTTAATTGAGTATATTTCCTAAAAGCATTATTAAAATAAAATTGCGTTGTTATTGTTAAATATTATTTATAATATTGATTAGATTTACTCAATAAGAAAGATAAAATACAAGTATTAATTAACATGGTTCAGAAAGAAGTGATAAAATGTAAACAAGTATTATAAACAGATCATAACAATTAGTGACGAATTATGTTGGTAATGCAATGATTGATAATATTGATTAGATTTTACTCAATAAGAAAGATAAATAATACAAGTGACGGTTTAATTAACATAGTTTATAAAGAACTGTTGAAATGTAAACCAGTAATAAAACAGATCATAACAATTGATAAAACATATGATTTTATCTTCAGATGGCAGGCAGGTGATAGTGATCATAAATTACCATCGATGTATATAAGAGTATTAACACTTATACACATTAGTTTTATCAAAGATTACATATGCTTTACAAATATAAAGATTCTATTATTTGATATTGGGAGTTTTTAGACACGAAACATTTAATCAAAGTTAAACTGCGCATTAAATATATTCAGTTACTGAACAATATCATCAAATCTAACTCTTAGGAATCAAGAGGAATTGTTAAAGTAATTACATATAAAAATAGTTGGTTTAATGTATTTTGCATTCAAAACCATAACAATATAGCACAATCGATTGTATAAATGGTTGTACATAATTGTGTACGATCGATAATAAATATTTATTAATCTAGCAAATATGTAGTACATTTTACTATGAATAGTAACGACCTTCTATTTAAGCAACTTCCTCAAATCTGAAAGGAACTGTGTCATAATATCACTTGATGAAAAAAGAAGACATTTCCATCAACCATAAAACAATATAAAATTTTAAAAGAAAAAAGGTTGTTTTAACAAGAAGGAAGATAACCACCAGTAGTGAGGCCTCGAATATCAAGTGGAATTATCAGAGGCGCATCTTTTATATAAGGGCTAACTTCGTTGCCTACTGCTATACGTTTCCTGGAGACGAAGTAGATACATGTGCATACTTTATGAATAATATACGAACTATTAAATACTTTTGGAAAAAATTAATTTAGTAATTTTGTGTTGAGTATAAATCTAACAAAGGCATTAACATTTTTTTAGTGGCTATAAATGAAGCGGCGATTGTTTGACCTATATTGCAGGAATTTATTGAGTTACAATCTATTTCGGAAAGAGAACCAACGACAAAATATTAGATTACCTGCGCCCGAGTTTACCTTTACAAGTCTGCAATTAATTTTGGCGATTTGAAGCATTTTCATGTTTTGCCAGACATTAGCTGTAAACCATTATGAATGAACTTGTGATAATCAAAGGAATTTATTATTTAATTAGTAATCTATGATCGTTTTGCCAAACAATGTTTTCAAATAAGGTAGTAGAAGTTTCCTAAAATATCGATAGGCATAAAATCGTGATATTAACATTTGCACCTTAACTGGTAGTTTAATATATCCAAGAAGTGAATGTATTTATTGAAGGGATTACAAATGCACATTATGTATGCAACTATTAAAAGACAAACACTTCCATAAGTTTTAGGGTTCTCACCTCTCTGAACACTCACAAACCCGCTCACGACTCATGGGAACCTCATGTGTGTTTAATGAGCTTTTGTGATTAGCTTAAACAAAGACGTTCGAACCCATTGTACAACTTCCCCTCCGTATCGGTGGTCTTTGAACTTCACCAACACCTCTCTTCTGGGTAGAGGGGTTAACGCACCTCTTTTCTACCCATGTACATGTCACAGGGTTTAGAGAAAAAATACGTTTACAAAAAAACTATAAAGAAATGGGGCTATAGGAGAACTTTAGAAGAAACCTAGGAAATAAATTATTAAAGTAAAACCCGTTAAGATTTATTGTGTTCTGTTATTAATTTGGATAATAAATGTGTTAAGGTATATAGGCTTCAACATTTAGCCTACCCCCTTGGGTTTCTTGTAGTAATCAAGATTTGATAGGGGCATTTCTTGTTAAACCCCCCTGCTTGTGTCATAGCGGGCAGCGAAGCCACAACATCGCTGTCGGCGAGACGTTACTTTTATGGGCGGTAAACGGTAAAGTACCCAAACTCATCATGACCGTCGCTCCCTCCCAGACCTCACTTGACCGAGCAAAACTGCAGCCAAAGAAGGATTCATATTACATAACCACCTTCAGTGTAAGCCAGATTAAACAGAACAGCTATGAAACTCTCATTAGTGTGTTGTGTATATGCATCGAATCCATCTCAAATTCGCCTTTCAGATAAATTTAGTCAATCAATCCAACCCAACATATCTATACAAATAGTCAAGATAATAAGGGTAAAAAACAATATTTTATTTTTAAATACGCAAACCCCAACAAAATGCGAAGAGAGTGTAACGTTGATTGATGTTACTAACGTAAATACCATTTTGGTTTATATAACAGGGAATGTTCACGATGTCTTAATCGTGCAATATTACTTGAATGGAAAGGCAAATCTATATATCTAATTCCGTAAGCCCAAAATTTTACAATGAAATTAAGAGCGAACGGGAGGCCGTAGAAAGCTGAGAGAGGTCGCATTTTAAAGGTCTGGGCTTGAAATTTTTGAGGAAATTATTCATTTTTCTTAATCGTGAACCAAAAAGTTGCTACGGATAAAAATAATTCACATTTAAATAGCATGGGAATCTAGGTCATGTATGCTTTGTTTACTTTAAAACAAGTGGTTTAACTTTATTTAAAGCATATGGTAATATGTAGTACGTAATATCATTACTGTAATATGTGTACTGTTTATAAAGCTGAAATAAACTTTTTCCCAAATTTAAGGGTCTGGATTTAATGAAGTACGATTGGTTGTGTAGATATGTCTGAAATAAGTGTAAAGTTAGAAGTATTTACTGGAGTAGGCAAAGGGATAATATTTTTCATGCCAAAAATTAAACTAATATATACAGATCCTAATATGCCGTTTAAGTTTACAAGGATTCAATGCCCATTGCAAATAGCTTTCACAATTATTATACATAAATTGCAAGGCCAAACCTTCACAAAAGTTGGCATTTATTTGAAAAACCCCAGTGTTAACATACACAAATGTTAAGCGATCATTCGAGGTAGGGTAACCCATGAGACTTATACATGTAATTTATACAAAATAGTTACTAGAATATACATATAGGGGCTATTGCCCCTACAAGCCACTAGTAGTGCGCAATCATGTTAATGTCGCTTAATGGAAGTTACATGTAAAATATTTTAAATTGATATTTGTTATACATTCTACACTTACATAATTGGAAAACTGAGAAGGATGATTATTTCAAAACCAATCCTTGTGACTTATTTTAAATTTAATATCAATTTTCTATACGGATAACTTTATTAAACGATAGTACATGGATCTATTAAACTTTATTCGATAGTGTAAATTGAATCAATAGGGATAAATTATCCTAAAAGGTACAAAACAACTGGAAGTGGGTGCCCAGATCCATTGCGACTTCAAACAACTTATCTACTTATAGTAATGATTTCTAAATCAGAGACCTAAAAATATCTAACGAGAGAAATATGTGGCGCCAAAGGAAGATTTGATCAGTCCCACAGGACTCGTAAACTGTCCCGACATAAGGGGAGGAAGTAGGGGGGGGGGGGTTATGTGACGGGCGACGGGGGTTTTCCTTCTCCCTAAAAATCCCACATTGATGAAATATTACCTTAACCTTACTCATAGACTATTATAAGATACATACTCTTAAATCCAGGATACTACCTTTTTTACTATAGAATACCACAGATAAGAACGGTACCTTATTATTCTGTGAGTATACTCTCGTATTTTTAACTTCAACGACGTCCAAGATCTCGAATATTATAAGTAATTGAAATGATACATTTTTAAGGTAACGCTAAAAATTGCATTGGGCGTTATTGCCTTCTTAGTCATCTCTAAACAATTCGTTTGATGTTCTGTAATGTATCACACATTTACTTATTTGTTTCATTAGTAAACAATGATGATTCGAAGTCTTCATCAAGAATGTAAAATTATAATTTTGCAGTTATATTGAACTATTTCCTTAATTTGAGTACAATCAACTGTTTTTCATTTACAATGTGACGTTTATTTTCAACTCTGCGTGTTGCCTCCACATTTGTATGCGTTGAATCTCCACAAGTCTTCTACTTTACTGCGCTACTGAGAAGTCGCACCAAACGCCTCTCTCAGAGATAAACTTTTCTTCTTTCTTTAACAAAAACTCAATTCATGAGATTTCTATGAACTTCTGCCCTCGAGATGTTTCGCTCGCTTTTAAACACGTAACACACGTTTGACGTCACCGTAACAAAACTCTTTACAAATAGTAATTCACCCATCTACCTTATTCAAAATTAATGTTTATCCACCTTGGTCTACCACCTTTGGGTTTTTATCTCTTAGAAAACTTTCTTTGATGTTTTAGTTGGCAATGCTTTACACAAATGGGACAGATAAAACCCCAGAATTATGCCATTTCTTTTAAGGTATTCAGTCAGGAAAGCTTTGTGTTAAAGGACTACATTTAGTTTTATGATTATTTTATAATTAGTTGGTGAACGTATTTGGCTAAGTACAAAGAGTGGCCGTAAACTGATTCAAAATCCGTTGGAAAACGATTTGTTTTCCATGGTGATTTAGATGTCGGCCCTGAGAAAAGTCCGTAGCTTTTTGAAGGTTCGAAACTGTACTCAGCTGTTCTGGTCATCGGGATCAGCAACGGCTGATCTTATTAGTCGGTAACAAATTTACACGGATCATCACATTAAATTCTACAATGATTCTACACACCTCCTTTACTCATTTGGGTTAAAATACGCACCTAGGGGGCGTCCCAATCTCAATAAGTAATAGCGTAATAGTAATAAATAAAGTCAATTGTCACTAATACAATATAATATAATATAATACAAACATTGTCACTAAGCTAATATTGTTCGTTAACCGGTTAACCCACAATGTTTTCTCTGTTTTACGACTAGTTCACGAAGAGCTGAGTATTAAGAGTGCAAAACCAAATATGTAATAGTTATAATTCAAAAAACCTAGGATGTGAATTGAATTTAAATAGTTTATGTTAAGTAGAAGAATATTTCATGAGTTAGCTTTCTGGATTTTTAAGAACATCCATTAATTTTATGTTTGACCCTTGCCAAAATATATTTATTTACGTCAAGTAGCATTTAGCTTGTCTGCAACATATTGATGTTCACATAGTTTTCACAAATACACAAAATGAAAGGAACGTTGTGGTTAAACAAAACATCATCAACCAGGCATAATTGAGGAGAGCACTGAGAATAATTCGTGGCTTGACTGAGGATAAAGGTTAGAGATTATATCAACACAATCAGTGGCGCTTTGTGGAAACCAGCATGACATTGTTCGCATTTTCACACATATTAAAAGTGATGTTTTGTTGATTAAACGAAACATAAAGGGAAGTTCACAGATAATGAAAACGTGGAATTCCATATTACGCAATTCAGCTTAACGTGATGTGACACAGTTGATGATTTTGTGGAATTCTGGAATATATTATAACATTCGTTTAGTCTCGTTTGTAGGAACAAAGTAATTAGAACTGTATAGTTCCAAGAATTATTTAGATGGAATCGATAGAAAAGTAATTGCATGATTAAAAGAACAATTTAATTATGTAAAACAATAACTTTGTTTTACATAGCCTACAAAAGTTAAATGGTTAAATTAAAAGCCTATGATAAAAAAAAACTGGGGATAATTGTAAATATAAATAAACCCCTCGTTTATGATTTACATCAGATTAAGTAATATTGGATAGTAATAATTAATTAAAGGATAGGGAAAAATTATATTAACAAGAATGATAGCTTAGCTAACTGTTCAAAATAAGTAAATTAATTAATACAAACCATTAAATCTCAACCACTACGTTGTTTTCAGCTTCTAGGGGAATGGAAAAATATTGAGATGAGAGACAGAATTTCTTATTTATGTCTTGGGTGTGACTTATGCAATATGTCGCAATGTACAAAATGATCAAGATTGTAAAACGTAAGTCAAGACTAATGCAACTTAGCCATCCAATTACACGGCGATGAGCTCGTCTACGCGTGATATAGTAAAGTTGTCGCGTGTTATGACAACTATGAGCATTTACCTTATCTCTGAACCTTAAATTATTAATTCTTTTTGAACACTTTTCTCAAAATGTGGTTTTGCTATGAACAATATTTTAATTGTAGGTATTTATATTTACAATTGAAACCCTGCAATAGTTATAAATACACGACACTAACCTATTTTTAAAATCTCTCCTTTAGTTTTTGCATTTACGATAAATAAACTAGTCAGTAATTTAACAATGCCATATTGCAACAATCAACAAAATACACAGTTGTGATGTTGGTCAATATGTTACAATTAAATTTTACATTCAAACACTTTCAACAGCAAGCGCATGTCTTGTGCACCAAAATAACATAAATAAAATATTATGTGCATGAATAATAGCAATGTGTTCAAATCATAAATACGGTAGTAAGTATATTTACACCATGACACATTTCAGTCCGGCGGAGTGTGTATTGTTATCAAAATTTCTTTATTAAAATATTGTAAAATTAATTTTGTAATAATAGAATTTGAATATTAAAACTCTGCCTAAACACACGTTATTTCCATAAAAAATAACAAGGTTGGATACGATCAAGCTAAACATTTAATTTAAAGAAAAATTACCTTGGTTTACGAGAGTAAAGTTCGCTAAAGGTAAAACGGCAGTGCACAAGCTATCGACGGCGGCGCGGCTAGGCAGCGACTGAAACGAGGAGAGGTGCAACGCGAAGCGAGCAGACGACACTTACTTGCAATAATACTGTGGGCGGGAGACACTAGCGCTACACCACGGCCAGCGGCCGAGGACCAAACTACCTCTAACTAGGTACAGTACAAACTTATTGAATTTTAACTAAGAAATGGGGAAATTATGGCTATTTTAAGCTATTTTTTAAAATTGCTAAAATTACAGAATTTGCTGAATTAATAAACGGATAGGCCTACTAAGATTTTTTCGTCAAATGTCTAGTAAAAAACTGATACATATTATTTTTGGAATGTACATGTTCCATCATCATCTATAAGAAGATCACCGTGACACTTTAATGCCTTTAGTTTTAAACAATAAAAACTTGTGAACTCGAGTTTACTTGTACATGTTTAGAAACCACTCTCTAGTTTTTTTTTTCGAACAGTTCGTTCTGTGTGTGTATCAAAAGAAGAATTATGACTGAGGACCCATTAGGAAAACTGCTTGTAATGTATGTTTACTTGTTTGATTCACAAGTTTATGACTGGCAACTTTTCAGTTTGCTACCCAAGTATGAGATACATCCTTATATTCAAAAACTATAATCTATTGTTCATTTTTTTTCGTAATGCAGACAATAATAATATTTGCAATGCTCAAGATTGAAAGAACCATTATTTCTTTGAAGAAAAGTTTAAAATTTCAATACGCTTGATACAGTTGATATAAATTAGTCAACATAAGGTTCTAAACCGTGCAACATGAGTATTCAATACAATACATACTGTATATATTATAAGTGTACACATGAGACTCCCAGCAGGTGGAGATGAGTTACAAGTGGTTACACCTTCCCACCAAAGCATCACCCGACCCCTGCGATCAATCATACAGATTTACATTTGTAAACGCATTCCCTCCAAATTTCCTTTCTCCCCTCGTTCGCCCTTTTACCGGAAGTGTTTTGACTATCACATCTGCAATGCTTGGAAACATCACTTCAGTTGGATGAAAGTGACATTCTTGTCGTTTAGTCTACCAAACGATGTATTGAAAACTACTATCATAAAGTGTTTGATGTATAATTAAATTACATTTACAGTATTTATTAATTTAGAGTGTTTAAAGTAATCGGTTTTACGTTTTTGTTGTGGTAATGAAATGATCCAATAAATAAATAAAATATAAATATGTAGTAAACTAATCTAAAATGACTCTTTGCGATACAGGACGGTCTATGAACTATCTAATTGACAACGGAGGACTTAGTTAGTGTTTTACTAAATGCATTTTAGAATTATTGCGACTTACAAGCAATACAAGTAGTTCGGATGTCTGATTGAACAATAAATGATCCATGGACAATGTTCAAATGAGCGAACAGAAATGAGTTGCAATATTGAGGAGGAGGTACGATCCGACAGATAAATGTGTGATACAGTTGTGATCACACCATTTGCTGCCAATATAAAAACACTTTGTAAAAATGAACTCGTTTAAAATATTAAATATGCTTTTATTGCATGTTTTGGTAGGTGTAAGAGAACTAAATTTGGCAAAAGTTACTCCTATTTTGCCCAAAAGACGAATAAAACTTCCAAAATCATGCATTTGTATTTTATTTCATATTATTTAGCTATTTATTTTCTAAACAATTGCTAAAGTTGTTTCACACGAAGCTAAGACTTCCTACTGAGTAGTTTTTCTATTACCAAAGTGCAGAACACAACACAACACTTAGTCGCATACTAACTGCATCAAGTAGTTACACTTTTAATTTGGGTCAATAGAAACAAATAATTTAATCAAAGACTACTGCAAGACGTCTCGGTACGTGATATCTAGGAATCTGTCCGCGTCACTTCACTGTACACTTTACGGATGGGGTTTATTGATTTCTTACAAACAAACTCAACAATTGACATTTTTTACAAAGCACAAAAATCGAATAATTCTCTTTGAATGAGAATAGGAAAATTTGTTGTCATTATTTAAAGTAAAGACATATCTCAGCGTGTTGATTATAAATCAACGATTCACTGATAACAAAAGTTTTCATTTCTTAAAACAAATAAAGAATTATTCAAATAGTAGCTTTGTTAATAATTTTTACTAAACTTAATTTAATGAGATGCATTACTATTTCGCTACTAACTTAGTATACGAACCATTGTAGCAATTTTTATTGTGGTAAAGCAAGACTTAAAGTTTTGGTATCTAGGTATTATCAATGTTTTGATCACAGTGTGTGTGTTTAGCAACATAAATTATTCGTTCAGTAATGTACAAACATAATAACTGAGTGATTGTATTGGTAAAAAAGACATTTGTAAATAAATTGCAAGAACTGCTTCCACTTCAGTACCTTATATTGTATACCCTAGCTGTTATAGCAATAATTCGTAGCGGGTATGGAACGTGGAGAAGAATAACGTGGTTTTTAGATCTGTCCTGCGAAATACTTGTACATTCATAATTTATTTTAGTAACTTACCAGTTAGTTGTATGAAATCCTTTTCTATTAATTTAGATGAAGGGTTTAAATTCCTTAACACCTAGCATGGTGTTGTTTGGTGTAGCATGGTGTAAGTGGCACTAATGCGTATGTGAAAATACTATTATTGTAAAAAGAAACGCTTCTCTCAAAGTGTATTCACTTTTAAAACCCTATCAATACTTGAAGTAAATACAGTGTATCAAAAATAATGTAACATAACGTAGAGTAGAAATAATTGCTGGTTATTGATGTTGCAAGTGCAAAAAGCATATGTTATTTACGGTTAAGTGGTTTTACGTATCAGTTTTCAATGAATGGAACGAGTGATTAGGTATTAAATCAAATTTTGTCATACGAAAAACGCAAACACAGGTCAGGTTTTCCTACCTGACTATAAATCAACTCCAGCTCGGAATCAATCTGCGCGATATATTTGCAAGCCTTATTTCTTTCCTCTCCTCGCCATATTTACCATATATCCACATGTTCGAGAGAACACTGTTACTTAAAATAAATTTACGTAAAAGGTCAAATTTCTATCGTAATATCCAAATTGAGAACTTACGTAGAACAAACTTACACATTAATTTGACCTCTTATAAGATGATAAACTAAACTTTAAAATGTTGAACGTTTTAAAAAAATGTTGGTTTCCGTTGGTTGACATTGTCATTCCTAGTTAATGTTGAGGTTTTTGTTAAGTGCTTGAATATTAACAGTAGTAATTCTTGAATGCACGTTTAGAGGGGAAATAAGTGTCATTTTATGACCATAGTCTTTACTCAAAGCTAGACAAGGTGTCTCACCTAAAGTAAACAAATAGCTTACCTACTTTTTTATTATAAGTATGACAGCCAACTTCTTACGAAGCACTCCCCTTTATTTTTAAGACATTTTTTGTGATGGTTTGGAGTTTTAAAATGTAGCCACCATTTTCCAAAATGGCCGACAAATGAAATATCTCTTATGGAAGTAGTTAACGATGATATCAAAAAAATTAATTAAAATGGTTTTTCTGAATAACATTTGACTAAGTGGGACGGTAAATAGCTGTATCTACTAATTGTCACAAAAACGATTATGGTTGAGAGCTTTGAAAGCAATTAATACAGCGAAAAAACAGCTAAACAAAAATGTTACGTCGTTTTTTGAGTGAATATTTGTTATTTTTATCATATTAAAATACTATTATTATTATCATACTATGTTTACTATTTTACTTTTTATATTTTTTGATACTCATTGATATTTTTGCTAGTGTTATTGAAAGCTTTTTGCTCCCTTAAATTCAATGCAAGAGAGGACATATTATTAATACACCGTAAGTGCCCCAAACTAGTGTAATTAGAGTACTTCATGCAATGACACGTTTCTTAGTAAACACTGATGGCAATAAGAGCTGTCAATAACACTTAGTATGGATAAAGTAAAACATCTGATGCTATCTGACACCTCTAGGTCCTAGGACTTTTGTGTAAAAATTGTTTTATTATTATTTTTACATCCTCTTTGAGAATGTGGGAATATTTATGGTCATAACATATTCACTCTTACTAAAATATGTAATTATTGAGCTAAACTACAATTTAAGAAGATATTTCCACATTAGAGTTAAGAGCTTAAATTCGATTAGTTTCTATCTTAACAGAATGGGGCTTTGGGAAGAGAATGTGTTATATCAATAGAATATGTTTTGCATGTTCTATCGATCTTTAAGTAAATAAAACAGCGTCCTGAGTTAAACTGAATACAGACAACACGTTTCTGTCATTGGTATACTGTACTTATAGAACATAAACATGAAGGAAATAAAAAATATTAGTATTGTTGAAACATGATTTTTGGTAATCCAATCATTTGCACGTGAAGTACAGAGCGGAAAGAAGGTATAAATCTAGCCTAAATGCTGAAATAATTATATTCAAACAGCAATCACATGTATATAAATACATTCACAATATCAAAATACGATAAAGAAAACAAAATAACCCTCTTGATTATCAAGAACATCATTATATACACTTGTGTATACACTGTGTATAGTAAGTAGCTCTTGAAGCCTTGGGTAAAATGGCATTAGAAAGGGAACTGTACAATGAGGTAATTTGTTTCATCTCAACCCAGAACGCAGCTTGTCTTGATAGACTTGCAGGTGTTCATTTGCTAATGGACCACGCCTATGTTGTCATCTATAGGTTCAACTGACGAGACATGCAAAACAGACATCAATACTGATTACTATTGACAACCTCCTCAGTTGTCAACTTACAGTCAGTAAAGGAACAAGATTGAATGCAGCTTGTCTTGATAGACTTGCAGGTGTTCATTTGCTAATGGACCACGCCTACGTTGTCATCTATAGGTTCAACTGACAAGGCATGCAAAACAGACATCATTACTGATTACTATTGACAACCACCTCAGTTGTCATCTTACAGTCAGTAAAGGAACAAGATTGAATGCAGCTTGTTTTAATAGACTTGCAGGTGTTCATTTGATAATGGACCACGCCTACGTTGTCATCTATAGGTTCAACTGACAAGGCATGCAAAACAGCCATCAATACTGATTACTATTGACAACCTCTCAGTTGTCATCTTACGGTCAGTAAAGGAACAAGATTGAATGCAGCTTGTCTTGATAGACTTGCAGGTGTTCATTTGCTAATGGACCTGCCTACGTTGTCATCTATAGGTTCAACTGATAAGACATGCAAAACAGACATCAATACTGATTACTATTGACAACCTCCTCAGTTGTCATCTTACAGTCAGTAAAGGAACAAGATTGAATGCAGCTTGTCTTGATAGACTTGCAGGTGTTCATTTGCTAATGGACCACGCCTATGTTGTCATCTATAGGTTCAACTGACAAGACATGCAAAACAGCCATCAATATTGATTACTATTGACAACCTCCTCAGTTGTCATCTTACAGTCAGTAAAGGAACAAGATTGAATGCAGCTTGTCTTGATAGACTTGCAGGTTATCATTTGCTAATGGACCACGCCTACGTTGTCATCTATAGGTTCAACTGATAAGACATGCAAAACAGCCATCAATACTGATTACTATTGACAACCTCCTCAGTTGTCATCTTACAGTCAGTAAAGGAACAAGATTGAATGCAGCTTGTCTTGATAGACTTGCAGGTGTTCATTTGCTAATGGACCACGCCTACGTTGTCATCTATAGGTTCAACTGATAAGGCATGCAAAACAGCCATCAATATTGATTACTATTGACAACCTCCTCAGTTGTCATCTTACAGTCAGTAAAGGAACAAGATTGAATGCAGCTTGTCTTGATAGACTTGCAGGTTTTCATTTGCTAATGGACCACGCCTACGTTGTCATCTATAGGTTCAACTGATAAGACATGCAAAACAGACATCAATACTGATTACTATTGACAACCTCCTCAGTTGTCATCTTACAGTCAGTAAAGGAACAAGATTGAATGCAGCTTGTCTTGATAGACTTGCAGGTTTTCATTTGCTAATGGACCACGCCTACGTTGTCATCTATAGGTTCAACTGATAAGACATGCAAAACAGCCATCAATACTGATTACTATTGACAACCTCCTCAGTTGTCATCTTACAGTCAGTAAAGGAACAAGATTGAATGCAGCTTGTCTTGATAGACTTGCAGGTGTTCATTTGCTAATGGACCACGCCTACGTTGTCATCTATATGTTCAACTGACAAGACATGCAAAACAGCCATCAATACTGATTACTATTGACAACCTCCTCAGTTGTCATCTTACAGTCAGTAAAGGAACAAGATTGAATGCAGCTTGTCTTGATAGACTTGCAGGTGTTCATTTGCTAATGGACCACGCCTACGTTGTCATCTATAGGTTCAACTGATAAGACATGCAAAACAGCCATCAATACTGATTACTATTGACAACCTCCTCAGTTGTCATCTTACAGTCAGTAAAGGAACAAGATTGAATGCAGCTTGTCTTGATAGACTTGCAGGTGTTCATTTGCTAATGGACCACGCCTACGTTGTCATCTATATGTTCAACTGACAAGACATGCAAAACAGCCATCAATACTGATTACTATTGACAACCTCCTCAGTTGTCATCTTACAGTCAGTAAAGGAACAAGATTGAATGCAGCTGGGAACTATAACTTGAAATAGTAATATTTACAAAGACCTTAACATTATTTCATTCTACGATTTAGATGTTACATTATATGTATTTATTTCATCTGTTGTGACCTAAACATTAATATAATGATTGGTTAGTGTTTAAATAATGTAAATCAAATGTCTTAAAGAAATATATTTTACTTATACTTAGTTTTATAGACAATGTAGTGTATAACTAATCCTAGTTCGATTCACTATCAGGAATACTTATATATTAGATGTCAATAAAGCGATTTCGATTAATAAATTATTGCTCTCTATGTATTTTCATAGTTTCAAAGTATAACGTTGGTGAAAACAAATTTAGAAAGAAAAAGTCAAATTTAATTACGAATAGGTAATGGAAACATGTAAAATTTAATTGAGATACTTTTTTTCACGGCTATAACTATTTGTAAAGCTGATCATTTTAGCACACAAAATTTGTTCTAGTCTTTCGTTGTCTGTACAGAGGATGGTATTATATTATTTTCTTTTTCAATTGAATAGGTTTCATCCCTAGGACATTTTCAGATCACTTCAGGTCTAGCCTAAAGGTTGCGACATTATCTAATAATACATTACCTAATACATTAGCTAAAATTCATTGTCGAGTTGGTGAGATTTAAACCTGAGACTTCAGGACCGGAGTTATGCCCTCTACTACTTGACCAGATCAGCTCCCAATAGAATGGTAAAATTTAGTATTATTAGATAAAGTAATTACACAATGGTCTTTGTCAAAGTCGGATCATAGTCTTTATTCTTTTTTTGATATTGGCTGTCTCTTTCAAACTTGCATTTGCCCTTTCATACAGGCCTCGGGCCAGGTATCCAGCAAAGCAAGGGGTGAGCCGGCACAGTACGGTACAAAGTTGAATAACTGTACTGATAGTAGTAGTGTAGTAGGTACCAGGTTCCGAACCCACGACATCGCTACGACTCAAAGCCCGTTTCGCTATCGACTCGCTAGTAAGGCTACAATACGCATTTTGACAAAAGTAGTGGGTACAAAAATAATAGTTATAATTTATTTTGTAATTTAAATTAATAATTAAATTAAATACGAAAATGAATATCGTATTATTCGTTCTGTCAAAACCTTCAATTATAATGCATTCGGATCAACTGTAATTGACATTGGCTTTATAATTGATCGCTTTTATAGGATTAATTTAATCTGATTACTCTTCGCTCATTCTAGATTCACCTCGTTGAAAACCTCATATTGATTATAAATTCTACTTCGTCAAAATTCATGAATTAAAAATACACGTTGTAGATAAGAAAGTGATTTTATAAATTTAGGCAAACTTTTGTGTAAATAATGTTGAATCATTTTACTAGTTTTTAAATTAATTATCAATTAATTTATAAAAATTAATTGGTATCAGCTAAAAATATGTAAACGTCAAAAAACAACAGTTGAAAATGTTAAAAGAGGGAGTAAACTGTAGAGAGTTATAGTGAAAGTCAAATAACACTCTTACCTCGTCATTACATTACCAGAATGGACGGACGGAAGTAAGATAAAATCTGCACCTAGAAACTGGGTGAGCGACAAGACGAGACGTCAAGGAATTATACTTAAGCCTAATAAAATGAAAACGATAACAATATAATAGAGGGTGAAATGTTTGTTAACTTAAAGTGTTAATAAATGTCTAGGCTAAAAGATCTTACATAAGGTTTACATCAGGTCATATAGTTATTATAATCTCGTCACTTATTTTGAAAAAAAATAAAAAAAATATGGAAAATCTGTTTGCTTTGACATAAATACTTCTTCTGTTTATTAATTACTTTGTCTATCGTTGGATTGAGCAATCAAGAGGCTGAAACATGACCGTGTATGCAAATTGTACATAAAGCCTAGCCTAAAAACTGTGAGTTGTAATACGACTGAATAAAGAGAAATTACTTTTACCTAACCCGCCATGTTAAACTTCCCTATCCTAAGCGTGATGTATACAACTTCCTTACTTCTTGAGTGATGTAAAGTATCAAAAAACTCACTCGGTGATGTAATGAAACCCATTTAAATAACATTGAGTGGATAACTTAAAAAATATAACTCTATGGAGCCAACGACGTTTAACGCTAGATATCAGCTGTGTGCTTGAATTTTATTGTTATTGTTATGTTTTGGAGAATTTTCCTAACCTAGCTTTTGTTTGTAAATGAACCTTACTGTTATAAGATGAGTGAAATGGGTAATGAAAAATATTGTTCGTAACCTCCTGTATATTGTCGGGTCAGGTAAAATCTTGTACGTTACACGTTACGCAAGAGCGTGTTTACATCACTTAGGTAAATTATGCAACTCGCTTCGCTCGTTGCACAACTTTCACCTGCGTGATGTAAAAACGCTCTTACTACACTTGTAATGTAAATAGCTATAAAAGCTTTCTTCATGGCATAGAGTAAAGTGCACAGAAGAAAATATGCAAGAGGGAGATTGAAAGACATGGAAATAAGGCAAGAACACATATATGAGATGCGACTACTGTACTCCCTCATATTGTCACAACTGATCACTTAGTGTCTGAGGTTGATACAAGGGTTCTGTGATACAGGTACAACTGAAATGCATTTGTCTATCAATACTATTATAAAATTGATGTGGTGGTGTCTGTCTATTTGTCTGAGCAGCAGTCACGACTAAAATACTAAACCGATACAGCCAAAACTAAGCACAAAGATAGTCCGCATATCTAGGAATGTCTTAAGCCTATTAATTTACCTCCCTGAGTTCCTCTCAGGCTTCACCTCTTGGATGTCTAAAGGTTTAAGGTGATGTTTTCAAACGTAAATATTGATTGATTGGTTTCCATAGAAGCATGAGGAAACTCACAATGTTTACCTTGGCGTTGACATTTCAATGTAAACAAGCAGAACTGCCAAATTCTTACTTAACAATTTCAGACAACTGATTAAAACAAATTAAATATAATAGTTTACACAGCTATGTGGTAAATTTATTTACCCAAAAACTTTTTCATAGATTTTTTATTCTAAAAATATTTCATTGACTAGGGAAATAAAAAAAGATTCTGTTTCCATTGCTATCTCAACCCAGGTTCGGTCTTATTTATTAAAGTGTCAAAGCTATGAAAATAATGTTATTGATATATTTTCATATTTGATATATTTGATATTTTTTTTTATATTTGATATATTTTTTTGTTTTGATATATATATGTAAACAGCAGTACAATTCAAATGTAGGTAGGTTATAATTTTTGTATAAATTTATGGCTGTTTGTCTATTAATTTTAACAACTTAACAAGTATTTGGATTAGGTGGTATAGTACATCTTCCCGTTGCGAAGCACGGGTACAGCAGCTAGCTGTAAATAAATGATGATTGTATTTAAATTTACAAAGTTTCAATTCATTATTCCGTGCTATTGTAGTGTTATTTTAACTCTTTGCAAAAATATGTTAATTATTTATACGAACAACGAAGATATTAATGAATATACAATATCTCAACTATGGAAAGCTTCAACAGCAAAACAAATATTCACAAGCTGTATATTCCGATGTACATGTACAAGGGATTGTGTTACCCGTGGTTCTAGTACCTTCTGTTATGATGACAATAGACCGCTGCAGCAACGCATATTATATCGTGCGCTCCAAATCCAGATAACAGTTGTTCAATTATAACCAGATATCAGAAATATATTACATCTCTTTTTGCATTACCTTTTCATCCACAATGTAGCCATATTTACCTCGAGATATTTTTTTAGATAAAGTGAAGGACTCGCAACTGGTTTTTAATATTTTTTAAAGCCCTAACAAATCAAAAAATGCAATGATTTTAGAAAAAAAAAATACATTAGACGTATACCGTAATAATAACATGTTTACTATAAGCCAGTTTCAAATGATAAAATGTTGAATGTTTAATATCATACTAATATTTCTTTTATAACTCGGAACATGCTATACATTCAACATTGGACTATGTTGAAACTGTGCATCATAAATATATCGAAACGTGGAAAAGTTAATTTATCTGTCAATAAAACTATATAAATCTCTATTTTATTTTATTATTATGTTTTTTTTTTTAGAATTTGTTTTATGTTTAACCGTTTTTGCTTTAGAATGTAGCCCATAGCCTAGGTACTTTCAAAACGAAAACATGTTTTACAAACATCACAAATGAAATGTGCATAATCAATCACTTAAAAAGCTTAGTAATATTGTCTAATGGATAAGAGGATTGCTTCAATGATTAGCTTTGTTTTGACTTGCAATACATTATCTAATTGACCACGCCTAAGAGTACAGTCAGAGGTAACATTTATAGAACATGCAAAGTAGCAACATTTAGCCTCTCGTTATTGTATTCAGCGATGGATATTTATTTCCAGTAAACGTATTTTCTACGATAAAATATAACAGGAATAAATATGTATTGTTGCAGCTTCTTAAAAAAAGTTATGATGATAAAAATAATAAATACAAAAAAATATGATGATGATTTTATTAAGGGATCAAAAGAATATTTGAATTATAGTTTTAACAAGTAAAAAATGTGTGGTGTTATTAATTAACCATATGTTTTATGTTTAAAAGACCAGATGAACTGATTATTTATTGTTATTATTTACCTTTTGTTTTGAGATGAGTTGTTGAAATTACTAGATAAAATACTGTTCCTAAAATGTTCATTTTGATTAATTAGATAGTTTCTTCACATGGTGTCAGGTTGAAAGAAATATGGGAAGCCGAAATAAAAGAACATCTAAAAGAAATTTGAAGAAGAGAGATTACTTACAAAAGGAATTTGATCTTGAATCAAGTGAAGATGAGTCCAAGCCTAGGAATCAGGTTTGTTCAAAGAACGGTGTAAGAGATAAAACCTCAACTGAAGCTTTGAGGGTTACTACAGTTTCAGGTATGCAGACTCAAATTTCTCCACCAGAAGCTTTTGATTTTCAAAATCCTGCCTTATGGCCTCGTTGGATGAAAAGGTTTGAGAGGTACAGGATTGCTTCAGAGCTTTGCTTCAAACCTGATAGTCAACAAATTAGTATGCTCTTGTATACTCTAGGCGACAAAGGTGAGGATCTTTTCCGTACTTTTGGTATTTTTGATGAGAATAATCTTCACTATGAAGAAGTTGTTAAAAGTTTCAGTGATTTCTTAAAAGTCAAATGTAACATTGTATATGAACGTGCCAAGTTTCTTAAGTGAAGACAAGGGGTTATGAAACAGTAGATTCTTTTATAAATGACCTTCATAAATTAGCTGAAACGTGTGAATTCGGAAATTTAAAGGAAGAGCTGATACGTGATTTTATTGTAATTGGAGTCAATAATCCAAAACTATTAGAGACTCTACAAATGGACGATTCACTAACTTTAAGGAAGGCTATCAACAAAGTTCGGCAATCCGAGTCTATTTTGAAACAGCAAAAAGTAGTAAGAGATCGAGTAGGCGACATATCAAATTCAATTAGTCAAGATGAGGTAGTAGGAGCCGTTAACAGTAAAGTAGGCTCTTTCAGAAACAAGTTGAGATGTAACAAATGTAACCTATATCATAAGTATAGAGAGTGCCCAGCATATAAAGTTGAGTGTTTTAGATGTGGTGAGGAGGGACATTTTGCTAAGTGTTGTATAAAACAAGGACAGAAAACAATACGGGAAGTTGAGGACAACAACCGAAATGACACTTCAAATTTTTGTTTGGGTGAAATTCAGGTAATGAAGTACGGTAAAGAATGCCCTGTAGTTGAAATAGAAATCAATGAACATAAAGTTTGGTTTAAAATGGATACAGGGGCCGATGTATCAGTCATTGGAGAACATCAGGCTCGATCCCTCGGTCTCCAATTACAAGGTTGTGATCGTGTATTGTATGGACCTAGTGAACTAAAACCTCTGGAAGAAAGGGATAAGGTCTGGATTAGAGACCTGAAATGTAAAGGAGAAATCTTATCAAAATCAGATATTTATCCCCGATCATATTGGGTAACACTAAATAATGGAAGACGGCTTAGAAGAAATCGATGGCATCTAACACTATTGCCATTAGAAGAAAGAGTACATATTGATCAGCCTAATACAATCCCTCGTGTACCTGATCAACTAAATTACGACTCTTATCGAAGAAGTCAGAGAATCATAAGAAGACCAAAACGATATGATTAAAAGAAGATGTGTGACAGAGAGATGTGGTGTTATTAATTAGGCTAACCATATGTTTTATGTTTAAAAGACCAGATGAACTGATTATTTATTGTTATTATTTACCTTTTGTTTTGAGATGAGTTGTTGAAATTACTAGATAAAATACTGTTCCAAAAATGTTCATTTTTATTAATTAGATAGTTTCTTCACAAAATGAAAAGTATTCAACCCTTTACGAATTTTCCTCAGACGTACGCCATTGAAGAATGTTGTACTAAATGAACAAAGTGAAGAATATCCAATCAGTTAAAAACGTTCGGTACCTTCAAATATTTCTTTTAAAAACCTTTGAATATTAAAACATGTTTTGCTATATAGAACACTTTTAAGATGCCAACATTTAGTACGATACATTTTAATTTCAGACTTACTGGTTACTGGTTTCAAAACATATTGGCTTAGAAGTTCTCAACACTGTACATTGTAAAATGCTTGTCAATGGACAGATCTTTATTAAATATGTTAAAGTCATAGCTTAACTGTAGGAAATGTTATATTTTCCTTTTAATCCTAACATCCGTAATATACTCTAAAGCTCTTTGCTGAGATTTAACACAAACGAAGTGCCTCAGGTCCAGCTTTACAACCAGTCTTGGTAATGATGACAACTTAACAATGCACGGTTTTACGTTGAAACAAAATGAAAATATTATTTCATTGGTAAACCATCTATGTTTAACTTTCTTATAAGTATGTTACTACTGTATGGACATTAATCAAATTATTATCATAAAAATAAACATGTAATAACACTATCTTTATGAGTTGTTGCATTGAATCTATTATTTTTAAGTTTTTTTTTTTATTATTGAAGAGAATATAAGGAGATGACGCTTCCTTTATACGTCAACTCCCCTCCCATGACACAGCAAATTTCTCCCTCTTCCACCAATACTGCCATTAGAAACGTTAATATAGCTTAGCAATAGCTTGTGCATGGGGCTATGGTAAACACAATATATTAAACAAATAAAGAAGAAAGCGATATGTTTTAATTTTATACTGTACTTCAAGTCTACCAAATTTAGAAAGAAAACAATACTGTACACATGTCTAAACCTTTTGTAGTGAGTGTTTGTATCAAAAATTAATATTAAATAGCATTAAATAATTAGTTCACTCTTATACAATTAAGACATTAACTGACGATGTGACTCTCATAGCTATCACACTATATACATTATACAATATCATTATACACTCTATAAAAAGTAATTAATTTTAGTAGCTTACACAAGCTTCAAACATTCCATAATTACCAATACCATAAATAAACTATTCCTCATATAAATGTTATTTGGAGGAGAAACAAAAAAATCATACGAATTGTTAGGATTCAGCTACTTATTCTAATCAATGATTTATTATTGGACAAGTATATCCTGTCCTACACATTCATGCCAAATTTTAATCAAAATCTGACCAAAACCCAAATTACCGTGTTCACGGACATACAAATATTATATATATATATATATATATATATATATATACTTATAACAATTTTAACAAAAATAGTGCATTGACCTCTTGGAGCATAATAAGGAAAAATTAAACCCGTCTCAGGTCTACTACCATGCCTCTATCGGTAGTAGTTACTCCCCTGTAGGTAGTAGTTGAAGTTACATTTACACGCTCGCCCACAATAAAAATGGGTGTTTTCATACAGACCACAAAAATATCTACTTTCCTCCACGTAAATTCACAAAATTTGTTTAAATTAACGTGTAAACCATGGCCATCATCCCTAACACTTACTCGAATCACTATTCTGCTACCTTTATAAAGTGTTATGCACGTATTTATGCATGAAGCTTTCACCTTCCCTTGGCGTAAACAGCCGCGTCCCCATGATGAGAACACATCCCCATAGACCCATTACAGTGGGTGGGGGGAAGTATGATAGGTAGGGGGTGGTGACAATCACTTAGATTGTAAATATCCCTTTTCCATGACACAGCAAAATGTCCTACTTTCCAGTTTTGCTCATAACAAAATATATTTGCAGAAAGGTTAAGTGTAACATTGTTAATTGTTTCTGTAAACCAAAAGTAAGAATAAAAAAAACTTTACATACAATTAATCGTTGTCATTTTATTTTATGAAAAAGTGCTGTGCGAATGACAAGTACATAAGATACATTTAGTTTTACACTTTAATATGCTGTAAGTTTCATTGAGGTCAGGAATTATAATTATGAACTGTGACTTATTTCTTCATTAATCTTTAGGGTCTACAGTAAATTATCAAACCAATTTCCCATATTGGAAAAAAGGTATTTGTAGGCCCTATAGCCCGGGACTAATTTACTTTTTTGTTATGAGGTCCTCAAACACACCATCCAATAACACCATCTATCTATACTGTATATTAATAGGCAAGCATGTTTCTTTAAAACCTTTTTTTATTAGCTCTTGTGCATCGTATGTAAAATCTACGCATACTGTTAGCAAGATATTTTACTGTATATGTGCAGAATCCTTTTATAAATTAAAATAGGCTCAAAAATAAGCACATAATGAATTTAAAATAAAAAATAACATGGTCCTAATAGGTTGCCATGCTGGTGACGAAATAACAACGATAAATAAACAGAAAATGAAAACAAATCGAAGACTGCGACGAAATCATCACATGTTTCATTTATAGCGTGGGAGAATAGAGAAATTTCCACAATACATACTTTTGTTCAAGTTTTTGACCATGGGGTGACCTCTAGTTCAAATTAATATCTACAGTGTCTATATATGTGTCAGTTTACACAACAACTCGAGTAATAATTTCTTTTTGTAAAAAAATACAACCGACTTCAAACGCTCTAAAAAGAATGAAATAATTTCAATAAAGTAAACTTTTGTATTAGGCAAGCTCACGTATTTTAAGTCGGCGCGGCTCTATGATGATTTTTGATACAAAATTGAAAGAGGGTGTCCATATTGCAGGTGACTATCTATAACTAAAGGTGTTAATCTGCATGTGTTTTTCATAGTTATGCGTTAAGTGTTATTTTATTACCGTAATCAGAGATTGGCATTATAGTGGTATTAACGAGTATCTTTAAAAAGATTATAACGCATTTAAATGTTTCTAACTTTGAAAAGTAACGTTTTAATACTAAACTAGCTTCTTTTCCCTATCATAATATCAAACTAAATTATTTTCCCATTCATATAGAACATTTGTGTGTGTTATTTTCATAATGCATTTATTCTGAAGTAAACATAAAATACAAGAAAATATTTCCTTTAATATAAAACAAAACAGTTCAGTATGTTTTTTATATATTTATGTTATCCAGCTACAATTTATTGATTTTCAAAATACACACACAATATTTAATTTCAATCATATTTGCAGTTTGAGCCGCGCCGACTTGAAATACGTGAGCTTGCCTAATACAAAAGTTTACTTGATTGAAATTATTTCATTCTTTTTAGAGCGTTTGAAGTCGGTTGTATTTTTTTACAAAAAGAAATTATTTCATGATTTTTAGTGACTGTATAATTTTTTATATATCAATCACTTGAGGTTTTTTGATAAGCAAAACTGTTTGAAACAATCAAAAGTTCCACAGAACAATAATTATTTTAAAACTGCTTGAGTCACCTGTTGAGGTTACATAATCATTGGTTATGAAAATAAACGGTAATTATTTGGACGTATTGACTACTCGCAAAAGTAAAATTTTTTTTTCATAATGACCTAAATTTCACGCTGAATCCGAAAATGACGTTTTTATTTTTCGGAAAATACCGGAAATTCCCTAAAAAAGGGAAAAACGGGAAAGATTTTGGGGGATGTGGATACTCAAAATACGCGGAATATTGTGTAGATTAAGAATATGCAAGAATTTTTTTGATCCGATGAAAAACACCGGAGATAGGGCGAAAAAACTGAATAATCGGTTAGGTTAGGCTTGGTTAGGTTAGGTTTGGTTAGGTTAGGTTTGGTTAGGTTAGGTTAGGTTTGGTTAGGTTAGGTTAGGTTTGGTTAGGTTAGGTTAGGTTAGGTTAGGTTAGGTAAGATTAGGTTTGGTTAGGTTAGGTTTGGTTAGGTTAGGTTAGTTTAGTTTAGGTTAGGTTAGTTTAGGTTAAGTTTGGTTAGGTTAGTTTATCAATATCATGAGTATTGTAAGTAAACTAACCAAACTTAACCTAACCAATCCTAACCTAACCTAACCTAACTTACCTAACCAAACCTTAGTTAGGTTTGGTTAGGTTAGGTTAGTTTAGGTTAAGTTTGGTTAGGTTAGTTTATCAATAACATGAGTATTGTAAGTAACCTAACCAAACCTAACCTAATCTAACCTAACCTAACCTAACCAAACCTTAGTTAGGTTAGGTTAGGTTTGGTTAGTTTACTTACAACACTCATGTTATTGATAAACTAACCTAACCAAACTTAACCTAAACTAACCTAACCTAACTAAGGTTTGGTTAGGTTAGGTTAGGTTTGGTTTGGTTAGGTTAGGATTGGTTAGGTTTGGTTAGGTTAGTTTAGGTTAGGTTAGGTTAGTTTACTTACAATACTCATGATATTGATAAACTAACCTAACCAAACTTAACCTAAACTAACCTAACCTAACATAAACTAAACTAAACTAACCTAACCAAACCTAACCTAACCAAACCTAATCTTACCTAACCTAACCTAACCAAACCTAACCTAACCTAACCAAACCTAACCTAACCAAGCCTAACCTAACCGATTATTCAGTTTTTTCGCCCTATCTCCGGTGTTTTTCATCGGATCAACAAAACCCTTGCATATTCTTAATCTACACAATATTCCGCGTATTTTGAGTAGGTACCCACATGACGTATTTTGAGTAAAAAATTTTTTCCCGTTTTTCCCTTTTTTAGGGAATTTCCGGTATTTTCCGAAAAATAAAAACGTCATTTTCGGATTCAGCGTGAAATTTAGGTCATTATGAAAAAAAAATTTACTTTTGCGAGTAGTCACTACGTCCAAATAATTACCAAATAAACATTTTTAGATATTCCTTAAGAAAGAAAGAGTTGTCCATTACATTAGGCCTGATGAAAAACTAATTGTCTTTTCTAGATACATTGAAATGTCAGAGATCATCGTTTCCTGCAATCGGTGTACTTCTACATTATAAAAAGAAATACAGTAACGTCTCAAGCCTTTTGGAACAATATGAAAGTTATTCCTCAGCTACCAGCACTAAACAATCTCTCAAAAGTGGAAAAATTGGTCGTTAACACGTATAGTACCTTTGGAAAATATTATATGAAAGATTGGTTCAGCTAAAAGTGGTGTAAGTCATGTAGGGGGTTTTGTTTGATCAAGATATAGCCTAGTCGAAATTGCAAATCATCTTCCCCTAGGACTTTCCGAAGCAGGCATAATAGTACTGATATGATAATAGTAACTGGGTAGAGAATATTAATAAACATTCCACATCTGCAAATGCACGTTTAGTAATTAAAATATTTAACACTTTTAAGACAATTGACGATTATGCACTGTCACACTTCTTAGGTCGTGTAAGGAATAATTGCATTTAATTTATATTTAGACCTGTTTTACGAATGCTTTGGTTTTCACAATACACCTTTATTTGTCGACATCATACAGCTAATCACTGAAACATATATGTTTTTGTAAGTCAGAATATTCAATACTAAAAACAGAATTACTGTACTGTATACACAAATCAGGTCAAACGTTAAAATACATTTTCTATAGTAACTGTTCTATTTCTAATCCAAGAATATTAAACACACATCTTGTTTCAACAAACTCTATTTCAAAACTAAACCAATGTTTACAAAAACATGTTTACAAAAATCATCTGTCAACAAAAGATATTTAAACACAAATAAATCATATGACTAGAAGAACAGACTTAATACAACAGTAACCAAAACAAAAAGCATTTTTCTCAATGTAATTAATTTAGGCTTCATGGCAAGAAATAGTTTATTGATCAATATGAAGCAACTGTTTCATGAAGAATTGTCGGTAGCTTCATTTAAATGGTTTCAACTAACAGCTGTAGGAATGTTATTATTATTTATTGCCTTCTCTGCACAAATGTAAACAATCTGCACAAATGTAAACAAAATAAATGTTGAATATTTAAGGTTTTCAGAATTTTTCACCGAAACTAATATTATACTTAAACATAATATAATAGGTACCAAATAGAAGCTCTCCTGGTTATTTTGGTGGTGAAACCACACTGATCGGTAAAAGAATCACAGAGAAATTGGTGAACATACATAGAAAAAAAAAACATCGCCACAGACAAATTGAGAACCTCCTCCTTTTGTTGGTAGTGGGGAAGTCGGTTAAAAATGATCTGATCCGTATGACATTCGGTATAAACGTGAAAACATAAGGAAATTTAAACCAGTTCGCTAACTATCATAATCGGAATATGGGAACGGGGTTTATAGTGTCAAAACTGGGTTTTTCCATTATGACCTTCAAAACATAAAGCCTTTCAATTTCTTTACTAAACATTTAGTAGAGCTTAAAAACAAATAGTTTAGTATATTGGAGTTGTGAAATACGCTAAATGGTTACGGACGAAAGTTAAACATCTTTAAATTTAAAATACCATGTTTTTCTTAAAGAAAATAAGTAATCTTTTGCAGATCACTTGTTTATGGATATTAAAAAAAAATTGGCTTTGATAATATTTTTTACTTTGAAAGAGTCATTTCATAAGAAAACCTTTATTTATTCCTGTAGCAGCAAACCTTAGAACTCACAAAACCTAAGGGATTGTATGATTTAAGTTTAAACTCTAAATTATAAATTTTTTCATTGGATATATTAATGTTAATTTTGGTTTCTGAATAACCCAAATTATGTATGTTTATTAATTATGTAAATTTATGTATGTTGACTTATTTAAGGCCGACGAGTATTCATTAGAAGAATGTAAGTCAAAACTAAGTTCTGGTTTTGAATGGCTTTCTGTAACTGTTCCAAGGTACCATCGAGTTTTACAACCAACAGGTAGTAAAAAAGTCGCATAATGTTTTATAATGACTGTAATGATCAACCCTAACAAATTATTTTATACTGTATTTCTATTACTATTGCATCACAAAACTGATATATTTTTATTCCCTACACAAATTTAAAGGGGAATTATTAACTATTGAAAAAGCTGTCAAAAGTTTACTGAAAGAAAACCAAATTTGTCATAATATTTTATTAAAAAGGTACAAATTAAATTTTACGTTAAAACTGTAACTTTGCACAATTATATGATATAAAATATTATCGGTAACAAATGTTAAAAAAAATTATAAGATTAATGTTTTATTAAATAGTAATTATAAGCAACAAAAATATAACTTAAAATACGTATATCTAGTATATTGCCGAATACATGTAATATTTGGCAATTTATAATTCTCTTCTATACATCAAACTTGTCTTTAATAGGGAACTTCCCAATGCTTCACTGAGATTTGAAACTGACAAAGCACCAGATTTCCAAGACTTTGGTAATGACACAAAACTTGAAAAGTCATAAGTTTGAGCTGAAAGAAAACAAAATTGTAATCGGGATTAAAAATTGATTTCAAGATTTCGAATTGATTTGAAGAAACAATGCATTTAAAATCAAAACTATTTAATATAAATTGCAATAAGTGGTCCAGTTGCCAAATTCTAAAGGCATTAGCTTTAAGTCCTACTATCCAGGAAATAGAAATAGCGAAGTAAATATGATTTCAAAAATAATTTTGATAATTGCTTCACTATTTTTAATACCACTTTTTATTCTATATAATAATGTTCTACATTTTACTCTATCACTATACTCAGTTGAGCTAGTAGGCCTAACCTCTGAAACGTTGGTTGATTATTTACAAAGCGGAGTCAGCACCGTACTTTATTTTTGTACTGTATTTCCCAAAATGGATAAGAATGTTGAGTACGGTAGTTATACAGGGTGAATAAAAAGTCAAGACACCCCCCTTCTAATATTTTTCCAAGTAAATATACAGAGATATCCTTTTGGTGGTCGTGCAATTTTAGCAGGAAGTTTCATTTTATGATTTTGAAATTGTTGAGTGTCCCCCCAAAAGGGGGGATTTGGGGGGCAACTCAAATATTTTAAATGTAAACCCCCTACAAGTGACACCTCATTTTGAAGTGTTTACGAAAACATAAAGAATGGTGAAAACTAAAGGTCGCTATCTCTTCTCTATCCAAAATGGTAGCCCGTCAAATGTTGTGGAGAATCAATGGTAAAATTGGCTCGTAATGGTAATATTAGCCACCATTTTGGATAGAGAAGAGATAGCGAACTCTGGTTTACACAATTCTTTAAGTTTTTGTAAACACTTCAAAATGAGGTGTCACTTGATGAGGGTTCAATTTAGAAATTTTTAGTTCCCCCCCCCCAAATCCCCCCTTTTAGGGGAACACTCAAATGTTTTAAATGTAAACCCCCATCACTTCGTCATTACACTTCGTTTTGAAGTGTTTACAAAAACTTAAAGAATGGTGAAAACCAGAGTTCGCTATCTCTTCTCTATCCAAAATGGTGGCCAATACATGTTTGCCTTTTTATTTGTCTAGTTTTTAGTTGCAAGACTAGACGTTTAAATAACTTTGTCCTAGTGCTTTGTTAGTTTAACATAATCTACAATGTAAAGGATCAGACATTTCTATTCCAAACAAAGGATGGGTCACAGGGACGATGTCAAAGGCTGCAAACGAACCATCGTCCGATAATTGGAAATCTGATGACGCAACTTACGTATCGATGCGGATAAATTATACAATGGTACTTCCTTCTTCTGTATCTAGCAAAGTATATAAAACCTAAGATTTAATGTTTAAATAATGTCTCAGCCTACCTATAAAAAAAAATGGAGAATCACAAATAAACTAATTTTTGCTATTTATTGAATGCATAATTACCGGCCATAGAGCCTTTTTGCGAGGCTAAATCACAAATTATTAGTTTCCTTGGATGTTATTCCAAATTTTCCCTTGTGAAATTTATGATACTAGTGTTCCTGTTGCTCGAATTCGAGCAATTGCTAAGTATTACAGGCGTTATTTTAAAACGAATAACAGTCTCTGATGACTTTAAAAGTTTCTACTCAAAGATTATGGAAATACTCAAGATGTACATAGAAGATCGATATAGGCTAATCAAAATTTCTTGTAATTATCTTATCATTTTTCAAATGCTGGTCTTGTGTTTTAGTGTTTTTTTTGAAAATAGCCTTACTCATAGCCACATTAGGTTGTCCATAATAACGATTACCTATAGATTCTAAAAAAAAAAACAACATTATTTCTATTTCTTCTCCTTGGTGGTGTTCTATGACTTTCCTATGTTTCCATAGTTAGCAAATCGGCTCTTTCAATGATTACTAAGAAATGCAGCACGTAAATATTTTATTTCAACAAAGTCAGTTAATGTTTGTAGCAAACTGTTAAATTAGCAAACTCATTGACTGTTTACAATTAACATATGTTCTTCTCACTTTTAATTTCTGACAACATATGGGGTTTCATAACAATTTTTGTTTCCCATGTAAATCTTATGAAGAAATACGAAACTTTAAAGGGCCCCAGGGCCTCACTCTCTAATTATTTCCCTAAAAAGAAAGTTTCCTGCACAACTTCACGTTACGCTCTTTCAATGACACCAAAAACATGTCAATCGGTTCAGTAGTTTCGGAGGAGTAATTGTCACAAAAAACCTGCTTGCGCATTAAATAAGTATAGATTTTCCAGTTTAGTCCAGGAGCTGATGGGGGTTGAGCATGCATGAAAGTAGTACGCAATGTTATTGCTGATTATTGTAATATGGACTGTGGTGATCAAAATTACGTATGTCGCCTATTTCAAAAGTGGTCGATAAGGTGGGGGGGAGGGGGAAAACATGGCGGTTTGCGCTATGCGTTAAAACGCTGATAGTTCGAAAACGGTAAAAGATAGAACATCGGTTAAAACGTCGTTGTAATCCTAAAAATGTGGACAACAATAATGGTTATTGGGTCCGAGGTCGTATCTCTATAAATAAACAAGTTATTGTATAAAATATGTAAAAATGGACTTTTCGTGTAGATTTTTTACCGAAAGTAGAATTAATTTGTGAGTGTCGCAAAGAAGTAATATCAAATATCTTTGCTGATAGTTGTAATATGGACTGTGGTGATACAAAATACGCATATCGCCTACTTTTCAGGTGGTCGAGAACTTGGGGGGAGGGGGGCAAAGATGGCGGAACGCGCTATACATCGAAATGACTGTAGCTCGAGAACGGTACGAGATAGGACATCGGTTAAAACGTAGTTTTAATCCAAAAAATATTACCAATAGAAAAGATCATTGGGTAAAAAGTCGTATCTTAACTAATAAAAAAGTTATAACAATAATAAGTTTAACAAAATCTACATCGTACAGCTATTTTTTTCGAAAATCGTATGGATTGTTGATAAATAATAGTGTAATTACTTAATTACTCAGCTAAATATTAACTAGATGCATTTTCTTATAAGAAAAAAATATATTATTACGAGTACATATGGTTTAAAATGTTAAACACGGCCTCCAAACGCCTTGGGGTTCGTCCGTTAGGTTGCGTTATAATTGCTGCTGTTTAATAATGATTGCTTGTATTTTGCATTTCATTATACACTGAGTATATAAATGAAATAATGATAAATAAATAATCAAACAAATAAGATAATAATTAAATATGAAATATAATATATAGTAGTTTAATTCCATTGTAAATATAAACACCATAAACTTTAAATTTCTTGACCGCTCTCATGCATTAATTATATATAGATGTATATACATTTATATCAAAGAAAATATTTACAATTTTTTATTTGTATTACAGGTGCTAAGAGAAATTAAAGAGGTACCTATTTAAATTCAACAAATAATATGAACAACCAGTGTAATTGTTATGGATAGAATGGAGAGATTTGCCGTATTTTTTATTATAAGGTATTTACTTTTGTAGTAATGTTTTTTATTTCATATAGGCTAACTGTATTAAATAAGAATCTGTTACATAATTATATTGTAATAACCTACAACATTATAATAATTAAAATTGGATTTGTAGTGGTAGTCTGTATTATGCATTTGATTGCGGCCAAACCCCAAGTATTATATGTAGTTTGGAGGCCGTGTTTTACATTTTAAACCAAATGTATTCGTAATAATATTTTTTTTCTTATAAGAAAATGCATCTAGTTAATATTTAGCCGAGTAATTAAGTAATTACACTATTATTTATCAACAATCCATACGATTTTCGAAATAATAGCTGTACGATGTAGATTTTGTTAAACTTATTATTGTTATAACTTTTTTATTAGTTAAGATACGACTTTTTACCCAATGATCTTTTCTATTGGTAATATTTTTTTGATTAAAACTACGTTTTAACCGATGTCCTATCTCGTACCGTTCTCGAGCTACAGTCATTTCGATGTATAGCGCGTTCCGCCATCTTTGCCCCCCTCCCCCCAAGTTCTCGACCACCTGAAAAGTAGGCGATATGCGTATTTTGTATCACCACAGTCCATATTACAACTATCAGCAAAGATATTTGATATTACTTCTTTGCGACACTCACAAATTAATTCTACTTTCGGTAAAAAATCTACACGAAAAGTCCATTTTTACATATTTTATACAATAACTTGTTTATTTATAGAGATACGACCTCGGACCCAATAACCATTATTGTTGTCCACATTTTTAGGATTACAACGACGTTTTAACCGATGTTCTATCTTTTACCGTTTTCGAACTATCAGCGTTTTAACGCATAGCGCAAACCGCCATGTTTGCCCCCTCCCCCCCACCTTATCGACCACTTTTGAAATAGGCGACATACGTAATTTTGATCACCACAGTCCATATTACAATAATCAGCAATAACATTGCGTACTACTTTCATGCATGCTCAACCCCCCTCAGCTCCTGGACTAGTTCGTAATATCAATAAAAAAAATACATTAAGAAGGGTGTAAGCCTAACAGGACTATGACCCCTTATTAACACCCCCTTTCCATGACAAAGCATATTTCCCCCTTCTCACACGTCACTCTCAGTAAAAAGAAAAATTAAAAATTAGTTTGATTAAGTTGAGAGATATCCTGGCAGACATTTTTGGAGGCAATGCAATTAAGCATGTGCTATATGTAATTAAATTACTTCATTGCCGATATGCTATAATGCATTCTCGTATAGATCTGGAAGGTATAGTGTTATTGATCATTTCTTGTAATTAAAACTCAACATGGTTATTACGCAAGTTCAAGTATAGAGAACATTGAATGTCTAAATTTTTATGTTTTATACAGATCCGGCTTCGTTGAATTTTAACAGTTGGACTTGAGGTACTGGAATCACACTTAGAAATTGAATTGCAACCATTTTTTTTTTTTGTATTGCATAATATGGTACAATACATTATCCTTTAGCTTGCAAAAACACCATGTTGAGTCTTATTCACAATAAATTCCCAATAACCCTAAAATAACCAAAAAAATCATAGATAACTACGCAACAATGTATACCAGCTGACTGACAATGGAGTAAGAAAACAGCGATACCAACATGTCTGCTTGTTTTGTCATTAAAAAGAGTCTTGCGTAACTTGTAATTTGGGTTGCGTTTAAAAAACACCCTGTAGTTGTCAATGTCAAGGATTACGTTTTGGGTTGAATAAAGTTATGAATTGGCATGCCACTTACCTTAAACAGCTTACTTTTTGTCTTATATGTAATCGCTTCTCAGCCTTTTGAATTACATTTCGTAAACTTAAGGTTTTTTGTTTGATGTGAGCTAACACTAACTCCACAAGTTTTCAGTATTTTATGACATGTTTAAATAAATAGATAAGCTTAAATAATTGTTCACTTGTATATTTAATTTGTCTCCACCTACGGCTAGGTCCCTACTACCATAGAATAAGAATCTTGTTAATCTTGTTCACAGGTAAACATTTATGGTATATATTGCATAAACAATATTATTTTTTGGATTATCAAAATCATACCATGTCGGTAGTATAGACTAAGGAAATAAAAGGACTTTTGTTTTCTCATTCTATGGTTGTAGGGACCTAGCCGTAGGTGGAGACAAATTAAATATACAAGTAAACAATTATTAACGAATATAATGAATGATGTTTACAAAATAGTAAACGATTTCTGTTAGCCTGCCTTTGGACATATATGATAGTTAATACTCTAGTAGATAAAAAACAATACGACCAAAAAACTATAAATCCAAAATAAATACAGTTTAAATGTAATTGTTAGTATCGTCAAAAAGATAAACAACAGAATTAAGTTCATACAACTGTTGCGATCCCTGAGCAGACAGATACAACGACTGGTTGACACACAAATGCAATATCGTATAACCTAGAATATCCCTATTGAGCTGTATAATTAATAACACTACATGTTGAACTGTAGTATCACATGTGTTTCATGTGTGCAGAAATATACGAACCAATGTAATACCAACTTTTTTTTACTGTTATCTATTTACAATATCAGTGGAATGACTTTTCATAGCACGTTTGGGTGTTATAGCACAGATAAAGTATGAGTTGAATGTCAATGATGTCGTAAGGGATTGTCTATTTACGTAGCAAGCTCCACTTACAACTATTGTACGTATGGAAGGGAGGAACGTGTAGACTACCAGTGCGAGGTACAATGTACAGCGTGACCAATCTGTGAGATGGGCGTCCGAGGCTCACACGGGTACAACGACTTGTATGTCACAGCAATAACTGAATTAGCAACACTTCTTATAAAAAGTGACTTCTTTTGAACACGATCACTACCAATATAGAGGTCGTTAACACTCGTTGCCGTTGTATAAGGAGGTAGTTAACACGCTCTAGCAGTATAGGGCCCTCGACGTTTTGGAAACGGTTTGAACCCATTGCAGATAATGCAACAAAGCTCGTCACAAATACCATACATCAAAATATATATTTTATTTTACAAATATCTATCCAAGACTCTCTTTCATTATACCTTAGGACGTCAACTCTACGATTGTTTTAAATTAATTATTAATAACGTTTTAATATCGTCGACTTCCCTCAGTGACCCCTTCCCTCAGTTTTACCATGAAGATGTTAGGAAAGTTCTCACACTACCTACGTATCATGTTTTGTATAGGCTACATCGGATTAATTCAATAAACCACACTACAAATGAAAGTTTCAAGGTTCTAACAATAAAATTCAAACAACAAGGATGGCCTAGGAGTTTGCCTATATTAATTCACTTGATTGTGCACAGTGAGGGCCTCCACCATATGGGACGTGTGAGACTGCAGGGGTTGACCTCTGACCTCGACTCTAGCCATCAGTCACCACCAGCTGAGACGAGAGACACTCCCCCCTCCCCCACAACGGCACTCTCAGGGGGTCGAGGAAATCAATTACAAGCGTTCTTGTCTGATTAGTAAACAATGACATGATCTTATGGTTAGAAATAATTAACACGACGAGAGTAAAGAATAGACAGCCATGTAGTCTTCAGTGACTCCGTCACTAAAGTTAGAATTTTGAAATGAAATATCAACGTTATTCATGCTGTATTCCATTCAGAGTTTTATTACACACCAACAATATAACTGGCTTATAAACTGCATCACATATCGAACAAATGTTAAAGGCTACTAAGCAACATCGGTATTTTTTTCTTCCCTAGAACCTACATTTTCTATCTGGTGCCAATGTCAACCAATTACATTGTGGCACAATTTAAATATAGGTTATGGATACCATAACTTAAAACCATACAAAATGTGTTCAGCAATGTAGTCCAGGCGCTGAGGGGGTTTGAGCATGCATAAAAGTGTAACGAAATTTGACTTTTGATTGTTGCTATGGGTACCTAGTAGATGAAGAAAATCGATGTTGTCGCATTTCTAGGTGGTTAATAACATGGGGGGAGGGGGTGAAGTTGGGGGGCCGCCGCGCACAAAATAGCTTATATCTCGAGAACCAAAAGTCATATGAATACGTTAGACATGTCAAACTGTGCAGAAAAATGCATTCTACAAATAGATTATGTAGTAGTTTCACGGAAATTGACAAGAAGTTACTAAAAATTATATTTTTTTAATTTACGATAAGTATAATAAGGAGTATAATGGTTTTTGTTGTTGTTTAGAACCATTAATTTTTTAATTGACAACTTTTGAGGGTAGTACACAATAGGTATATAGTACTTCTTTATAATGAAACTATTGCGTTACATAACTTAACAGCTATACAATCCTCAGATCCAATAAACATAACACAAACAAAGGCGCAAAACGCGTCTCGGTCATTGTTCCTGCTGCCGTAACTATTAATGGCGAGTACAGTTCAAGCTGAGACTTAAATTAGAAAGATGGAGATTCTGAGGATTCATTTTCATATATATAAAATAGTATTGAGCGACTATTATGTAGCGGGAAATATAGTTTGTAAAAGAAGAGAGTTCAAAATATATTTTGGTGGTGGATCGTTTCCATCACCATCTGAAACTGCAATAAATTCCCTACAATTTATATATCTACAAATCTGAGGTTGGCTATAACAATTTTATGTAGTTTTTAAAAGGTCATAAAAATTATGTTTTCGTAAAAAAATGTTAACATTTCACATTCTGACGTAAATTACTCAGGAAATTTCGATTTCAACTACATTTAACTATACATTTTTAGAAAGAGCTTTTACTCTTAAATTATGCAGTGTAACAAGGCTACAAATACAAGCTAGGAAAACAATGGAAACTCCATGTACAGTATCTAAACTTAAATTTATTTCATTACAATACAAAATTGACGGTAAAAGAAAAAAACTAAGGGTTCCTAATACAAGTTTACAAAGGGTGGCAAATGGTAAATGAATTTACTAATTTACGCTTTAGGCTAGGCCTATTACAATAGTTCTAATTTAGGTTGAGGGGTTATATTGTATGGATTTTTATCTCAGGTGGGGTGATCGAGCGGCATTTTAATTTAATCTTGTGATTATATATAGCCTAATTAAATTTTGTTTTGAAATATAAATTATGTTCGAATTATTTTCTGAAAGGTTGAATTAATTTATGTTCTGAATAAGCTTCTATTAGTTTCTTGACTTTTAAATTCTGGTACAAAAGTTCAAAAGTTAGGCTTAAAAATGTTGTAATGGCTTCGATCCAAGGAAATAAAATGTCTACTGGAGTGATCTCACCAAAATTGATGTCTTCTTCACAGTTAAATTTCTTGATGTTGTGTAGTTATTAATGTTTGTAACAAGGACGGATCTTCTTTAATCAAATTTCACTAATTTATTCCAAATAAATGGACTTTTTTTATAAATTTTTATATTAAAATATACAGTTTACAATCTATATCTTCATACTAGTTCAGCACTCTTAGAAGTGAGGAAGGTTTGATACATTGTTACATTCACATATGTCAATGCTGACTTTATCACGGAAAATTGTAGGTCACTGTTCACACATATATTATAACAATTTTCATTTGCCATAGAGCTAAATTTGAATTTTGACAAGTTATTTAAGTAAAATTGTATTGAATTTGAAGCAACTTTGTTACGTAAAGTTATAGGTTATTATACCGGGTGTCCAGCCTAAAGTTTTCCAATAGCTAACTTTTTAATTTTAAATCTGACAAACAACTTCTTATGGGGGACTTCCCTTTATTTTTTATTCTGCATTTGGGGTCATTTCGAAATTTTTCTAAATGGCCGCCATTTTCCAATATGGCGGACAACTTTGTTTTTTCTTATGGAACACCCTGTATTTTATGGTGTTTTTGGATACTACAGGTTATTTTAAGACATTTTTGTTCTTAGGTATTTTTTCATAAAACCAATGGTTAAGGAGATATGAACGGTTAAAGTTTATTTTCCGCCATAAGAAATGCCTTAAGTTTTCCAATAGCAAACTCTTCTTGGAAAACTTAAGGCATTCCTCATATATGAATTTGAACGGATGGTGTTTTTGACCTCTAGGGACCTCAAAAACGAAAGAAAATCGGTCCCGCGTCCGGGTCTTACCATGACTACTACGGTAATAGCTTATTCCCTATATGGGAAATTCGCAAAAAATGAATCCTCAGAATCTACATCTTTCTAAAAGTAGAATTAAGTCTCAGCTTGAACTGTACTCGCCATTAATAGTTACGGCAGCAGGAACAATGACCGCGACGCGTTTTGCGCCTTTGTTTGTGTTATGTTTATTGGATCTGAGGATTGTATATCTGTTACGTTATGTACCGCAATAGTTTCATTATACAGAAGTACTATTTACCTATAGTGTACTACTCTCAAAAGTTGTCAATTAAAAAATTAATGGTTCTAAACAACAACAAAAACCATTATACTCCTGATTATACTTATCGTAAATTAAAAAAATAAAATTTTTTGTAACTTCTTGTGAACTTCCGTGAAACTACTACATAATCTATTTGTAGAATACATTTTTCTGCACAGTTTGACATGTCTAACGTATTCATATGACTTTTGGTTCTCAAGATATAAGCTATTTTGTGCGCGGCGGCCCCCCAACTTCACCCCCTCCCCCCCCCATGTTATTAACCACCTAGAAATGCGACAACATCGATTTTCTTCATCTACTAGGTACCCATAGCAACAATCAAAAGTCAAATTTCGTTACACTTTTATGCATGCTCAAACCCTCTCAGCGCCTCGACTAATGCTATTGATAGTTTCGAAATCAGCTAACCTGTGTTTAACTTTACTCGATACTCTTAACCAATAGTTTCCAGCACCTGTCCGAGTGCGAGCGTGCTCGTGTATGCGCGTGCGTGTACGAGGTCACCGTCCCTAATGACCCCAGATGCACCTCTCTCTCAGTCTCGTCGGGTCAGTTCAGTTCCCTTGTAATTTGCAATCACTTTCCTCGCCTCGTCGTGGCCGCAGCGATAAATCTCCACCGCTGGACGCCGCGCGCCGCTCGACGGTTTGCATCGCATTAGCCCGCGTCACGTTCTGGGCTCGTTTTGATGAGGGTAGTTAACTTCGATGGCATTCGCCATTACAATTCCTGCCGATCGGAATCAGCTGTGTAAAAACGACAAACCCAGACGACGCAGTACGCTTGTTGCCGCATTTGTCGCCGGAACTTAAAAACCCCTAAGTACGTACGTAGCAAAGTATTATGGAGCTTGACGCAATGAGCATAGGATCAAAGCTAACACTGAACTCTATCACATAACTGTAATTTTTGTTCTTATTTAAGTTTTGTTATTTACAGATCAACAAATCCAGCTAACCCTAACGTCTGGTATTCCCCAATTAGCCAATTTTCTTAAAGAGCTAAATAAGTTATCGAAATAGCACAGCTAAATAGCCAAGTGATTGTATGGCAATCAGAAGGCCGTCGGTTCGATCCCACGAAGAGGCTGTAGCTTATTGATAGATCGAAACTGGACTCAGATGTCCTTGACTTTTTATAGATTTACCTGGCTCAATCAACAGCTGTTCGTCAGTAAAAAGGCTACAAAATGCATCTTGCTCCAAACAAGACATTTCATTCCAATGTTAAAATTATATAGACGGGATATCTGCTTCGGTATCCAATAGTCAATGATTCAACACACAACCCTTGTTCATATTCGGATTAAAATAAGCCTAAAATCTTAATAGGTCATGGTTATTGTCATACTCTAAGGATAAATGTGTATTTATAAAAATAAATGTATTAATTATATTAAGATAAAATATTATTTTGGTTAAATTAAATCATAAAATTAAAGCAGAATGCATAAAGAAGGAGTCCATTAGTTGTCTGCAACGATCGTTGGTTCTCTCTTGAAAGTGATTCAAAGGTTTCTATTCATTCAGGTAACGAAATATATTCCAATGTAATAAATCACTTGCTGCAAGATCTACATTTTCTCCCCTTCAATATTTGAATAACAATCAATCACACTCCAACCATCGACTCTATTGCTGGAATTTTTATTGAAATGTAATACAGTATTTGGTTGTTTAAGCGCAAAAACTAATATATCCATGAAAATATTAATGTGTATTGCTACTTTAACCTTCGTAATTATGTGCTAACGTAATTCTTCAAAAGCGAATTAAACAGAAACTAAGGAAAAAATTGGTTCTCAAAGAAAGAATATAAAATTCAGAGTACTGCTAAAATTAAATTCAATAAATAATACGGTATATTGTTTGAATCCTATATATTGAACATTATTAGGACAACTTTATTGTCATAACCCATGAGTATTACAAGTTTCTGTTTTAGTGATTCTGTAAAGATCTGCTTTAATTGGTATTCAGTAGGCCTAGCTTAAAATCTATTTACATAGATATTAAGATTTACATTACCATTAGTTGGTAGTGTACCTTAGAATGGAGTAATAGGAGCCCTAGGAAATACCTGTAACAAAACATAAAGATATATTTATCAAAATTGCAATCAAATAAGGAGTGGGTTTTATAACATAAGAAAGCCACTCTTAAAACCACTATAAACAACTTGCTGAAATATATATAAATTTTAGAAGCATTTGATAACGCATTCTTTAATGCAATGTATAGTTCATGATAATAAATCTTCCGTTTAAAGTTCAAATGAATTAATATGTTATAAGCAAAACTGCGTAAGCATCTACTCATATAAATACACTGTAATCTTTACATAGCCTAATGTAATAATGATAGTGTTTTATTGCAAGTAGCCATGAAATTTATTGAAGCAAACTATGGCAAACTACTTACTTATAATAGAATGGTAATGTTAATAATGCATTGACCCAGATAAATCATTGATTTATATAAATAAAACATTTACCCCCCAAAAAATTGATAAGCAGTTAAAATGTGATTGTAACTTATTAAACGTGGTTTTAAAGTAATTGTATAACAATGAGTAATTATATTTTGTTTTGTAGCTTGGCTATGTTATGAGACTGTCCTAAGATCGGAATGTTGTTTTTCTGTGATTTTGAAATGAATCAGCTGGATTATACTTCATACATGTATTCCAAAGTAATAAATCACAGACCGAGGATTTTATTCCCCTTCAATATTTGAATAACAATCAATCTCACTCAAACCATTGAGTCCATCTTGAAAGCTTGAAAGCTTTTCTCTACGGTATCCCTACACAAATGCTACACACCCACATTTTATTGTTATACATTCAAAAACATACATCCTTTCCAGCAGTCCATAGTTTCCTAGTTCCACAACTTTAATAATAAGGTAATTTCAGAAGTACACAATTTAACTGATATTCAAATTCAAATATATTTATTTGTGATAATACAAAATCTTGGCCTCGCCAAGTTTGCAAAACTTGTCGGCGAGGTCCAATTGATTCACAAAAATTTAACAAACAAAATTTACATTTTTTTCCCCTTTTTTCTTTTTAACAAATATAAATATTTCTAGCGCTACTTCGCTGATATAAACCCTTCATTATCAAATGATGATGCTATCTACTACTCGTTTGTTAATACTTGTTTAGCTTTGTTTTATTTGACTTAGCTTCCATTATTTTTGGGGTTGGTATTGATTTAAGTCAACTCAACTATAAAAAAATTGGTAAATAAAGAGCTATTTTAAAATGGTGGTAATACCAAGACTTTATTAAAACATAAATAGCAATTGACTACCTAATATTTACTACCACAGCAATTGACTACCACGGTTATTTCGTTGCGTATTATTTTCTTGAATAAACAGTTTTCAAGATACTAAAGGTTCAATTTATATGATGTAAACAGGGAACAAAGTCCTTCTTTTGTCATTTTAAAAGACAATGCCATTATGACTGTGGTGTAGTGATTTATGGTGAGATATCTAGGTTTTTCTAAATAGCTTAGTTAATCTAACAACATCATACTATATGTAACATTATAACAAGATATTTGATTAAAAACAAACAGATGTTGTAACAATTAATAATGCTTTTACAAATAACCATTATTTTATGATAAATGTTGAAGGAGACCAAGTCCTTTAAATACAAACACTGAAATTGTAATTACATGAAAATTGAATGTCCAGTTCAAACATTTGCTCGTTATTTCTCTGATACGGCGACACCATTATCCCTTTTGCATTTAATCCCTTGTTTCAACTGTATTAAACTACACACAAATACCCCCGCCACAGCAAACCTGCAGGCTAAGCGAATCTCCGTCGTCGCTTGTCACTAAAATTTTATAATTTCCTTATACTTGTAAAATTTTCTTTATATAAAATAATTGGTTATAACAAGTACCTAGGATTGCTACTCCAAGGAAGGTAGTAAAGTGCGATATATTAATTTAATTAAAACTTAGTGGGAAATAAATAAATTTGCCGCATTCGAACTTGATAAAAAAGATTTCCCCAAATAACTATTGGAATTTATTCAGTGGCCATAAGGTGCACAACGACGCATCAATATTTAATATTATTGGCTTTCTAAGCTCTACACTTTAGTTTCATAGAATTCGTAAAATTTTATGTTTTGAGGGGGGAAATGTAGAAAGATCATTTCACCCCCATGAACCCGTAGTCTGATCATGCTGGTTCACGAACTCGTCCGTATAAAAGTAGGTATACACGTTTGTACAAAATTGTATCAAAATCGGATGATATATTATCATATGTCATCAGATTTTATAGATTTATAAATCTTATTCTGGTGGTCTAGACGGTTTTTTTTTACTTTAGGAAGAGTGTCATGAATTTGAATGCATAGAAGATTTAGCATCTAGGGACAGGGGACATTAAAAAAGTACATCAATCCTGAGACCAGGTTTTACCCCGAGACATTATAGTAATATGGGAAATTCGCTAAAATGTACGTCAATTGGGATTTTCAAACCTTTATATCTGGTTAAGGTTTACTAGATATATTTAGATGATATTTTAATAGGCCCTTTCGTATTATACGGAGGCCACTTATTTTACAGCTATGTTACAGTTATGCTAGGTTGGGTTATCATAAATATGTTTGTAGGACTTTTCTAGTTTCGTTATGAATCATACGACACCAGATGAGACATAAAAAATGTATGATAACACAACATAACATAACCAACAAAATGCGCTGCATAAGAGTGTCCTCCGTATAATACAAAAGTACCTTTTAGTAATTATCATTAATCTTAATTTTATTTTACTAATTTCCAGCTTTTTCACATAATATAACATAATACCCCCGCCGCAGCCAACCTGCAGACTAAGCGAATTTCAACTTGTCTGATTACATTTTTACTAAAATATTTCCATAAACATATTTATTCCCAACTTAAATAGCATTAGATTTATCAAGTGCTTAGGTTTGCTGCTACGAGGAAGGTAAAAAGTGTTTTTTGACCATATGTCAATAGTATAGGATGAAAAAAATAAATTTGCCAAATTTTATCAATATATATCCATAAACAAGTAAACTACAACAGTTTTCATTTTCTCCATAAGAATAACATGGGAGTTTTAAATTACACTTCTTTTTTTTCTCCGTGACCGTTAGGCATACAACAGCGCTTTAGTATGGGTACTAAATTATTTCTTTTTTTAAGCTCTACAAAATGGTTGAGAAAGAAATTCCAAAATTTTTTGTTTTAAGGGTAAAAAAATGGGAAAAACCCATTTTTACCCCATAAAACCCCCCATAAACCCCTGTTGTCATGGTCCGATTATGCTGGTTCGCGAACTCGTTCGAATAAATGTAGGTTCACACGTTTGTACCAAATTTCATCAAAATCGGATCATTTTTGCTTGAGTTATTGCGCTAACGGACACATATATAAATATATATATATACCCCCATCGCAGCAAACCTGCATACTAAGCGAATTTCCATTTACCCGGCTTGATTTCTACTACAATATTCCCTAAAAATTTTCAGATTTATTTCCTATTTAAATAACATTAATTTTAGTGAGTTGTTAGGTTTGCTGCTACGGGGAAGATGTTGAGGTGTGTTTTTTCAATTGAAATATTGATAGCTTAGTATGAAATAAACCAAATTGCCAAATTTGATTAAAATATATCCATAAACAAGCAAACTAGAAAAGTTTATTTATTCTCCATAAGAATAACATGGGAATTTTAAATTTAACATTTTTTAAATTTTCTCCGTAGTCAATGAACATTCAAAAACACTTCAAATATACTAAACTATTTGTTTTTTTAAGCTCTTCAAAATGGTCTAGAGAGAAATTTAGAAATTTAAAGTTTTTAGGGTCAAAAATGAGAAAAACCCATTTTTACCCCATAAAACCCCCCATAAACCCCTGATCCCATGGTCCGATTATGCTGGTTCACGAACTCGTTCGAATAAATGTAGGTTTACACATTTGTACCAAATTTCATCAAAATCGGATCAATTTTGCTCGAGTTATCGCGCTAACGGACACACACACATATATATATATATATATATATATATATATATATATATATATATATATATGAATTTGAACGGATGGTGTTTTTGGCCTCTAGGGACCTCAGAACGAAAAAAAAATCGGTCCCGGGTCCAGGTCTTACCATGAGTACTACGGTAATAGCTTATTCCCTATATGGGAAATTCGCTAAAAAAACCATTTCCATATCATTAAAATGTATTATATTCATAATGTTTACACCTTCAAAAGCTAGATCCACATTCATTAATTCATGTATAATGATACGATATTAGTTACTTAACATAGGGAAAAATATAAGAAAAAAACATTGCAGTCTTATAATGATTATGTCGTGGGTTTTTTCTTGTTTGTATCTGCTCTCAGTAACAGGATATAAAGGGGTTTGAGTAATCAAAAACAGCTGTTTAATAAGTGTCTGTCAGTATTTGGTGGGTAATATATCATTTGACACAGCGAGAGCGAGTGCGATACTAGGGGTGCAGTGCTATTCCCAGGGTTTGGAGCGATGATAGACAAATTATCTTCACACCCTCCTAAATAACTCGACACAACATAAGGGGTTCACGTATCTTTGGAAACTGAATAAGAGAGATTTTTTTAATTACAGAGTAGAAAAAATAACACATTGTATAAGCCAATTTTGGGATAATACGTTAAAATAACACATTAATGTTGGGAGGCAAACAGGTTTTCCTGACTAAGCTGCATCAATAAACAAACACAACTTGTTTACATATGCTATGTATTACCATTGACTATATAACCACAACTTTTAGTTGTGGTTATATAGTCAATGGTATTACTCACGTTTTTCTTCGTTAAATTCTAGTAAAAATATCGGTTTATTACCATTGATTTACAATGGAAGTTTTACATTATTTACAGATTATTCTTTACTTTTGTTTTAAAACCAGAGACGGATACAAAAATGACTACTTGATAGTGTAATTGTTGATATTTGGGTTTAATTATTTACATGTTTATCATATATATATGTTACACTCAATCTCCGAATTCGGACAATGTCCGAAATTTCTACCCACTCCGCGATGTGGATAGTGTAAAATACCCACGTCGCGGAGTGAGCATTTAATTTCGGACATTGGCCGAAACGAAATGCCCAGACCGCGTTGTGGCTAAACTGATTTACTCAAACGCCGAACTCGAAACCTTCTTCGGCGATTGAACAAATTCAAAATACCCACAACGCGATGTGAGCAAAAGTGATTGCCCACGTCGGGTAGTGGGTATTTCTAGTTTGCGCAAACGCCGACTAGTAGTTTATAAACTACCGTATACCCATAAATCTACATGAAATCCACAATCACTAGGTAAAATAAATAAAATTTATGTTTGTGATTCTAATTATATAATGTACTAGCTGTAACCCGCGGGCTTTGCCCCGTTTAACTTCTTAATTTTCAAGATTATCTCGTTCGCATGGCTCAATCACGTCCTGGTTCAAGTTTGTTCGCTACGCTCACTCACCTTTAGGTTGGAGCTCGTTCGCTACGCTCACTCACCTTTAGGTTGGAGCTCGTTCGCTGCGCTCACTTGCCTTCAGGTTAGCTCGTTCGCTACGCTAACTCGCCTCCAGGTTGAAGTTCGTTCGCTACGCTCACTCACCTTTTGGTTGCAAATTAGCTGTTGTCATAAATGTAAAAGAAATAATAGTGCTGCACCCTGTTGGTAATCCTTGTAACTTTAATGCTATTGAACATCATAGAACAGAACCAACTTGTTTAATTGAAACAGCTGTTAAGATTCAATAATTCCATTTCTCATAAGGTTAACATGGGAAACTCCAGAGCCACTGGGGCGGAGCCCGAAAGGATTTTTGAATGCCTATATGTTAATCGGGAATGTGAGCTATCATCATGCCAAATTTCAGCCCAATCCGACCAGTATTTTTCGAGTTTACTTTTCCCATACACACATACACACATACAGCAACCACCTCTTTTTTATAATAGTATAGAAGATAGATAAGTAGCATTTTAGAAAATTCAAGAAAACAGCAAATTACCGAATAGGAACAAATATAAAAAGGTCCATTAGATATTGAAATTATGTATTTCAGCTTTACAAAAATAGGAGTAGCCTTAAAACGCCGATTATCACAAAGTTCTTGTTACATCTTTCTTTTACTTATTGGCACAAGAGGTGTTGCCATGTCATTTAGAATTGTATTTTACGTTTGACTTAATATATTTACATGATTTACTCAAACAGTTGTTCTTGCAACCACATCTTATAAAACCTTTTTTTTTTTTTTAGAGGTTGGCGACCCTTTTACCCTTAGATTTGCCCGTCCACATTGGCCTCAATATCCCACAAGAGGTAATCACTGAGCATATATTAACTTTATCACGTGCGTATCACTACAGGACAGCAACAGTAAAGGAAACACAATGCAGGTGCAGGTCTGTCCATCCTAATTGCATATAGTGCAAATGTTGGGGATGCCATGTCTAAACGTAAATTCGGCGTTTGCACAAACTAGAAATACCCACAACCCGACGTGGGCAATCCCTCTTGCTCACATCGCGATGTGGATATTTTAGATTTGCTTAATCACCGAAGAACGTTATGACTTCGGCATTTGAGTAAATCAATATACCCACAACGCGGTCTGGGCATTTCACTTCGGCCAATGTCCGAATAAAATGCTCACTCCGCGACGTGGGTATTTCACACTATCCACATCGCGGAGTGGGTAGAAATTTCGGACATTGTCCGAATTCGGAGATTGAGTGTAACATATATATATGTATATTAGTACAATTAGTAGGCCTATCATTGTCACTTCGATCTCGGGGGTTGCGTTGCACTATGTTGTTAAGAATTATAAGGACCATTGACCTAGATCCCGACTGAAGATGAACCTTCGGGTTCGAAAATGATATCGGATCGACAATACTAGGATTGCTAAGGTAAGACCTTACAATATCAACTATATATAAGCAATCCAGAGGCTAAAATGACTAATAGGACTGGAAATTTAAATTTAGTTGCATCTTATGATTTTACTTGAGGACATCTACTTCTTTACTAACAATATGTCTAGTTTATCATTATAAATAAAACTATTTAAACTATATCTTTGACCTAAAACCTCCAGTTCAATGTTTTCTAAAAAAAAAACACAGAACAAAATAGGCGCCGCACCGTGAGGTATTTTAAATGTAGGCCTAAGTAAGCAAGTCTAAACTTGAAATCAAGTTTGCTCTAGTCAGTGACGAGACTCAAGTCTGTAACGTTGTTTTGAACTCAGTTGTCATGAATTGTTTGATGAAGGTTCACTTACAATTGTACAACTTCATACAAGTAAACAACAAAGTTACTTACACTAGCTTTCCTAAGTTACTTGTTAGTTCACGCATATCTGTTAACGCTTATTTGCATTAACTTGCTTTAACTTAGTTTCCTTGGGTAAAATAAATATTTAAAAAACATTAAATAGTAACTCTTTATAGATGTATATAGGTATATTATTACAATAAAGGTACAATCAATTAAGAAATTCAGTGTACAGTTTGTACAGTTGTCACTTGTATTTTTCGTACGTTATTCGTAAAATTTCCTTGCTTTAAAATGAAATAATTTAGAAAACTTGTCAAGCCACAAAAAAGCCTAACAAACGAAATACATTATATATATTTATCTCTTAATTGTATTGTAAAATTTGCGAATTTATGATTTAAACAGGCGGTTCAAACAAAATATCTTGCCACGACGAAGCTTGAGATAAAATTTTTAAACGGGTTAGTAGAACTTTCAAAAACTATATAACATGTATAAATACACAATGCACAGGGCACATACAGTAACAATATAAAAATACCCTCGCCGCAGCAAACCTGTGAACTAAGTAAACTTGAATTTTTGTGATTGGATTTTAGCTACAATATTTTCACAAACAATTAGTCGTACGTATTCCCTAAAAACGCATTACCTTTGACGAGAATAAGGTTTGCTGCTAATAAGGTGCGAATAAGGTTTGTTGGGGAAGAGGAACCGTGTTTTTTAATACACGTTAGTTCCGTAGTATAAGATGAAATAAACAAATTTGGCGAATTGCATCGAAATATATCAGTAGACTAGCAAACTACAACACTTTTCTTTTCCTCTTTATAAAATGACATCGAAATTGTAAATGCACAGTATTATTAGAATTTTCTCCGTTACCTTTAAACTTACATGGTTCAATATGCAAACTTGTTTATCATCACAACAGCTGTAATAGCTGTAATGGAAATGGGAGATTTTCATGTTTTAGGGGTTAGCATTTAAGAACCCTAATTACTTTCAAAAACCCCAAAAACACCCTTTCCCATTACCTGATCTTGCTGTTTCTTGAACTCAATCACGTTTAGTTCAGCTCTACACATTCATGCTGAATTTCATTAAAATCGGACCCAAATTACTTCAGTTGTCGTGTTCACTGACACACACATATTTATATATTTAAAGGGTGTCCAAGTGTTTAATAAAATTATCTTTCATACTACACGATAAATATATGATGGTGATTAAATAATGACTATTTTAGGTTTCCAACTCACACAGTAAGAGGGTAAAATAAAACGTAAGATGTATGTTTAACAATTGTAGTTTTATGAAAAGGTATATTACTATATAAGAATGACATTTATTGTTAAAATAAAGGTAATTATTTCAATCTTCACAACATTTACATTAAGAATTATATAGAGTGCAAATGACTAATAATTAAGCTTTCTTCTGAACTAAAGAAAGTTATTTTTAAGATCCTCCCTCTGGTCTTTGTTTTTCTAAATTTGGTTTGATTTTTATTAGTTTATTTATATACAAGTATAAACGTTTGAAAGGATTAAAGTGTTTTAGCCTCTGGGACCCGTGTCTTGGTCTTTACGTGTGAACTACGGTAATAGCTTCTTCACTTTAGAGAAACAGTCGGTACAGGAAGACCGCATGCGAAAGTTAATGAAGGACAGTGTTTTACATTCTACCCAAGTAGTCTTACAACAGTTACAACTAAACATGGGACTGTACGAAATATTATAAATATTATTTAAAAGTCGATTCTAATTTTAAAATATGCAAAGCAGAGACATCGCTGTAATCAGGGTCGGCTGAAATAGAGCAGGGCCGCACAAATCTCATATTTCTCACCGGCGCGACGCCTTATCAACAAATCAAGCTGTACGTTCACCAGGCTTTTCTACTTGTATGAATTTCGTAAGCCTTCTCAAAATGAAAGTGTGAAAATGAGAATAATGCATTCAATAATATTTTTACCATGTCATTCTTCTACTTTTCAAACAGATTTAACTTAGCGTTGCTTATCAGTTAACCACTACGGTATTTATTATTTTTTTACTGTACTGACTTTTCTATAGATGAAAAATTGTGTAAGAGGTATAAAATTAAACCCATACATAACATATAGCCTATTCATAGTAGCATACAATATTTGACCAAACCTAACATGTAGTTGTGGAATGATGAATGATTTACAAAACTGTATAAATTAGACGTTTAATATGCCTAATCGTGATTATTTGGATAGTAATGGAAAGGTTTGGAATCATTTTTAGAATTTAATGGAGGTAAACAAAAATTGAGCAAAATCATTTTTCCTAAAGTCAGATGGGGCTGGTTTTGAGCGCAATGTTTGTTTACATATTTTTAAACCCTAATTGAACAAAAACTACATGTTATCCACACTTTCTTACGAGGACATTTTTTTCAAGGAATGCACCGTTATTTTAGAGAAAGAATTTGAGATAGAATAAGACGAAAGAATTTAGAATAAGTAAGCTATAATATGCTATCTAGTGTTTAGGCACTATCCCTGGGTATTTTCTAAAATTCACTTCCTATTGTTGAATCTAAGGCATAATTACATTATCTTTTAGTACGTTTCTAATAATTAAAATGGTCGTGTATTGCTACCCAATGGTTATGAAATTTGTTTCTAAAATCAATGGTAAATGTTTTGCTGTGTATTTTACTTTTGTGTTTTTTCTAATAACAAATGGTAAGAGTGTAAAGGTCTTGAACTATGGAATCGGTGAAGTGGTAATTATTATAAAAGCTACCATATTAAACCTGCTGGTTGTATGTTATTTGTCGGTGAAATATTTACGTTGATGAAATGATTGTAGTAATTAACAATAGGGCTATATTTTATAACCGATGGGTGGTAGAAATTGGAATAATGCTGCAGGTTTAAGAGGATAAAATCTAATAATTTATGTATTATAGAGGTCATATTTAGGTAATATGACATTGATTAATAATTGATTTTATTGATATTGTTAAGTACAAGATTTAACTAAGTGGAGAGCACGCAACACGTCCATCCCTGGAGATCAGCCCAAGGCCTCGTGCTCATGTTATAGTTGCTTTATGTTAATTAGGTCTGGTAATAAATAATGATTGTGTAACAATATCGCCCCACGGGGAGTAACGCTATGTAAAATGCAGGATTGTGTTCATATTAAAATCAGGGTTGAACTAGCCAAGTTTGAAAGTGTAAATACTATTGATTCGTCTATATTTGCAAATAAAAATTTAAATCTTCATAGTTTTTGTTAAAGTTGTTAACCACGCACTAATAACATTGGTGTCCGTATGTGACACATAATTTCCCCCTTTAGTCGAAGCCCATAAATGATATTCTCTCAATGGTGAGTATACATTGTTACGGTGTTTAGTGGACTCGCAAGCAGGCTGCTGTTTTGTGACACAATCGCAAAATTAACTTATAATATTAAAATATAATAAAACAAATGGGTATTGCATTATTCGTGTTGTTTCGGAATCATGCGCACTAATCCCCTTATATAGCTCAATTAAGCTAGATCAAAAGTTAAGACTAAACCTAGAATACTATAATCAAATCAAGTATAATACTCTACAAGGTTATATATCTTAAAATCAAACTTGAGTCCAATTAACTGAACTTAACGAATTGTTCTGTGCTCCTAAGATCATCCCTTTGGTTGTGCCAAATGAATAAAACTGTATAAATATCCAGAAAATAATAATTATAAATAGAGTAAACATAAAATCGAGTAAGTAGATTTAAATAAATTCCATGTGTAGTGGCTTGTCAAACATAACTCTACTTTGTGGCGAAAGTATTAATTTATTGTTAGAAAGCGTAGTAGGTCTATGTGATATATTGACTTTATAGTCAGTGATTATTTTAATGTTCGTCTGCCACCACCACTCATTCGTAACTACGTTGTGGTTGGTTACAAGACCGATCATTCCGTGGTCGTGGTCGTGGTGGTCTAGTCCCTCATTCATACCTCCGGTTCATACTTTCATAATGACGTTTAAAACCAAACGAGTGATTGGTAAACAGCATTTAAAACTAGGAATATCAAAAGTAAAGCAAAATTTAGTGAAACTCTTTCAATAAAAGTACTGATATTGTTACAACTATCACTAACTCGGTTTTTGTTACCAAAAGTGGTTGTTGAATGGAAAGCGATGCGGTGCAGTGAACACTCTGATTGACCTTACGTTCTTTAGATTTTGGTTGTATATGGCACCTTCGTGATACAGAAATAGAACGAATCGATCTTAGCATTGAAACACGAATGATTAATAATAATTATAAAATATAATTATAGAATAATAAATATAAACATTTGAGGTTTGGGTGAATATGAATTACGATTAACGTTAATACTTGAGCCCTAAGATTTTAAATGACTTACTTTAATAATACTGTAGCTATTTTTGTGGTCCAATTACTAAATATTCTACTTTTTAGGCTTACTACACATTATAACTTTAAATGAGTACAGCTATACTACTAAGTCAAACGCTTTTTTTACCATGCACTATGATTGATGTCAGTACAAATATTCAATTTGATTTCGATACACATATCCTATAATTGTAAACTCATTCCAAAACTCTGATAAAACAATATGTTTTACTCCCAGGGGCGCTGTTCATTTACTTCCACCAGTCGCTTTTACAATCATCCCCAAATACTCAGGTCGGCCACAATAACAGTAATGACTATTGCAGCATTCACACGCAGATTCCCGTTATTGTTTGCTTTCAAAAAGCTCCCAAAAATTACAATAATGGCTCGGCATTTACACATTAAATTAGGCTTTGTTGTTTTAGTTTAAAAGGGCAATGAAGCTAACCACTTCATGATTACAAGGATTCTGAGATTGTTATTTAACTAAATATTGTTCAATACCCTCGTTTAAGCAAATTTGAACTATACAATGTGAGTTTTAAATGAGTTCCCCCCCCCCTACTTTTTTCTACATTTCTTAAGATATAAACTCCGGACCACGTCAGATCATTGTAGAGTAGTATCATTTTGACTGGGTATAAATTTTTGGCCGCCATCTTGGATCCGCCATATTGGATACAAAGTTTTTATTCAAATGTAAAGGTAGGGTTGTGACCCATTATTCCAAACTAGAATTTTGCGCTGATTACAATGCCGCAAATAGTTTTTAAAAATCTTGATCCGTTCTAAGGTTATAAGGACTTTTTGTAACATTATTTTTAGCCCATTTTAACATTGTGCATTTACAAACTAAGACCATAATCTCAAAAGAGTGCTAGATAAAGATAAGTATACACCACCATTCATTGTCGACCTATTTTCACTTGGTTATGACGGATGTAATTTTTTCGGCTGCCATCTTGGATCCACCACTTTGAAATGTGACAAATTAATTTAAATATGAAGGTGATGTTGTGACCCACAATTTTCAACTACTTTTTTATGCTGAACTCAATGCCGCAATCCGTTTTTTGTTATCAAACTTTCTTGATGAAATATTAAAATTATCTTATTTAAAATTTCAATAATTCAAAAACCAAACATGCAAATTAAAAACTTGTAAACTTGTAAACTTGTAAACATGTCAATGAAGTACTTACTACTCTACAATGATCTGACGTGGTCCGGAGTTGATATCTTAAGAAATGTAGAAAAAAGTAGGGGGGGGGGAACTCATTTAAAAATCATTCTGTATATGTTATACAAGATAGAAGTATGTATATCTATAAGATAATGACAGCCGTTTTTGACATCTTATTGTAGGTTTAACATTGTTTTTATTTTCACTTTACGTAGGGAATAATATTGTATAATATCACTTACTTCGGATTAAAAATAATTATACTTAAATATATAAACACCACTCTTACAAGTGGAGTGTATTCTATTTGTTAAAAGCTTTTCGTGATAGTAGAACGATTATACGTACTGAGTGTGAAAAAAATATACTAAGTTTCGTTGTATTTTATCAAAAACATTACAATAAATTACATAACACCAAAACCCTCACCGTTCATTTAGCTTATACTTCTTCTCTTTCGATTTATTATTTTGATCTATTGTTCAATTCTTTATTCAACTTAAACTAACTATTTATTTGAACTAAGATACTTCAAGTTCAAAACTGGAAAAACCTCAAGTTATGTTATCACAATAAAAATATGTTTTTTATAAATAATTTTCCAAACGCTAGTATCAAAACTATATACAGTACTAATAAATAAAGTGCTTCTGTTGATCCCTTTAGACCTTCTGAAGTTAGAAACAAGGCGCGGTCCTAAGGCGGACATTGCTCTTCTCCTTTCACAACTTCGTAGAAATATGGCTGTGTTTACATGGTTCTCGGCTTTATCAAAATTAGTCCTAAACTTGGATTGAGATAAACTCGAGGATCAAGGAAATCATAACTAGGTGTATTCTATGCATTGTATTCCATTTCTATGCATGGACGATTTTTTGCTAGGGTCATTTTATTTTATTTCTCCGATAAATAGAATGAATACCAAATAGTTTTTGGACCTTTATTTCACGTATGTAATGGTCCGCAATTAAGCAACAGGGTCTCGGGAGTTATCCTCTCTTGTAAAAACACAGTTTTTCCAAACACTGGAGTAAAACTGCTCAAACAGACGAGCATCGGGTTTATTCTTGGAAATAAAATGGCGCAGTATAGCTTTCATACTGAATAAGTTAAAATATTAAATTAAGTTAATTTTGATTTAAAACAGATAAACATTACAAAAGTTATAAATTTGGCTTTTTGTTGTATTATTTATTTGCATAAAAACACCTTGTGGGAACTGGGAAGTACACCTTTATTTTAGGACTCCAACAGACTTACTAAGTACAGTGATATCATTACATAAGTAAAGCATTTTCTATGTTTAAATATTAGCTGGTCACGAAACTAAGTGTTAGTTAGGCCTAAGATCTATAACCGTTATAATTTGATGTAAGAAATTTTTGAAAAACAATTTTTCATATTTGCAAGTATTGTTGACATTGTTACAAGCGGTAACGTTTAGTAATTGTACCAGTTACATTTCTTCAGTGAAAAATGTATCGGAAGAAAGGTTGCATTTTCCCTATAATGTTACTGAACAGTTGCTATATTTAAAAAAAAGCAATTACAACGTTACTTAATTTAAAAGCTTGTATGAAATTGCTATCTATTAATAATGCTAACCACTCACTCACCACTCTTGAATGACAATTAGTAGAGTAATACAATTATGTTAATTAGTAATCACGACTTAATCCAATCAGCCGATATCCGCGTGGTGTGAGTTATAATCAATCATAAGCTCGTATATTAGACGGCTCGTAGCATCACAAAGTGGTATACTTGATCGGTGTTAGAGATCATTCTTTGCGAAGTATGTACTGGATTGGAATTTCTCACTAAAACGTTCTCTACACTGCTTCATAGTTTAGTGTACCAAATTATCTAAACAAATTCATTCCCTGAAATGTTCAATATTCGTCACTATTGTGTCAATTTATTGAGTTTGCATAAAAACTTAAGTATTAGTAGATTGATGATGATTATTATGTCACTTAATGAAAGGCATCGTATTTTACAATAGGATGCAAAGTGTACTTGCAATATCAACGCAGATTGATTTAGAAGTAGATACCTCTGAAAACATTATTGCTTGTAGTTGTAATTGAAAATTGTGATTGGTAAATTGGATAGTCAAGCGTAATTAGCAGAGTTTGTAGTTATTATCTCATGTGAAATTTTAAAAAATGTGCGTGAATATCTTGGTTGAAAAAAACGTGTACTTGAAAATCTTGGTTTTGAAAAACGTCTATATCTTAATAAAGCCTATAAAAATTATAGATCAAAGTTACCAAAATAAATTAACTTTCAAAAGTCAGGGGATGAGCCTAGGTTGATACAGCAACGGTGATCGAATCTCCATCATTTACTATAATTAAAGACACAATTGCAGAATAAACTAGAGAACCCTATGTGTGCTGCTCCGCAGAGCTGAAATTTGTTTTTTCTTATGTCGTAAAGTATCTTGAACTTAACTGATTCAAATTACCAATATCCCAAATAAGAACCTTTATTTCTAGGAGTATTTAAAAACCAAGACATATAAAATAACTAAAATAGAAATTGAGTTGCGTATCATTGATTGCAGATAAGTCCTAAAACAATTATAATTATTGTTGATTCGTGATTCAGCAGCGTGCTTCATGTACGTTCGATCTTAATAATCAATAATTCAAATAAAAGCTGGTATTTCACTGAAGGTTCTTATATAAATAGAAATGGTTTATTAATTGAAGTTAGAATTTGTAAAAATCTTATTTATGTTTTTTGGTCGAGTAATACCTTAAATTTAAGACAAAAATTATGAAAATCGGTCTTGTAGAATAAAAGAGCCTTTACTTGGAAAAGAAAACCCAACTTATGCCAAATGTTTGCTGCTGTTACTTGAACTAAATAGTAAATCAAATTTTAAATGTAAGCAGCGAATGCTAGACTAAAAAAAATATAAAGTTAATATCTAACTTGCTGAAAACCACAATACCAATTATGGTTCTGACATTCCCTTTCTCTTAAAAATAACTTTCTTTCAACAGAAGAAACTAAACAGAATCGTTGAATAAATCCCCGCACGTTTTAATACATGCGATTGAATTTAATAACAATAAAGGTACCGTTTGAATTGTCTTAAACATTACGAAAGTAAAAAATTCTGCTAGAATTGCGGTTTCCTTACTTTTAGTACTATGACACTTGCTAAGTCTAAAGTGAAGTCAAAACTATGTCGTTGTTTTAATATAGTTGCGGTTACATGTCTTAATACCAAAACAAGGATGTATAGAAAATAACAAAACTATCGTTCACATTCTATTAATGTACTGTAGTATGAATAATTGACAAAGCATAAATATTTTAATAAGTGTTACAATTAAAGTATATTTTAAAATTTGATTAATAATGAAACGTTATAATCTACTTTAGCGTAGAAACAGCTTTATTCTACTTATGTGGATACAGGGTTAGTATAAAAGGTACTGTGTACGCTTTATAGCTTAGTGTGTCTGTTTACTTATATTTTCTTAAGGGAACAAAAATACAAACACATAAATCCTGTATTGTTTTCTCAGAGTGAGATCTATCCATGGTCTGTTGGTCCCTTATTATACATCAAACTGGTTAAACTTCAAAGGCATGTGGAAATTGGTATAACGAGAAATAGTATCTTTAACATGTAAACTGTATATTATAATTATACCTGCGTCAGTATTGGTGAAAACCCTTTACTCCGGCTGTGACAAACTGTTTATTGTTACGTCTATTTTGAATATTCTCATAGGGTTAATTAATATTGTTCAATTGAACCACATGCACATTGCTGTCAAAGATGGATTTGTACGGATAATGCAGGGTTATGACAATGCTTTTGTCCAAATGATGCGTTTGAACTCCCATTATACAGTGTGAATATATGCATCTATAATGATTCTATTTTAATCCTCTTGGTTCTAGCCTGGAAATGTTTTCCATATTACTTCAGGCTAGGTTAAAGGGGTCGCAGCTTTATTACTTAGATAAAATCTCTACCACTAGACCAGCTTGCTCCTCTCCTTGTGATTCATTTGTCAAGAGTTATTTTGTGAGCCAACAAATGAACTATGGATTAATTAGCTTACAAAATAACATAACTTATTAACAGTATTTTCCTTGATAAATTAAATACACCTTGGTTTAAAACAAAAATTTTAATAACATGAAAAAAAACTATATTTAAGAGATTTACTAATAGTTATAAAGAGTTATTAAGAGTTAACTAGTCTGAGTGAGTAGTATAATAATCTTTCAATACATACATACACTGATGAAAGGTGATATTTAAATTGTTTCATATTTCTCAATATACAATGTTATGCTAATTCCCCAAGAATATTGTAAATGACAATTTACCGCATATCAATTGGTACAGAAGTTTATCCTTTTCTACCTAAAACTATTATAGCTACGTGCATAAAAAGCTAGTTTTCCTCTCTCTTCTTTTCGTTTCAATAAAACAATAGACGTAATTTATATGCGAAACCGATCAATAAAAACTATACTCACTGGCTTTTACTTTGTTTCATTTTGTTGTTGACATTAAAGTAAGAAAGTTTGCAAAATGAAATTACTATGCAAATCTGTGAAGATGGAATAACAAGAGAGACTTGAGCTCTGACTGAGAGACGTAGTACCAGAGAGCTCATATCTCACCTGCTACTTATCAAGTTAGGATATCTCCAGACTTTTATACTTGCATTACTTCTGATAACCTACTTCCAGCTTAAAAGCGTAAAATGCTGTCATCATTTTATCTAATGGCTGTTATTTTTTTATTGTGCTAGATTAATAATGGGTAATGGTTAATGGGAACTTTTTCAGTACATAGTTCACGGATGCTTCAAAAAATTCAGAGTAAATCTCAACCTTATAAATAAAAATAAAAATACGAACGGCTACATACAATAGACATTAAATAGGGTTTTCCGTTTGTTGTAGATTTGTGCTATTTATTCGATAAAGAGAGATTTATTAACTTTTTAGCCCGGAATCAGAATAACATAACACTGTTCAATTGAGGCAAGCTATGACAAAATGCATTTTAGTTTGTTACATATTGAAGTTTTGGAAACAATCATGGAAGAATGACGTTTCGGCTATGAGTTCTGTTTAAAATGATACAAATAATCATAAGATAGGATTCAGACTAGGTTGACGAGTCGCGGACGACACCCAGTGTCGGAAGCGAAGGCTGTTTAACATCAAATTACAGCACCTGAACTGGAAACACCGCCTCTGTTTATGTTTATACTATGCAAACTGCCGACAAGAGGCAAAGATAAGTGTTGGATCTGAGATGCATTTGAATAAAGACTGTTCGAAGCGGCTTGGAAAAGTGATTGCGAATTACAAAGTATAGAGGCTATCTGACGAGTATAGGTGGGCGTTAGTATAGTGACCTACACACACACAGACACACCGGGCCTGTCCAAAGCTTATAGAATATCATCGATTATCCATCCGTTCATTATTTTACGCTTAATTAAAGCTCGCCCCTCAAACTACACGCGTCGTTTGATCTGAGGCCTGATGATCTGAATCCACTTATCCACCGGGACACTTTTATAGATAAGGTGAATACCATTTAAAACAATTTCACTCTAGAGATCTCGTATATTTTTACTGGACCTGACGAGTTGGATCAGTGAAGTGAGAGATGGGATTTTTCTTGTATAGGCCTATACCAGGTTCAAAAACTTAAATTATATTAAATTGCCGGTACCTTTGTTGTTGTTGACACAAGCATCTTACTCAAGAGCACGGGCAACCGCAACAGCGAGAAGAGAGGTGTATTGTTGTTAGAATAGTTCTAAACTTGGCATGACATTCAATCGCCGTCCTTTCGTTTCGATGATAAAATTATTTTATTCTAATCCAACAGAAAAATCATACAAAGCTTAATATCAAGAACTACGAGCTTAGAAATATCTCATTGTTTAGAAAAAACAGACGTAAACCCTGTGCTTCTGCAGACCTATCTTTTAGTTTTTTTTTTTTTTTTTTTTTTTTTTTTTTTAATAGCTATTATAATCAGGAGAATGAGTAGGGTAAAAATTACTCCAAAATAGTTTTTAAATAACGTCAGTAAATTACTGTTTTTATAATTCAACCAAAGACGCATCTCAGTTTGTAGTTGATATTGTTTTATTGCAAAAAAAAAACATAGACGAAACCCTATGTACAGCGACGTGGATAAAATATTGGAGTGTTTCAAAGTAATATTAAATTCAACACTTCGTTTCAGTGACAGTTAGTTTTGCTACCTTTTTTTACCATTGTACGAGTTAAAATTGTAAAACTAACTGTATAAGACAATCAACTTTACAGCTCTGAGTTAAAGAAGGATTAAGTGATACGTCATCGTATAAATTTGTCAGCGAGCGTGAGAACACAACAAGAGCAGGTAAAATACTGATTCCAACGACCGCCAAAATGAGAGTCGTCTCGTGTTTTAGCGGTGTTTGGACGTGGACGTCCTGCGATAAGCAAGTCACCGACTGTAAACATTTTATGGCCTCTCAGTGGACCGTTCTACGTGGTGAGGAACATTTAATATGAAACTGCCCTTAACAATAATAAAAATCTATTAATAGTATAACGTCGAATCATTAAAAATAATTAGTGCTCTACAAAAGCTAACAAAAGCATGAAAAACGCTGATGCAATCTATGTAAACACAAAGAAAATTAGTAGGTTGATTATTAGCTCGATATAATGGGGTGTAATTGAATAAGAATAATTAACAACGCCACATTAACGCGGATAATTGTGCTGTTGAGGCAAAGATTGTTTTGCCTAATGCACGCCATTAATTAGCCTAGCACCCCTATAAGCAATGTGTATTGATTATGTCAATTAGAGTAAGCAGCTTTTGTGAAATAGATTACACCGTACCTTCAACTAACTGTCAACCGCCATTGCCTATACATGAACATAATTAGAGCTTAGGGGTGCAAGAGTATAATGCGCGTGGTTAACTAATTTAATGGAAGAAATGAAGTTTTAAAATCTCTAGGAATTAATTCAAAATGTATGAGTACCTGCGCTGAACAAACAATAATTATTCTATTTTCAATTTTATCAGAAGAACTGTTTAAAACATTGTAGCTCAGAATGTTTATGATGATGTTTTGCTCTTTTGACATATTTACAATTAATTGTTGCATTCTCAGATTGGGGCTTCATTATCCAGGCCTACAAAATCAAAGTATGTAGCTAAGTAACAGAAAAACCTTTTGAACGTTCTCATCTCTCCTATAGTTTATAACTAACGTGATATTATCTTGGCGAGGGATGAAAAGTAACTTATATTGTATTGAAGTACTCCCGGAAATGTATGTAATAAATGACATTTTATCCTTTCTATTCAGCTAGATAATCTTGTATTTGGATAGTTTAAAATTCTTTAGCAACAAATTATTTTATAACAAATGTTTGTAAAATGAATGTTAGGTCCATGTGGAATTTACTGTTTAAATAATGTAACAGTGCACGTTTTATTGCTTATTGACGAATATGCTACCTCATGGGCCTTACTATAAAATGCAGCATTATGTGGATTGCCATCGAATGGGTAAACAACAAATCGCGATTCGAGGTGAGCCAAACTGCGGTTTTGGCTGTGGTTTCAGTGTGGAACCAATGTTACTGATACAATACAATTTCCAATACAGATTCCGATGTAGTTCTAATGCGACTAAGGTAAAGCTCCGCTATTAATGTAATTTGGTTGAATACAATAAACACTCATCAGGTTGAGTTTTACTAACTGTCTTGATTAGATCATGTGAACTGGCTTTTATGGGGCGAAAATTATTTCTTTCAAAATTAACTTGAAGACAACAACAAAAAATTAGATATTTTCTGATCTCCATTTTAATTAATGACATAAAGAGAGTTGTCAAAACCCCTTTTATTTAGTTTGCTGATAATGATGTTCTCAGCAAAGTTTTGTCCCAAGTACAAAGGTAATATGATGTCAATCCCACCAAAAATAAGTTGATGAACTTTAGCATAAAACAAAATTCTCTGGATACTGAATATTTCCTATATGACAGCCTGTTCTGGACGTCTAACCAACAAAGGCCATAATGTTTTGTTGACTTGTCATTAAAGTTATGACCATACACATTCACCACATCTGCACCAAGGCCTCAGGCATGCTTGAAATGATCTGCTCTGCAAGACACTGTTTGAGCATTGAGCATGCATGCCTGCTCGATCCAGTGTAGTCCTTTGTGCGCCGACCTAGAGTACTACGGTGGAGTCTGGTCGCCTTACTAACCAGCTCAGCCTTATTAACTAGGCTACCTTCGTTTCGTCCACACACGGGAAGAATGAGCGTGCACCTAGTAATCCTGTTTGTGAAGATATTCATTGTTGTTACAATGTACTATGCTGTTGCTTTCAATGGTACATATTAGCTTTTGTTACAACGTAGTCTTCAAGCTAGTTCCAATACTCTGGTTATTGTCATTGTATTTTGATTCCTCCAAATGTTCATCGGAGCGCTACAATCATCAGTTCTAAACGGAATATGGAAATCAAACAATATTGTTATGAACATTCGATATTGTTCCATGTTCCATGTTTTCACTCCCACGTCATCAATGTAAATGAATGTTTCTAGCGTAATGCATATTAATATGAGCACAATTGTTTGGGTACCTACATTTAAATAACTGAAATCTGTTTTTTTACCTTTTTCCAAAAAGTTAGATTTTAAAAAAGATATTAAGTAAACATTTTCTTGGGTTTGTTTCATATAAAAAAGTTAGGCTACTAAGAATCATTTAACTTATCCCCGTGTGACATTAAAGTAAGTGAGTAGACAGAGCAGGTAGACATGCTGAATCGGCACAACACTATCGTAACGATACATTAACTGTCGAGGTCGTTAGTAATATCAGACTAACTAGTTTCAGTTTAACATAGATTACTTAATCTATCGTGCACCTTACTTTTATTTCGCTAGGTTTGCATTTTGCAAGTATGCAGTGGAAGGAAAAAGAATAGTATTAAAGCGTCGTTTTACCAGAAACATTGTTCTCAAATAAATTAGAACATAAAACGAGTTGGTGTACGATTGCAGTATCACAGATAAATTTGACCAGAAACAGAATTAGTCAATACATAATACAGTCTATGAATGCTGTAGTTTATTATAATTTCAAGATTTATCAGTATTACGTGATGGAGTTATCAAGGACCCAATATAGGCACATACTAAGTTATAACAAAACCCAAATTTTGTAGATAAAAATATATTTTAAAAAGCACATAACGGAATATATTTTAATAAACGAATTTTAGATTTTTTTACAGATCTCAACAAACTTTTAAACGTTTCATTGGGCACACTGTGTATTAGGTTTTGTACAGAATATGCTTGGCTAGTGATTGTTAGATTGATTAATGAACAGTCCTTTTCCATTGTTGGATCATTGTTGGTGAGCGAGTTCACCACAAAGCGGTGGTTAGCAGTGTGAATGTAATGGAACAGCCAGGTTTTGTGGTTCTGTTTGTGGTTGTGGTAGTGACTGTGGTTACACTTACACTATGACCAGCACCACATCTCTCTCACTCTGATTCCGATACGATGTTGTGTTCATAACAGATTTACTTCAAATAATTATATCTAGAATTTTTTTATTAAGTACCAGTAGTTTACAAATAGCCATTCAATGAACCCGGGGCTCCCCCACAATGTACCCGGGGCTCCCCCACAATGAACCCAGGGCTCCCCCACAATGAACCCGGGGCTCTCCCACAATGTACCCGGGGCTACCCCACAATGAACCCGGGGCTCCCCCACAATGAACCCGGGGCTCTCCCACAATGAACCCGGGGCTCTCCCACAATGAACCCGGGGCTCTCCCACAATGAACCCAGGGCTCCCCCACAATGAACCCGGGGCTCCCCCACAATGAACCCGGGGCTCCCCCACAATGTACCCGGGGCTCTCCCACAATGAACCCGGGGCTCCCCCACAATGAACCCGGGGCTCTCCCACAATGAACCCAGGGCTCCCCCACAATGAACCCGGGGCTCTCCCACAATGTACCCGGGGCTACCCCACAATGAACCCGGGGCTCCCCCACAATGAACCCGGGGCTCTCCCACAATGAACCCGGGGCTTGAATGAACCTCGCAATGAACCCTGTTACGTTTTACTATGAAAGAAGCATATTAAAATCCGCGTTGGAAAACTATTATAAGTAAAAAAAAGTAATTTTTTAACAATGTAGTTTATCGAAGTGGTGATACATACATTAAATAAAATTGATTCATATGAAACTACAATTCATACGGAGTTACTAAAATGTTGTGAAAACATATGTGAGAGAAGGTTTGTCGTAGGTTTCGTTTTTAATTTGAGGGGGTTACTAATCACTGAATGATGGTGGTTGGATTTGTCTATGATCAATTAATTATCATAATTAATTTGGTACAAAAATATGCTATTAGTAGCTATGTTAGCTTAAAGATTTTCACTTTTTGGCTGTAAAATATTTTTTAACGTTTAGGTTTTAGGTTACTTATTTATAAAAATATGTATTTCCGATGAGAGTTATACATATACAGTATTTACATATAATTTTCAATTATCCAAAAACAGCCAATCAAAGACCGACTCGTCAGCTGTCCCTTGTCCCTTGTCCCTTGTCCCTTACAAGACAGATGAGGGTCCAGGTCTGCCTCCCCCGGGCACAATATGGGGTTTATTCCCAGATTAAACCAAGTTTGAGCCCCTCCACTTCCGTCCCTGTAGCCATACATCTTACACCCTTGCTGTCACTTAGACAAGGTTTTTTCAACCACCTCAACAGTTTTAAATATTAAAGAAATGTGTATCAGCAGTTGCATTTGTACAGTTGGTTGGGTCATTAATGGTTATATTTATTCTCATAGATGGGTTTTCGTTACAACGTTGAAGCACTTTGATAAACAACCAATCTTGCTAAAAACTGATGAATCAAGGACCAAAAAAGAAATTTAATAGTAAAAATAATGTTCAGTGTAATTGGTAAGAAGTCTTGAAATACAGTAACCGTCCAAAAAGTACCACTGTCTATGCGTTCCGTGGCATAACTTGGATTACGTTTTACCAATGAAGTGTAGAAATATATTTTTATTTAGAAAGAGTTTTACAATCTCGTTTTGCACATTCCCGTCATGTATTATATACCATGCACACATTTTCACAATATTTGATTTAAATACATAGTTACAAATAGAATTTGCAAGCTAACCATAAATAATTCTTGTTAAAATCATTAGTTTAATTTAAAAACAAAAACACAGAAAAATTAACCTTACCTGTTTGTTAGGTGACGTTTTGGGGTCTGGAGGATCCACACAAGTAGGTACGAACAGAACCAGCGCGAATACACGACTGAGGACTGAGTGGCTTGGTGAGTGGTTAGTGGAGAGAGGAGAGTGGCGCTCTCGGACACCCGCGGGCTGCACCAGCTAACGACACCAGGATCAAATAATTTATCAGCTGTACATTAGCATACGCTGCTCTCAGTGCAGCCAGGACGTAGGACACTGGCTGGTCGTGAGGACTCATAACACGGCGATGATGAGGGCAGGACCAACAAATACCACCAGTACCAGATGATCTGACATTGCTCGGTAACTGATTCTGGAGTTGTACATTAGCATACGCTGCTCTCAGTGCAGCCAGGACGTAGGACACTGGCTGGTCGTGAGGACTCATAACACGGCGATGATGAGGGCAGGACCACCAAATACCACCAGTACCAGATGATCTGACATTGCTCGGTAACTGATTCTGGAGTTGTACATTAGCATACGCTGCTCTCAGTGCAGCCAGGACGTAGGACACTGGCTGGTCGTGAGGACTCATGACACGGCGATGATGAGGGCAGGACCACCAAATACCACCAGTACCAGATGATCTGACATTGCTCGGTAACTGATTCTGGAGTTGTACATTAGCATACGCTGCTCTCAGTGCAGCCAGGACGTAGGACACTGGCTGGTCGTGAGGACTCATGACACGGCGATGATGAGGGCAGGACCACCAAATACCACCAGTACCAGATGATCTGACATTGCTCGGTAACTGATTCTGGAGTTGTACATTAGCATACGCTGCTCTCGGTGCAGCCAGGACGTAGGACACTGGCTGGTCGTGAGGACTCATGACACGGCGATGATGAGGGCAGGACCACCAAATACCACCAGTACCAGATGATCTGACATTGCCCGGTAACTGATCCTGGAGTTGTACATTAGCATACGCTGCTCTCAGTGCAGCCAGGACGTAGGACACTGGCTGGTCGTGAGGACTCATGACACGGCGATGATGAGGGCAGGACCACCAAATACCACCAGTACCAGATGATCTGACATTGCTCGGTAACTGATCCTGGAGTTGTACATTAGCATACGCTGCTCTCAGTGCAGCCAGGACGTAGGACACTGGCTGGTCGTGAGGACTCATGACACGGCGATGATGAGGGCAGGACCACCAAATACCACCAGTACCAGATGATCTGACATTGCTCGGTAACTGATTCTGGAGTTGTACATTAGCATACGCTGCTCTCAGTGCAGCCAGGACGTAGGACACTGGCTGGTCGTGAGGACTCATGACACGGCGATGATGAGGGCAGGACCACCAAATACCACCAGTACCAGATGATCTGACATTGCTCGGTAACTGATCCTGGAGTTGTACATTAGCATACGCTGCTCTCAGTGCAGCCAGGACGTAGGACACTGGCTGGTCGTGAGGACTCATGACACGGCGATGATGAGGGCAGGACCACCAAATACCACCAGTACCAGATGATCTGACATTGCTCGGTAACTGATCCTGGAGTTGTACATTAGCATACGCTGCTCTCGGTGCAGCCAGGACGTAGGACACTGGCTGGTCGTGAGGACTCATGACACGGCGATGATGAGGGCAGGACCACCAAATACCACCAGTACCAGATGATCTGACATTGCTCGGTAACTGATTCTGGAGTTGTACATTAGCATACGCTGCTCTCAGTGCAGCCAGGACGTAGGACACTGGCTGGTCGTGAGGACTCATGACACGGCGATGATGAGGGCAGGACCACCAAATACCACCAGTACCAGATGATCTGACATTGCTCGGTAACTGATTCTGGAGTTGTACATTAGCATACGCTGCTCTCGGTGCAGCCAGGACGTAGGACACTGGCTGGTCGTGAGGACTCATGACACGGCGATGATGAGGGCAGGACCACCAAATACCACCAGTACCAGATGATCTGACATTGCTCGGTAACTGATTCTGGAGTTGTACATTAGCATACGCTGCTCTCGGTGCAGCCAGGACGTAGGACACAGGCTGGTCGTGAGGACTCATGACACGGCGATGATGAGGGCAGGACCAACAAATACCACCAGTACCAGATGATCTGACATTGCTCGGTAACTGATCCTGGAATTGCAAGGTTCGCCGTTATTTGTAGCAAGTTCAAGAATATTTTATGGAGTTTTATTGTGTATTGGCTATATAGTGAAAAGAACCTCATTTAAATAGGAGAAATACCTTAAATAAAAGTCTAGTGGTTTCCACTAAATATTTTTTTTTTAATTTATCACACTTTTTAAGTAATTAACAATTAATTGTTTAGAGCACATAAAAATGAACCACTTTGGTTGAAAAGCCTAAAAGAATGTCTCTTTGTTTATTTTTCTCTTCTTAGCAACCAAAATTCAGTAATAGCTATTTACATTACAAGTGTAGTAAGAGCGTTTTTACATCACACAGGTGAATGTTGTGCATAATTCACCAAAGTGATGTAAACACGCTCTTGCGTAACGTGTAACGTACACGATTTTACCTGACCCGACAATATCCATGGGTTTACGTACAATATTTTTCATTATCCATTTCACTCATCTTCTAACAGTAACGTTCTTTTACAAACAAAAGCTAGGTTAGGAAAATACAGCATAACATTACAATAACATTCAAGCGCACAGCTGATTTCTAGCGTTGAACGACGTTGGTATATAGAGGTATATTTTTTAAATTAGGCACTCAATGTTATTTAAATGGGTTTCTTTACATCACCGAGTGAGTTTTTGATACTTTACATCACTCGAGAAGTAAGGGAGTTGTATACATCACGCTTGGGATAGGGAAGTTTAACATGGCGGCTTAGGTAATAGCTATTTACATTACAAGTGTAGTAAGAGCGTTTTTACATCACGCAGGTGAATGTTGTGCAACGAGCGAAGGCGAGTTGCATAATTCACCGAAGTGATGTAAACACGCTCTTGCGTAACGTGTAACGTACAAGATTTTACCTGACCCGACAATATTCAGGAGGTCACGAGCAATATTCTTCATTATCAATTTCACTCATCTTCTAACAGTAACGTTCATTTACAAACAAAAGCTAAGTTAGGAAAATTCTTCAAAGCATAACAATAAAATTCAAACACAGCTGATTTCTAGCGTTGAACGTCGTTGGCTCCATAGAGGTATATTTTTTAAATTATGCACTCAATGTTATTTAAATGGGTTTCTTTACATCACCGAGTGAGTTTTTGATACTTTACATCACTCGAGAAGTAAGGAAGGTGTATACATCACGCTTGGGATAGGGAAGTTTAACATGGCGGGTTAGGTAAAACTATTTAAAACATCTGTCAGCTGATAGATTTGTCAGCTCATTACAACTACGAAACTAATGAAAGTCCATTACGAAAAGTTGAATTTTGCAGGCATATATTTTATCGTCCTATCCCGGACGCGAGTTATTAGCTCGGAAATGTTGTTTTATACATGACTTCAATCTAGTCCTAAAGAGTAGCAGCATCTTTACATGCTAAATCCGTTGTTAAAAGGTGAGATATTAATCGAGAAACTCAAATAACCAAAGCCCCATGCTTAACCACTAGACCAGTTTGCTTTCCGACATTAATATATGTTGGAAATCACGTTGGCAAATTATCACCATGTGAACGTAGCAAAGCATTGGGTAACGTACGGGTTTGCAGAGTGAAATAGAGTAAACCTACTAAGCAAATACCTCATTATCAATGTCGGTTCCTAACCCATTGAAACAGTAGTAGCCTATGTCAGGACGATCTCTCTTCGCAAGATTTGTTTACTCATTCATATAGGGATAGTTGTATGAATAGTTTGTTTGAATCAATTTTTGTACCATATGCTATTGACGTTGTAAAATTTACTTTATCCATGTAACAATCCACGGATAAACTTCTTTTGAAATTAATTATCATTGAATTCAAACGTGTGGAGATGTATGAACATCTTGGCTCAGGACAAGGTTTTATGAGGTTTTGTAAACTTTCAATATTTTACGTCGCCCAAGATTTTTACTGAGTGTTTTAGTAGTTTAACCACAGCTATTTAAACCATAGATTAGCATACATTATGAGAAAGGAATTAAGATTTTTTACTTTCTCGTCTTAATCGTTACACGCCATAAAGCAATAGCTTATATTACAAAAAATATATAAAAAACAGAGTATATTTAACTACCAATAAATACTGTACACAACCTTATGTTAGTAATTTCATAACATTTACGCTTAAACCACTGTTTCAAACTATTAGATACGATATTTTTACAAAAACAGTACCTTTTTTCTAAAGGCTAAACTAGTTTACAGTTTTAATACATGGTTTACTAATTGCAACATATTTTCTGAACTCAGGATAAATTTATTTATCATCACTACTCTTCAAAAAAGTTCCCAGAACAATTACTCATAGCGTAGATGTAATTTTCTACCGTATGGAATTGATGAAGAAAACAATAGTGAATTGGATACAGTCGGAAGAGCAAAGCGGCAGCAAATCGAGTCTTATTTGGAACCAATTCTGTTCAGACGTAGGGAGGGGCCCCGGCACTTCATGTGAGGCTATTTCACGCTGGTACAAAAATAAAATACGTTTTAAAAATACTATAAGCAACAGTATTAACGTCTAAAATTATAACATCATCATGACTTTATATAGTAACATTTTTAACCTTGTAAATTGTTATCAAATTCTTCCAAAAAGAACAGCAAAAAATTCCTCCATTTTAGCTCTGATAGGTGATCTAAAAGGAATAGTATTAGTAATAGTTTTCAACACTAGGAGCTAAATTGGCTATTTTTGGAACGCAATCGTGTTTTACAAGTGAGGCGGAGCCGAGCTTGTAAATACGATTAGGCCTAATTACCAAAAAGACATTTTCACCACACTATCATGTTTTTGGCTGTATTACATACGTTAATTGGTGGCCGAAAGTTACGTTTTGCTGGCGATGCCAGCTGTCCATAATTTGGGGACCGAGCAGGTTTTTACAGGCCGGGGCCGCAAAATCAGCTGTCCGCTTACTTACTTAAAACATGAATGCATTTTAAATACATAATCAAAATCCATAGCATTTCAATAGAATTGTGTTATTGTCACCGTTGCCTAGCAACTATATATTTTTATTTTTGCTGATTCCTCAAATTATTTCTTCACATAACCTTAAAGTTGTAGTTGTGTTGACTATCAGTGTGCATTATTATTGTGGTGAATAGTGGTAATAGGGTATAGTGTGGTGAAAAATAGCGTTCGTACCACGGACCGAAATGGTTTTGCGGCTCTCGATCGATTTAAGTTCTCGACTTCGTCTCGAACTTAAAAACTATCTCGAGCCGGCAAAACCTCATTTTCGGCCCTAGGTACGAAATATACTATTTCGCGCCCTGTGTGATGAACAACTATTTTCATCATACTCTACTATAGACATAGCCTTCTAATCATTACAAAATACGTGATCAATGTTTAAATTTCTGTGAATAGCAGCGTGTTTATAATACACTGATACAATTTTAAAGGTTAGCGAACAGAAATTGTTCCATAAGTTTTTCTGTTCCCTGTTTGAAGTTACCCAAAAATAAAAATATGATTTTGAGAGAACTAAAATCTGCTGCTTTTCGGTCAGTATGATGGAAATTTTTTTAACTGCAAGTTCCTTTTGAACTTGTAAATTATGCAATGCCAACATTGATTATGGCGTATCCAAATTATCAGTTTTTGTTAGGATGTGACTTCGTTGATGTGATTTTGTAAAGTGCCCAGTGATAAGAATGGATCATACTATTATTGAATATATCAGAGCCCTGATAAGATTGATTAGAAACCTTTCATTACTAAATGCAATAGAATTGAAATATTTAGACCCACAAATCTTCTAGGGCCGTCACCTAACTTTTAAACCGTTGTAGAATGCTTAAGAATATATTGCAAAGTATAACACAAAACAATAGTTAGTAATTAATTATCAACTCAATTAATTCATGAATATTGTTAACTAATGCAGCATGCTTAAGCAACATAATCATATTGTAGGCACATTATATACACCAAAGTGGTTTGTTTTGGTGATTTTATTATTTCAGGAACAACTCATTATTACTTTAACGAGATTAACTGAAACAACTACTGTACTTGGATACTAAAATCATTGTCGTGAACTACTTGTTAGCTCTTTATACTGCTTAGGGTATTCTGGCATAAAGTATTATTTTTCAATAAGTCAAATGTTTACAATAACGTTGAAGTTACAGACTTTAAGTAAACACCTGAAAAAATGTATCACCCCAAGTAATTAATTACAGTTTATAGGCTAAGAAGGTGCGTCGATGTCAAACGAGCTAACTCAACCAATGATGATGGTGAAGTCCGAGATCAGTTCAACTCTTGTATCAGGTGATAACATAATAAAAGAAAATGGAGTTATTAAGTAATGTATTGACAGACATACTTACTCATAGCGATATACTTACCATTACAAATATGTCACACACATAAACATTATAAACATTTTACAGAAAGAACTCTAATAATACACATAATTAAACTAGACTTTCCGGACACTTACTTTGGACAATGCAGCTCACTGTGGAGGGTGACAGCTTCGACCACCCTTTTTCAGCTCCCTCCGATAATATTTCAGCACTTATCTGAACCGGGGAAACAATACGTGTTGTCGGAATGAAAAATAAACTTTCTCTCTGAAGAAGGGAGGGCGTCAACCGCAGCCTGATTGAAAATATGGGGTCGTAAATTATCGCATCGATTTGTTCAGTTTCTTCACACGATGCTGTTACCGCTTGTCATCGTCACGACCCATGAGGGATCGGTGCGTTACATGCAAGGGGAAACAAGCTGTAGGGGTTTAACTAGATTATCGTTCTCGGACGAATGTCAAGAATAAGCTAATTTAGATGTGTGTCCCATTATACTAAAAATCGTAAACGTCGTGAAACCTTTAATTTCTATTTTAGTTTGTGTATGTACATCGTTGTTCATAGATTATTTATTAGCTTACAAATAAATAAAATTTAGAAATATCCTCTAACGTCTCTAAAACTTGTTACAATAAACTCCAAACCACAACTAAGCTTATTACAGTAAACATGTCTGTCATTTTTTCCTCTATTATTCAGGGTGACTTGTTCATTTTATTGAAGATAATTTTTATACAACAAACCTACTCATGTTATACACAACTATTATACTTTTTACAACTCTGCTCTATATCACGTGTGACATTCTCAAGAAATGTGTTTGAGGTCATAAACAGAGTTGATGAAGAATTAATTATTTTCATACACCAACCCATCGGTAAAATTCCATAGAAAATTATTGTTTTAGTAAACATTATTACATATTTCCAAATAAAGCAAACTTACACGTCCAACTTTCACGGTTTCTTGTGTAGGCCTACTGTCTTGCCTTGCTTCGACGGCGTGAGAAAGGAAATGAACGCTTTTCTCTTGTAATTACCTACATGTTTCAGTTTTGTCAAGAAAGACAAATAATACGCAGCTTTACGTAGGTAAGGTATCATTAGCTTCGTTTGAAAAAGATTACGTTCCAATCATTTAATAGCTTACGTCCGTCGAGTGTTTAACTTATGTGCAGACTGTGCCTATGGTCTTGTTATGTTTCCCAGTAATTTAACAAAGGATAACTACATTATTACATCCATCGCTTTGAAAGTCAAATCATGTTTCCTCTACATTTTGTTCAATTACTCACAGCAAACTAACATTAAACAACAAAATTATTTCTAAAATTGCAACAAACTGAAGTTTTGTTTTTATCCGTTTAAATGAATCAATGGTTTATTATTATACGATATGTATCCACTACTGTATTTACTATATGTAGCTTCCTTGTGCCCAGCTCACGAAGTCTCCTTATAGAGTTTTCTACGCCGTTCCACAACAGTGGTAGTTATAGAGTACCATTGCCAAGGAGTTTATAGTTCCTGTAAGCCATTTACCCTACTGTAGGTGAGGCGATTGGCTATCCTCGCTCTCATGACCTAATTCTGAGGTCAGCACACACATACACAGGTGCTATAACATACATACACACGCACACACTCACACACACATTGACGCATGTCGGAATGTCGAGCACCTTGAAGCATGAGTCGTCTTCAGAGAAGGGAAATAATCGCCACCAGCAGCTAGATGTGGCTAATAGGCAAATGATTAGTGGTTTCCCTGACCTAGTGAGTGTGAATGAAGGCCCTAGCCACTTATGTGGCTTTGGAAAATCGATTCGTAATGATTACTTCGAAACTGTTTTGACTAACCACGTTTCGCGAGGTTATTATTAGATTTAGTTACATTTAAAAGCTGTAGACATTTTGCCTTTCGTAAAATTATTTGGTAGAAAAAGGTTCACTCGTTTAAGCAGCCTTTATTAAAACACATCTTGTGTTATGAGTGGAATTTTATATTTAAATATGTTGTTATGACAGGAATCGTGTATATAATATGTCACTTCAATTTTCTACGGCATTTAACATGAATTCTATCCCATCCTAAATAAAAATACTGTAATCAAGTTCCTACTGACGTTCTTAATTTTAGAAAGATGATAAAATATTGATTTAATCAGTTAGGATTTTTTTACAATATGTGGTTCTTATCTTATAAAATCGCTTGTTTGAGGACACCAGTGAAATTACAATACTAATAGAAATATAAACCCTCATCTCTGTAAGCTTTGTGCTAAGTTCAGTTATATTAGATTAGGCCATATCTATTATTAGTTAATTTATTTTATTTGTGTATTATCTACTCCATTACTATTTTGTCACCAATATAATAGTATTGTTACTATCTATAGTCAAGCTTAAGTTAGATATACAGGGTGTCCCACGAACAAGTTTAAACGTTTGATTTTATATTTCTTAACCCATAAATAGACCGAAGATTTTGAAACTTTTCACAATCTAAATATATAAAAGGCAAAGCCCTCACTGACTCACTGACTCACTCATCACTAATTCTCCCACTTCCCATTTACCTGAAATTTGGGCTGAAATTTGGTACACTGATTCTTTAGGCATTAAATAGGAAAACTAAGTAGTTTTTATTCTGATCGGACTCTCGGGCTCCGCCCCAGTGGCTCTGGAGTTTCCCATGTTAACCTTATGATTTTTCATATTTAAAAGGAATTAATGAATCTTAACAGCTGTTTCAATTAAACAAGTTAGTTCTATTCTATGATGTTCAATAGCATTAAAGTTACAAGGATTACCAACAGGGTGCAGCACTATTTTTTTTTTTTTATTTATGACAACAGCAAATTTGCAACCAAAAGGTGAGTGAGCGTAGCGAACGAACTTCAACCTGGAGGCGAGTTAGCGTAGCGAACGAGCTAACCTGAAGGCAAGTGAGCGCAGCGAACGAGCTCCAACCTAAAGGTGAGTGAGCGTAGCGAACGAACTTCAACCAGGACGTGATTGAGCCATGCGAATACTTATGAAGTTAAACGGGGCAAAGCCCGAGGGTACAGCTAGTTAATTCATAAAGCAGATATTCTGGGAATGTTTCAGCTCCCTTACCCTTGTAGAAACAGGTGGCATATCGACAATTTTATCAATTTCCTTCCTATAAAAACACTTTCCATAGTTATTGACAGATTTGTTTACTAAGTTGCAGTTGGGACACTCATTGTTCAAGAACAGCCGTTTGATTGAAGAATATAGCTTGACTTGAGCCATAAAAACATAACATAACATAAACAACAAAGACAAACATAACATAACAACTATCTCTGGTTTTTTTTATGTTTTGACTGAAACTGAAGTTGAGAAATGGCTTTTAACGTTGAACAAAAACACATCCTTTAATGTTTTTAAATTATAATTTTTCAATATTCCACCATTTTGTTTCTACAATGGTTAGCGAGCTGACATTTTTCGGTAAAATTTTTGAAACCTACTCTATAAATTGTGTGAAGTTTCAAAATTATTGATGCAAAAGCTGGCTAGTAATATAGAATCAAACACTTTAAGCACTTCGTGGGACACCCTGTACTTGCATGGATATCCCTAAAAGTAATTCTATCTGCAACTGGAACAAGAATGATTCCGCTCGGAATGGATCCAGCCACTTTTGGCTTGAAGGCGAGAGAAATAATCACTCGGCTACCCGACCAATTCTCATATAAGTTGTACCACTTATTTTACTGTTATAAGCATTTATTAGTACGAGAGGTCGTCCAGTGGTCGAAACTCGACCAAAAATATGTAATGTAAACTTACTCACTTCTCTATTTTCACCCCACACTGTAAATAAAACATGTGATTGGAGTTTCTTCCATTTGTTTTGATTTTCTGTTTATATTTCGTTGTTATTTCGTCACCAGCATGGCAACGCATAAGATCCATGTTAATTTTTTCAAATTTTTAAACTCATTTTTTGTGCTTATTTTTGAGCCTATTTAAATTTATAAAGGGATTCTGCACACCTACAGGAATATAGCTTTCTAACGGTATGCGTAGATTTACCCCACGATGCACACGAGCTGAGAAAAAAGGTTTTAAAGAAACATGCTTGCCTATTAATATATAGATTATAAGTCTGTGGCATTCTTCCTTCAGCATTTACCTGAAAATTAAGTATTTATAAATGGGTAATACCCATTGAAGCTACATACTATGTAGATTTCATAGATCTATCATCTGCAGGATATGCTAAACAATAAACTTTATTTCAAATAGTTCTTTGTTCAAAATAGACTTACCAAATTTTCTAACTTTATATTGGTTTAACATTTTTGTTGAGTTGGTCCTTTGAAAAACACCCAACAACAACAAAATTGTCAACATTGAAAGTCCAAAAATATTTGCATTTCATTTAGAGCCAAGTAACAAAGTATATTATATGATTGTATTCATTTGGTTACGCTATATCCTCGGGTAAGCTGTGGCAAGACATCTAGGCCAAGTGACGTCATCGTCAGCTGGGTGTGTGATAATGACATTGGCTAGGTCAGGTGTTGGCCGACATTGAGAAGGTCTGTCGAATAACTCGAATAACAAGTCGTTTGTTATGTGTATTTAGTTAGTTAGATATAATTGTCATGTTATAAGAAAATACTGGATTGAATTAAGGCCTATGTTTTTTTTTCATACATTCCCTCCAGTACTAGGATTTTCAAATTTAAACAAACCTTATCAATCATCTAAATTAACCAGCAGCCAAACAATGTTTATGCAAACATAAGATATTTTGAACGCATGGTTTTACTTTTATTATACAAATGGATTGTTTGATAATATGCTATTTATTTGAAATGATAAAAGTCTATTCAGAATTATTTTTCCGAATATTCTACAGAATTGTGGTAAAAATTGTGTTTTCTAATTTTTTGCCCAAAACACATAATATTTTTTAATTTCTATACAAACCATTTTGTAGGGCTCAAAAAACAAACAATATAGTATATTGAAGCATTGTTGTATGTCTAACAGTTACGGGAAAAATTTCATAAAAGTTTAAATTTAAATTTACCATGTTATTCTTACGGAGAATAAATAAACTGTTGTAGCTCGCTTGTCTATGGACATATTTTAATGAAATTTTGAAATTTAGTTTACTTCATTCTAAGCTATCAATATTTCAATAAAATATCCTATTTTCTTCCCTGTAGCAGCAAACCTAAATAAAATTAAAAAAAAAAGTATTAAAAGTAAAATTAAAAGCATTTAAATAGGAAATAAATCTGAGGGAATAATTTAGTGGAATTCCAGCCAGGTAGATAGAAATTCACTTAATCTGAAGGTTTGCTGTGGTGGGAGTGTTACAATATATTATGATTTTACAACAATATAAATTTCAAAGGACAAATAATAGTTTATGTATTATAGACATTCAGGTTAATTATTAATAAGATTAAATAACAAGAATCTAATACCCTGTACATTGTGCAATCTTTGCTAATACCTTTACAACTACGTTCTTTTTTTTATAAAAAATTGGCGACAGCTAGTCCATATAGATGTCTACTTCAGTATTCAATAGTCAATGCTAATAGTAAACAAACGACGCTTATCTATCTATCTATATATTAATAGGCAAGCATGTTTCTTTAAAACCTTTTTTCTCAGCTCGTGTGCATCGCAGGGAAAATCTACGCATACCTTTAGAAAGCTATTTTCCTGTAGGTGTGCAGAATCCCTTTATAAATTAAAATAGGCTCAAAAATAAGCACAAAAAATGAATTTGAAATTTTCAAAAATTAACATGGGTCTTATGGGTTGCTATGGCGATGACGAAATAACAACAAAATATAAACAGAAAATCGAAACAAATGGAAGACATTCCAATCACATGTTTTATTTACAGTGTGGGGTGAAAATAGAAAAGTTTGCACAAAACATACTTTTGGTAGATTTTTCGACCACGGGGCGTGCTCTCGTTACTCTAATTGGGCGGAGCTAACTTTATTCTTCAGCTGATCGATGAGGATGATATTAGGAAAGTATGCTGAGTTTTTAATTTTACTTAAAGAAAGATTCAGTTTAGTACAAAGTAAACAAATCACACTCCTTACTTGCATAGAGAGTCTCATTTTTACATTATTCTTTCCAGGGAAATGGCATTGGAATTTGTTATAAAAATGTTTTAACTTAATTATAGTTTTGACAAAACATCAAAGAAGGTGGATAAATTAAGTTTAGTAACCCATGGTTTTGAGCAGTTTATAATCATAAAATATATTCAAAGTAGATTGATTAAGTAAGGGGATTTAGATGAGAATAAAGCTTTTAATTAAGCCATAACCCAATAAAGAGCAAAAGTTTGATTTCTAATGAAGCATTAGCAAAAAATCTAAAAATTATTGTCACCAAAAGTATCGACGTGATATAAAGACTTTGAAGTAACATGGTGAAGATGAAAGTAAAGTAGCGAACGCTAAAGGAACCATTTTCAAAATGGACTAGAGGTGCGCAATTCTGTACAAGTAGAACTTAAACTGTTTATCTCACTTTCGGCTGCAAATGTATTCGTTTAAATTCAAGGGTTATTATCTTAGCGACTACTTTTTAGTATGGTTTATAGTAAACACTATTTTTCGTAAATGATTACATGTGTATGAATTATGTTGTCAATACTATTAAACCCAATTAATCACTACCGAGCAAGGCTTGGTCCCCGGGTCCCAACCGATTGTACCTTATCAAGTGAGAAGGAGTTGTAAAAAAATATAAAAATAGTAGAAGTAGAATAAAAGTTTATTTTTCAACCTCACTCATCTTCAACATTCATCTTACATTCATTTTAGTAAAACGTTGATAACAAAATCGGGCGATTGATTTAGAGCGTTGCCATTTTATGTTTACGAGAGAAGAGAAAAGGGATTCTACATGTATTGTTATGTTTTATGTTGCATCTATAAACGTGTTTTCATCCTAAAATATGGGAAATCAAATTATGTAAAACATTCTTCCTTATTTGTGTATTATCTTCATTTCTGCCAAAACTATGGCCATTACAGTCACCGTAATTGCTACTTCAACAACGGTACCTCGTCAGTCGATCCCCGCTGGCGTAATAATCTTCCAGAGTAGTTGTTGATAGTTTTGTGCCATACCCTCTACTTACTCTATGTCCAGCCTCAAATCACAGCACAGTAAGGTTCGGCTAAGTGGCGGTGCGGATTCCAAAGTCCGTGGTTCGGCGGCCCCAAACACAAAATGGCGTCCATAATCAGATCCGACGGGCCGAGTCCGACGCTTGTTTAAATTAATTTTCACGGCGAAATTGCCGGTCGGCCCCCGCCTCGGGCCGGGCACTTGAACTTTGGGCAGCGGTCAAACTCAAACCACCGCGCCGCCCCGTCGTCTCGTCATTGGGAAACATTTGCGAAAAAGTGTGGGTTTTTATTGGCTCACATTCTCCACCCATTAAAAATATCTTTTTGGCACTATGATATAAACATTTTTTTACATCTTACTCTATCAAATTATTTGTTTTTAGGCTTTATTGGGATAATCTTATGGGCTAAAAGGGATCATTCGAAGCGATGGGAGTCGGTGGTATTAGATTTATTTTGTATTCTATGCTATATAACAATAGACTAACCAACGGAGTATGTTTTATCTATGATAAATCATATATCAAACATCAAACAAGACATAAGTGATATACTGTACTAGTGTGGTCTTTTTAGCGAATTTCCCTATAGGGAAGTAGCTATTACCGTAGGTGGCACGGTAAGACCTAGACCCGGGACCGATTCACTTTTTCATTTTGATGTCCCCAGAGGCCAAAAACACCATTCGTTCAAATTGTTATATATGAATATATATATATATATATATATATAATGTATATATATATATATAATGTATATATATATAATGTATATATATATATATATATACGTCCGTGAACGCGATAACTTGAGTAATTTTTGTCCGATTTTGATGAAATTTGGTTTAAAGGTGTAAAGCGGGATAAACTTGAATGAGTTCGCGAACCAGCATGATCGGACCATGGGAACGGGGCTTTACGGGGGGTTTTATGGGGTAAAAATTGGGTTTTCTCACTTTTGACCCTCAAAACACAAAATTTCCCAATTTCTCTTTAAACCTTTTTAAAGAGCTTAAAAAAACAATTAATTTAGTATATGAAAGTATTTTTGTTCGGTTAATAGTAACGGGGAAAATTAAAAAAATTGTAAATTTAAAATTCCCATGTTATTCTTATGGAGAATATTGTAAAATGTTGTAGTTTGCTTGTTTATGGATATATTTTGTATTTTGATCAAATTTATTTATTTTGTACTAAGCTATCTATATTTTACAAAAAAACACACTTTATTAGTTTCCTTGTAGCAGCAAACCTAGGTACTCGTTAAACCTAATGTTATTAAAATATATTTAATTGAAAATCAATTAAGACAAATGGAAATTCGCTTAGTCGGCAGGTTTGCTGCGGCGGGGGTATTTTACATAGTGTTACATTGCATTTTATCATTGTTTGAATCCTAAAAAGTAATTAAAACTTTCTTGTCTATCTTTAACTAGAAAGTAATAACGTCCCTTGCAGTAAACTATTTTCTATGGGTAACATCTACTTAATGAAATTCTAAAAACACACGTTAGACACGTAAAGCTGCGAAAATGTTCATACCTGAGAAAATGTACTAGTTATCTGAACAATAAACAATGTTATGTTGATTTAGTGTTTTACCTTTTACCTCATAGATCATGGTTTAAAAGTAATTAAAAAAAACCCTTGCTTAGCTAAACATATCTGACTGTAAACTACTCTACACATTATATTTATATTATAACTCATCGTTTACTGAATTTAATAAATTATGACTTGACACAACAGTGACATTTAAGTTTTAAGGTTTGATCACTACAAAAGTATTTAGGTAGATAAAATATGAAATGGTAGTTCATTAAAGTTTAATTTCTTAGGTTTTAGTAATACATATTATGCTTCTTAAATTTCAGCAAAGTAGTAAATTAGACGTTAAGTTCCACAAAATGTATGTATCACTTTAACAAATAATTTCCAAAATTACTTTGTATTGTATTGTAATTTGGGTAATTTATTTAAAAACATAAGTAGAATTTTTATTTAAGTTTATTTTTTGTTCGATCATTTAAAGGTTTATACACTGATGCTTGTGTTTAATATTACTAGAATCCCAAGTGTAACCGGAATCGCTGTCGGCATTAATTCATTATGAATTCTTGGGTGTAGGATGTTGATTTGTGCGGCTCTAACTATGAATTAAGTACTCTTATTGTGTGCTTATTAGGTGCTGACAGAAGTTAGAAAAGAATTATTATTGTCTATGCATATGAAAATAAGAGTTTGAAATACTCCTTCTATTGAAATACTGAACCAAATCATGTGAATTGTCAATTTTAGTTTGGATATTTGATTTTCTAAGTACGAAGAGAAGTTTGATTTAATCGCTGGGTCAAAAACACGTAATTCTTCAAATAAATCTATTAACTTTGTATCTTTAATCTATTAGGCATTGTAAAGATTTTATATTAATAAAACGCACTTTTTAAAGGTAAGATGATGTTAAGATATGTTATGTATTTCTTTCGGCATTGTGTCAATTGAAGAATACAACCGTCAGCGAGAAGTTAACAGTTTTGTTCTATGACATTGGCTAATTTGAAAAGAAATCAATTTCAAACGAGAAAACCACTTGACAAATAAAACAGTTGTCTCAGTGCCAATCAATACTTCATCAAAAAAATATTTTTGTTATTTTTCTACTATATGATAAATAAAATTACAATTGATAATTTATCGGTTGGTTTAATATTAAGATTACCTAAAGTAAAAATACATTATTTTTCACTATTTGTAAGGCATTACAATTAGCTTAAGAAGATCTTAACAGTCAAAGAAGCACAAAATAACAAGCTGTTTAATTTTACTGTCCAACAATTGTTCCTTGTTTGTTGTTGTTTCCTTGGAGAACACACAAATATTTCATGTCACTAAAGATACTTAAGGAGACCTGAGATATTTTCCTCGAAAGAAATAATTTAAAATAAGGATTTTCATTGGAAATTATTATTTCTGCTGAAGGTTGTCTAGTATGCTAGAGTTATTAACACTTACTGCAGTGACTTGAAATAATGGGTTGTAATTTTACATACAGCCAATAAGCGTAATGGCAATTATAGTTATTTTTATTATCACCATAAACAAGAATACGCACCTAAAATCAAAAACTTGCCAAGCGCCGGAGGCATTGTTTGCGTTTTGGTTTTGGTCCAAGAGGGAATCTGAAATGACTTCCTTATGTTAATCCCCAACATTAGCCTAGTACTGGAGTACTGGACAGCATGTTTAACATAAAATGTAGATATGAGGCTACTCTTTTCTATCCATTCCATACCTCACAATAACTGCATGAATTGTAAGAAGAATATAAATTATGAAAAATTACAAAACAAATAATTACAATTTGTTAGGATGATTTAAACGACTCATAGCTATTCGTATCATCCCATTTTTAAGTACTACTATTTCTTTTAATCTCTGGTAAATTTAGCATGTTTCTAAATGAATTACTACAAAGGAAGGATTGAACATTGATTACAATCATGAATCGTACAACCTCAGAGTAATAAAACAAAACGTTATTTGTTTTATTACTCTGAGGTACAACACAAGCAAAAGGTGCCTGTATACAGACAGAATGCCGCACCTCAAAGGTGTGCGTTATGCATTTTATGACGTCAGGAGCAGCTGCGATGTTAGGCTGAAGGCAAATAAAAAAACAAATACAAAATTATACATGATGTTAAAAACATCACAAGTAAAGGTAGTGTAGTAACTATTACGTTACTATTCGCTCTACCGTGTGGTTTAATTTCATCCATGTTTATGAATTCTTAAATCACTCATTCAGTTGAAATCGTGAAAACTAGTAACGCGACAACGATGAATTGTGAAAAATAAATGTTAAACATTCAAAATTATTTTAAGTCTTGGTGTACGTTATGTTAAGTAGTTAACTAGACTATTGGTGCTATTAACCCTTTAAACAAGGAATCTTATTTGTGTTGAAAGAAATTTAGATGAACAGAATAGCACTCTGTTTATCAATAGTTTAAGCATAATTAATTGCAATAATATTAAAGCTAACTATTCAAATGATTATACAAACTTGAGTATAGACAGAACCGCTCTTAATATTTTTATTTTACCTCCACGTATGTATATTCCATAGTATGTTTATGTTTGTAAAAATAATTTCAATTTGGCATTGCTGCCAGCACAGGAACGCCGTCATTAAATGCAATGATGGGATCCTTATCACTTCAATTGTGGGGCCTTATCTAAGTAATGAAATCTACCTTCATTTGGACCTTCCACTGTATAAACTGACTGCACGTGATTTTTCATCAAATCAATCATTTTCAGCTCAGCTTCTCTCAGATAGCAAACTAACTGGTTTTTTAGGAACATTTGATTTTCCAGCAATAACCTAAGAATAGTAGATTTGTACTGAAAAGTTATTTGCTTCATATTTGTTAAAAATTAACTGCATTTCAATGAAAGAGGCTAGTTTTATGTTATTTACCTAACCCGCCATGTTAAACTTCCCTATCCCAAGCGTGATGTATACAACTTCCTTACTTCTCGAGTGATTTAAAGTATCAAAAACTCACTCGGTGATGTAAAGAAACCCATTTAAATAACATTGAGTGCTTAACTTAAAAAATATAACTCTATGGAGCCAACGACGTTCAACGCTAGAAATCAGCTGTGCGCTTTAATGTTATTGTTATGCTTTAAAGTATTTTCCTACATAACCTAGCTTTTGTTAGTAAAAGAACGTTACTGATAGAAGATGAGTGAATTGGATAATGAAAAATATTGTACGTAAACCCATGTATATTGTCGGGTCAGGTAAAGTCTTGTACGTTACACGTTACGCAAGATCGTGTTTACATCACTTAGGTGAATTATGCAACTCGCTTCCGCTCGTTGCACAACATTCACCTGCGTGAAGTAAAAACGCTCTTACTACACTTGTAATGTAAATAGCTATTAATCAACTACGATAATACGTGAGGTAACAATACCACATCTCACTCAACACTATATTAGTTATACAATAGTTTACTCTGGATGGATTGTACCATTGACATTAGACATACCATTTAGATGGACTTACGATAGCCAGTAAAAAAAAATTAATAAGACACTCACATTCTGTGTTGCAGTCTAAAAACCTATTTCAATCACTTAGTTTTTTATACTAACTTGAGAGATAGTTACTTAGAGATTGTCGATGCGACGTTAAGAGTCCTTGGAGGCTGGTGGCCATTTTGGATTAATTTCAAACATCCGATAAAGAGTTCTTTATCATCAAAATTTTTTTTTTAAATCCCAAAGTAATTGTAAATTAAATAAGTAGGGCAATGTGAGATTAAGACATTTCTTTGAGGTTTTATAATCGTTTTACAAGAAAGTCCCTGAAAGTTGACGGTCATCTTCGTTTTAACTGACATAAGAGCTATGCTAATTTCAACCAGTCGCTAAAGTGTTATTTACCATCTCAAAATATGCTTTAAAATACTAAAAGGATAGTAATTGAAATATCTAGGGTACTGTAAAATTATAAATTTTCTTTTTTACTTTTAAAATTGTTTTATGAAATTATGAGTTGAAACAGATAAGTTCCAGGATCTCTTAAAGGTGCTATGTTTTACTTGATAAGTCGTTATTATTCAGTTCGGCTTCTTTGAAATGTCAACGTATTCAACAGAAATCTGTAACATACATCAGCGCACTCAGTCGGAGGCTAAACTGAGCTACGTTCATTTGTATTATAAGCTGGCTTCTATTTAAATATAGGATTAAATATTATACTTCCACAAATAGTCAATGATCAGCCTATACCTAATTTGACTATCACAGATGTACCTAGTTCAAAACGCTAGCACATCGTTTTAGCATATTTAAAGTACTACCTAACGCTTGTACCAGGTACGGCTAGTGGTGTTGGGCAGAGGTCCGTGGGCAGAGGTAGCTCCGGGCGGGTCGTTAACAAACAATTATTCATGTATTGAAGGATGTTTGGACACGTTCTAGTCAGGGATCCTGTTATTAGATAAGGCGTAACGCGATGAGCGACGCCTGCCTCTAGATTGGTGTAATCAAACTCACACACGCACACGCACACACACACACGTCAACAAACACCTACTCACTCAGCTCTTGTCAAATGAGGTGGTTTTGGAGCCTATTACAATTAATTAGTAGCCAAACGAGCCAGAAGCCTGTAATAACCAGTCCTAGTCACCGCGTGTTTTTCACAGGGACCCTTATTTGTCTCTGTAATAGACCGTAAACACAGGTTGCCAGATTATAGGTAGCACCAGCAGTCGGCCAATGAATGATGCATTGTTGAATCAGCTTCTTTGTTCTATGAAAACCACTTCCTTGTTAAGCGTCGTAACTGTAAAGGCACGCGTATGTTTCTTGGTTAACACGTTGTCCAAAGAAGATATTCACATACATATAATAATATGCGATCCGGTTATTTTAGATGCAATAGTGTGCTATCTATTTAAATAATAAAAAAGAAGATACAACAAATGTTTAACTATTCTCACGCGAATAAATGGTCTTAAAACACTACGATTCACAAGGTACTAAACTGTTACAATTAGGACAGCTGGAGCACGGGTGGTTAAAGGACAAATACTTATTCTACCAAGGAATTTTCAACAGTAAATTTTTCAACCAAGTAACACAGGATCTTTGTTTTATAATGAACCCTAATTAAAGAGAAGCAATTGATTGGTCGAATATATATATATCGGAAATGAGGTGTAGAGGCCCTTTCTAAAATTTCGGAAGTTTATGTTAGTATTTTAATGACAGAGATGTAAGTAAATAGATACACGTCACTACAGAAATTCACCAAACAATGCAATTTAGATGAATAATATTTAGGTTAGGTAAAAGAATTGAATCAAAAATTTTCCATTACAACTATACTCCAAGGAGACCATGTAACAAACCAAGACACAAATAATTTACGATTGGCAATATTTTGATATCAAGGTGCCTAAAAAGTGCAAATTACGTTATGTGAAATTGTTTTGTTACGTTATGAAAAGGTCTCTCACAACATTGAAATGCATCTCGGCAGCCCTGACTGTAGTCTGTCATAGTCATGAAATGATTCGATTAGTTAATTACCTATCCGTGATTAAACTCAAGCATAATGCATGCGCTAGCAGTAATGCCACCACCACTATATGTCATCCTTGAAGGGAACAGTTAGCATGCCTGCAGTTTACTAGCGTTATATAAGTGTTAGTGTGTTCTGATTGATTTATAAGGGACATGATTATGAATGCCATTCTGAAGTTGACGTAGCATCTTAATTGCTACAAACCTTGAGAGTATGTGTGGGAATTGTACTGGTTCACTTTCATCTATTGCAAAATACAAGAACACTTTTTAAAGCATGCAGAAAAACGATGATATTATGCTATGTAAGTATGCATTAACTTGTTCATAAAACCATTTCGACATAATACCCACACATTACACAAAATATTTTCAATAATCAGCATTTTTTTAGGGAGTTATGGTTCTAGTATGCAATCTTTTTAAATAACACCAATGAAGGAAATTTAATACGAGTAAAATTAATCAACATATTATCTTTACGATTTAATCACTTTTATATTCGTTTTTAAAGGTGATAAATTTAAGAAAAGCCAATTTTTTTTTATCCATTTAAAGAATTGTCAACTGTGTAAACACAAACCAAACGTAAAGATATGTCTTTTCAAAACCAACCTGAACTACTCAAGATAAACATTGGCTTGCTCAGTTAAAGTGCCACAACTTATGTATAAAACGGTAGTAGTTGAACCATAGCTTCGCTCCTTATTGGTTGTACTCGTACAATACAAATAATGGGTGCTAATACCAATTTAACTTGTTCTAGAATTGATATAACGTTAAACCTGTATTATTCCTGTTAAAACATATTTTAATACTGTAGTTAGATTATTTGGGTTTTTATTCTAAGTTAGTTGTTTTCCAAATTTCAAAACATTTTTTCTTTAAAAATGTGAAAATTTCAAACAACTAAAAGAAATTTTAACCGCCTGTCTTTTAACCTAATTTAGTAGACCTAAATATTAATTATTTAGGCTAGTAAGTTAAGTGATGTATTTCTTTAGGCAATGTTTAAACGTACTAGAGACTAAACATATACCGCTTGGGAGTGTACTAAAATGTGTTGAGGGTAAGGAATTAGGGATTAAAATAAAGAAACATTATAAATGGAGTATAGACAACTTGTTAAAAACGTACTCACATAATCATCTTACATTACCTGTAATTTGATAAATCTAAAATTAGATTCAAAATTAGATTTTAAATCAGAATGTTGTGTCAACTATTTTAACCAGTTCTACAACTTAAATAGCTTGATGTACCTTCACATAATTGAGAATAACATTTTCATACATTTTATGACTACCTACTAGAAGGCTACTATTCTTTATAACTATTTAACATTAAGGAACAACACATCGTAACAATGAGATTGAATAGTCTCATAATTAAGTGTATAATTTGTGATAAAAGAACAGTATTGTTTATGACGTTAAGTACAAATTTGTTGAACGTTAGTTTCTCCGTTGCTATCAACTGCAGTTTCACTTTTAAATGTTCACGAAAACTAACATAAAACTCTTTTGGTGTATTTTACATCACCCTAGATCTCAGTATAGCATAGAGGATTACTGTTAATTAAGGAAAGTTAGATTATTTCATAATAATGTATAGCAACAAAATATTATTATAGCTCTATAAGCCTCTATCTGATTCTAACTGACAATTGTTGCGTTATTTGGGTATTTAATGTAAGCAATTGACGAAACTGAATCGTAAAAAAAATAGTTTAAGGTTAAAACCCAAACAGGAGAGTAAAAGTTACAATGATATTGTATACGTTTACAATAAGATCAGATATTAATTGAGCAAGATAATTGTACAAAATTTAAATATTTGAATAGTTAAATAGTTTAAAGTTGAAGTAATAGTGCAAAAATTCGTCACGACATTAAACACGTTTTAATTCAGATTACCTAGCAAGAGAACATGCAGAAAAGTTAAGCATTGACATTTCCCTTAGGTGTCTTTGGTAGATGTTTCAATAGTCCCGTGTAGTCGCTATAGCATGTTGTAAGGTGTTGTTCATTGTTGTTCAGCCTCAGCAGGGTAGGGGGCGGCGGCCTCTGCCCCCGGGGGTGGTGTCTGGGGCGCTGGAGGTGGAGGTGACATACTCTGCGCGACGCCGATCACCCCACAGGCGACACGTCCACCGGCGTTACCCGTCTTGAGCGACTCCTGGTCACCGCCTCGGCCCAGGTCATCTCCCTGGAGCAACATTAGACTGGTTAACCAAAGATTTTCAACTATTGACAGTGTTCAAAATTGCTTTTCCTACAGTTACCTAACAATGTACATTTTCTCTCACTGATTTGAGAAAGCAAAGTGACCAATTCGCTCATCAGTGAGACAATGTTAACATTGTCTCACTCCAAATTTGCAACGTGAAGGCCCGTTTCTTTACCAATTTTGTTTTATGGTAACTGTAGGACAAATATAATGTGCAATTCGAGTGCAAAGTGCAATCGCCTCACTCGAGAAGCATTCTCTCGAGAAGGATTTCTCTCGAGTGAGGCAATTGCTCACTTTTCTCACTAGTTGCACAAATGACTGTTTAGTGGTAACAAATCCTTATGAAAACATTAAATATTGGACATTGTTTATTGTGTTATTTTATCAGGATATTGTCATTATCATCTTTACAACATCATATTTATAAATAGTTTACATAACATTGTCAGAGGAAAAAAGTTTCTATTATAATAAGTTGAAGTTAAATGAAGGCTCAATTTGGATTATAAATAGTAGCCATGCTTATTATTTTAAATTACATTATTCTGTTAATGGTATGATTCTTCGAAATAATTTTCTATTAATACTTCTTTCTATATCCAATGAATCTTTGGCCTTTAGGGATAATGGATTGTGATCCATGCACGTTCACGTAGTTTTTTTTTACAACAAATTTACTAAGCATGAGGTACCACTTTAAAATATTCTATAGCCTACATATTACTTCCATGGAAAACGGTGCTGCGGTCCCGCAAACTCTGGGGATCATTCAAGGATATACCATTACCCAACTAAAATGATTTTTTTATTAACGCATATGCCAAATGCTTCTACGATAACAAATCAAATAAGGTAGGCTACACTATAAACATTATATTAAAACTAACTACCAGGCTTCTTCAGTAAACATACATTACTTTATCCGTCATATGTTTACGTTGTAACAACATTATTTATAAGTTTCTATATGAAACATTTATTTATCCACCATAAGATATACTCCGAATAGTACTCTAAAGTTTGCATACTCTCTATCGTTACCTTCTCGTTCGACCTCCCCTGACTCCATGTTACCAAGTATGGTTACCCCTACAGTGGTACAACTATTACTCTCTTTTGTTACCTTCTCGTGGACGACGATGCTACGGCCCAGCACACTCTGAGGACCGCTCAGGGAAATTACATGGTCTGACATCTGGAGAGTCACGTCACCGTCCTCTCCTGCCTCCATGTTACCAAGTATGGTTACCCCTACAGTGGTACAACTATTACTCTCTTTTGTTACCTTCTCGTGGACGACGATGCTACGGCCCAGCACACTCTGAGGACCGCTCATGGAGATTACATGGTCTGACATCTGGAGAGTCACGTCACCGTCCTCCCCTGCCTCCATGTTACCAAGTATGGTTACCCCTACAATGGTACAACTATTACTCTCTATTGTTACCTTCTCGTGGACGACGATGCTACGGCCCAGCACACTCTGAGGACCGCTCAGGGAGATTACATGGTCTGACATCTGGAGAGTCACGTCACCGTCCTCCCCTGCCTCCATGTTACCAAGTATGGTTACCCCTACAGTGGTACAACTATTACTCTCTTTTGTTACCTTCACGTGGACGACGATGCTACGGCCCAGCACACTCTGAGGACCGCTCAGGGAGATTACATGGTCTGACATCTGGAGAGTCACGTCACCGTCCTCCCCTGCCTCCATGTTACCAAGTATGGTTACCCCTACAGTGGTACAACTATTACTCTCTATTGTTACCTTCTCGTGGACGACGATGCTACGGCCCAGCACACTCTGAGGACCGCTCAGGGAGATTACATGGTCTGACATCTCGAGAGTCACGACGCCGTCCTCTCCTGCCTCCATGTTACCAAGTGTGGTTACCCCTACAGTGGTACAACTATTACTCTCTATTGTTACCTTCTCGTGGACGACGATGCTACGGCCCAGCACACTCTGAGGACCGCTCAGGGAGATTACATGGTCTGGCATCTGGAGAGTCACGACGCCGTCCTCTCCTGCCTCCATGTTACCACGTATGGTCACCCCTACAGTGGTACAACTATTACTCTCTATTGTTACCTTCTCGTGGACGACATGCTACGGCCGAGCACACTCTGAGGACCGCTCAGGGAGATTACATAGTCTGACATCTGGAGAGTCACGACGCCGTCCTCCCTGCCACCATGTTACCAAGTATGGTTACCCCTACAGTGGTACAACTATTACTCTCTATTGTTACCTTCTCGTGGACGACGATGCTACGGCCCAGCACACTCTGAGGACCGCTCAGGGAGATTACATAGTCTGACATCTGGAGAGTCACGACGCCGTCCTCCCTGCCACCATGTTACCAAGTATGGTTACCCCTACAGTGGTACAACTATTACTCTCTATTGTTACCTTCTCGTGGACGACATGCTACGGCCGAGCACACTCTGAGGACCGCTCAGGGAGATTACATAGTCTGACATCTGGAGAGTCACGACGCCGTCCTCCCTGCCACCATGTTACCAAGTATGGTCACCCCTACAGTGGTACAACTATTACTCTCTATTGTTACCTTCTCGTGGACGACGATGCTACGGCCCAGCACACTCTGAGGACCGCTCAGGGAGATTACATGGTTTGACATCTGGAGAGTCACGACGCCGTCCTCCCTGCCACCATGTTACCAAGTATGGTTACCCCTACGGTACAACTATAACTCTCTACTGTTACCTTCTCGTGGACGACGATGCTACGGCCCAGCACACTCTGAGGACCGCTCAGGGAGATTACATGGTCTGACATCTGGAGAGTCACGACGCCGTCCTCTCCTGCCACCATGTTACCAAGTATGGTTACCCCTACAGTGGTACAACTACTACTCTCTATTGTTACCTTCTCGTGGACGACGATGCTACGGCCCAGCACACTCTGAGGACCACTCAGGGAGATTACATGGTCTGACATCTGGAGAGTCACGACACCATCTTCGCCTGCCTCTATGTTGCCAAGGTCTCCCACATGTCTGAACGGGTCCACCGGTCCTCCGTGGTTAGTCTGCACAGGCACAACCCATCAAAACATAAAGTAGGAGATAAGTATCCTATATTATTATACGAGGAAACGAGTTAGGGTCAGTCTTTGTGTCTCCATTATATTCGAAACTAATATCAGGAAATGGCAATGTTTAAACCAACATAAACTAAGAAAATACTGATTGTCATTTTAAAAATGATGTATTTTAGTAATCCTTTTCAACAAAGGGTTGAAATATTCCCTAGTAACTTCCAAGAGCAATTCTAGACCCAATGTCTTCGCTTTACAATGCAATGGTAATTCTCTAATCTGCATGAAAACAACATTCTGGCCATGGTTGCCCCCGGATTGGAGAAGATCGAGCCCGAGGAAGCCAGCTAACTGGGAGTGGACTCGGAAATAAATCTGAAGATGTTATCACATGAACACGACTCTGCCGCACGACGCACGACTGACGGCGGCTCGCGAGGAACACAAGAGGCTGTGGAGTTGAAACGTGCGAATTTTTAACATTTAGCAATGACGATTGTTTGAGGAAATAACCGAAGAAGAACTATGACTTAAATTAAAACCTGTATTGGCTTAAAAGTTCTTGTATATATTATTAGATTGGTTATATTACCTTGGTTCGTAACTGAGAACACGAACTAACCTGGAATGGGTTGTAGTGGGAGCCGGTACTCTTGCAGCCCTCTCGGAGGTCACCCAAGCTGTGTATGTGGAACCCATGTTTACCGGGCGACAATCCAGTGATGTTGCCAGAGATAAAAACTGGACCGTTGGGAGGATGAGGCTGAACCAGGAGTACTGTACCTGTCACCTCACCTTCTCCTCTCAACTGTACTACAGCGGACAGTGGCTGTACGGCCTGAAACAACATCTATATCTGTTGAGTACGTATACAACCAAGTAAGACTGCACTATTCTATCAAGTTCTTTGGTAAGAAATAAATGTGTACGTAATAGCCTATCTGACCCCACCTGTTGATTTATTTAACCCAGGATGGAGCCCGGACCGGAGCCAATTTAGAGGCCTGCAGGACCCGGTATAGTCATAGCATTGCACATAGCAACCCGTAACTAAGGGAAACAGAAGTAGTGAGTGATAAGCAAGAGTTATAATTCAAGACGTTCACTTAGTTACCATTACTACAACAAGACCTAAGTGTCTTAAGAACATTAACATGTCCACAGACTTTTGCCCTTTTATGGTTTTTAGTAAATTTTATATTTGAAAGTTGAGATTAAATGTCGGTTATTTTACTGTAATAATGGTTCTTTACGTGATCTATGACGAGACAACGTGGGATAATAAAGGGTATTTTCTTGGAGCACAAAGTATGGTTCCCGGCCGAATGATTTGCCCAGTAGATGATTACTGATGATAATGATTACTTATAGAGTAGAAGTATTATTTTTGTTCTTACTCTAGCTGGATGTTTAATGAACACTGACATATTACACACAATTTTATGATATAAAGAGACCCATGTAGCATTTTTTAACTATCATAGCAATGGGCCCCACTGTGTAATACGGATGATTTTTTAAGTAAAAAGCATATTTTCAAAATTTAAGCCTGAAACATTTTAACTAGGTTGCCTTTAACCGTAATAAGTATTATAACGAACAAGAAAAGAATTTTTACTTTGTGGCTTTTTGTGTAAATCTAACAACACAGTAAAGAAGTTGAGTGCATAAACTGAAACTAAACATAGTAAGCTGTAAAAAACATTGTTAAAATTAGAGTAATTAGGTCTACATGTGAAGTAAATACAAATTAATATAAAATTTCCTAGGGAGCTGAGCTATATTTCTTTAGTGAGCTACGATTAAACTAGAAATCAGAAATAATCACCCAACAGGTTTTTTCCAAGACATCCTTGACATTTACCGCATGTCTAAGACAGCGGACAAAGAATGGCCTTAGAGTAATAGCTTGTTAAGGTAAGTATTAACACCTAATAAGAAAACAAATTAATTTGGTATTTTCAAAGATAAAAGATAAAGATTGTGCTTTATAGGTTGCAAGGAAAAGGTTCTTGAGCCGTACTACAAAATTAATTATTCAAATAAGACTCATTAGAATAGTTATCACTCATTGTTTCAACATGAATGGTGATGGTGTTAACAATCATACATGATTTTTTAAATTAGAGTGTAACGATTAATATATTTGTTTTTAATATTTCTCCCACTTTTGCGGTAGGATTTATAATTAAAATTTGTGATATTTTTATAATAACAATCCACATAAATACAACTGTAGGCTTATTCACCCGCAGGATAGCATGTATACAGTATGCTCAAAGCGTTCACACCGTGCTGCCCTCCGCGCTCTCCCAAATGAAGTACTTTCATCCAGTATTCATTGGAGTTAAGGGCTGCCACAAGTTTATTTACAGTGCGGCCCACTAGCTCATTCTAGCGGTGAAATTTGAATTGCAACCTTTCTAGTGTTAAGCAATTGTGAACTCAACCAGGATGTCTCATAGCGTCCACTTCTATTCTAGGGACATGTTGCTTTTATTTCATACAATCCCTTCTCCTTAATGAGCGAGCGTTTGCAAAGGACCTGTTGACACGCATCACACCGTGCTATATGACGCATAACGAGAAATCACATATTCATTCATATAGATTTATTTTGATCAAATTCACTGGCTAAATATTTTTACAAAATCAACTAGGCTTAGCAAATAAAAAAACACTTAAATTTCTAGATATATCTAAATATTGTTACCGTTATGCTGAAAATTATACCTTTTTCTCTCTTACTTAACTTTCAAACAGGTTTACAGTTTTAGATCAATAGGTAGGCTAAGGTAGTTAAGACTCGCTTTTTCCCCTTTTACCCTTTAAACTCTCTGTTATTCGCGTTTATCTTTATCAAATACATCATGTTTATTGCAAAGAAATAAGATAGCCTAATGCAATAATAGTATCGCATATGTATACTTACGATCTGATTTTAAATAGATGATGTAACTACATCAGTAAGGTACACAATAGGATCAAAAACTGGTTAAGGAAAACATTTTATGTTGTAAATCCACAAAACCAAGAAAAAGTAAAAAAACAAAAGTTTGATTGCTTTGTTTTTGTAAGCTGAATTGCGGGTGTAATTGTATAGTTGTATACTAGAGTAAAGATATCGAAGTAAACCTAGATCATCTTCTATTTTGTTTTAAAAATGGTTATGGTTAACCCAAACAATTATACAGTCCAATTTTAAGCCTTCAAAACCTACAATATTTAGACAATAAGTTTTAAGCCACATTTAAGATGAGTCTGCGATGTTAAGAATATCCTCTAGTCGGCGCGATTTTGCGCCAAACATTAGACAAGCGAGTCTAAGCCGTCAGTAACAAAGGCTGTAATTGGTCATTGTAATCCTTACACTAACATCGCACACTTGCTAAGCTCTTTATAATCCTCACTACAGCTGATCGCCTGTTAGTCGACAGTTGACTTATTATAGGTTGAATTTACACAATAAAAAATACGATAATTTGTAACGCTGTGAGTACACTAAGCCCTAATAAGATTATTACAACAAATATTTCAAATATATGCATAGGGTTTATACATATTTTTTTATGATTTGGACTCCTTCTTAAATAAAGAACTAAAATTTAAATTTATATTTCGTTACAATATAAATAACGGCCAGTGTGATGACACCATATGAAAACTATTAGCCTTTATCCCGGACCCAGAACATAATCCATGGTAGCATTAGTGTAACTTCAGCGGACAGTAGTAATGGCGGACTACATTAAATCATTACGTCACTGTAAAAAGACACTTTAGGGCGACATTAGGATGTAATTACTGTGTTTCTTACTGGCTAGCCTTGCTGATACGCAAAAGGTCATCCAGTACAGTGCTGCAAACAAACGCACTGAACATTACACACTACAAACCCCATTATACACTATACAGTATACATTATACACATTACACAGTAGATGTAGTAGAATCCTAACACGACTTGTATCACTCGTAGACTCTCGGTAGCTTCTATATGAAAACAATGCTCTCAATACAGTATAATAATATAGCTTAATTAGACCCAATAAATTTACCCAATAAATACATGTACGGTAAAAGTAGTCCTATACGTTTAAATGCAGAATCAGACTTCCTATATATATATATATATATATATATATATGGAAAACTTGTAGCCAACAATGTACACAAATTGGACAAGTTGCATGAGCCACTCACAGAGTGCGTGAGGGTCAAATATATCTCTTCTCTTGTAGTTTGTGATACTTATATGGATGACAAGACTTTAAATAAGCCTGAAAGTAACTTATATTTTAGATAGGTTTTGTCAAAAGTTGGCATATTTGGAAAATATTCGTAATTGGCATCAGTGCACCACTCATTGGTGGCTCAACTCAAATTCGTACAATCTTCAATAAAACTATGACGACAGCATTTAAAGAGGAATAGTAAGTCTACGTATATTAATATTAGAAACAAATTACGTCACTTGTATAGCCTACGTATATCCATACTATTATAGAAAAATCTAATGGTGTCTGTCTGTATGTGTATTACTAATAGGTGCAAAAACTACTGAACCAACTGGGCTTAAGTTGTACAAAAATATAGCTACCATACCAAGGACCATTATAGGACTGTTCACATTTCGACACTGACCGTAGGCTTTGCCCCTTTGGCTTTAAACGTTCTGAGGTGAACATTTTAAAAGTAAATATTGATTGGTCTCCATGGCTGTGATGAGAACACTAACAATGTTTGTATACATTTGCTTTGACATATAAATCTAAACAAAAAGAACTGCTAAACTGCATATTTCACAATTTCAGACAGCTGATACAAAGAAATGATTAAATATAATATTTTCCATAACTATGAGGTAGAATTATTTTAATCTAACCGTTTATCATGGATTATTTAATCTAAAACTATGTCAATGATTATAGAAAAAAAATCTATAATCGTTGCTGTATCGACTCTGGCTCTGCTATGGATTTGTGTATAAGTTATGAAAATAATGTTATTGATATGTTTTAATTGGAAACAGTATGAAAATAACAATGTAGAGATGTTTTGAATGAATTTGGAGGCTACTTTAAATCAATTCTAACTGCTGAACATGTGTTAGATTAACTTAACATAACTTGCACATCACATTGTTTTTTATATATATATTTAGGTAAATTAAGTTATTGTGTTTTGCCAAACCTATGCATAAATTAAACTAAAGAATATCATCAATAACTAAATTGTACGTCGTTGATTTTAGTTTTCTAAAATCTGTTGTATATGTATAACTATATTTAATTATCAAATGATAATACAACATACTCTTGTTTTATCTTAGCATGGCTTTAAGTTCACATTTACTTTATTTGATACATTTATTATTAGTGTTTTTCCACAACACTGATTAAATTAAACCAAGAAAAATATTATAAAACTAAGCAGTACACAGTGTTCTTTTGTTTCTAAAATCAATGAATTATCTGTCACTATGCTTACTTAATGGTAAGTGTGAAAATGTAAAGGCAATGGACGATGGGACAGATTAAAAGAACTGGTTTGTATATTAAGTTGGTTTTTGATATTTTGTAGAGTAGAATCAGAGATGCAATGAAACATATACTGTATTTGCTATTACATTTTTTAGTCCTTGATGCTTTGATAATCATATTAATCTGTCTGCTGTCTTTAACGCTAAATTATTAGTTTAAAATATTTTATAGTACCCATAGATATAGTTTCTTTAATATTTAAAAAGACTGTATTGATAAGGCACAGCAATATTTCTAAAGTTTATAACAGCTGACTTAGTTTTGCTAATGATTTATTGTGAGTGAAGAAATTGAAGATGGAAGGATTTGTGATTTAAAAAGAAGAGTGAAATTAAAACAAATGTTCATTTAAATTTAATAATTAGTATTTTTGCAACTTCAAAATTGAAATTTAAAATATCAATAATAATTTAAAAGATATGTAATTAAGGGAGATGAAGGTAAATCATGTATGTCAAAGTTTTATTGAAGATTTGGTCAGTTTTTCTCAAATCAGCCTACACAAGGTTTAAAATTAATCAAAACCAAAATGGTTGTATCCACTACGTACCAGATTTAAAAGTCATAACTTAAATGTTTCTATTAAGGCCATACAAGTTGAATTTTGTTTCTAAAAGGTATGGCGGATGTGTAACTATTATATGCAACAGATTTAAAGATTAAAATGTTTCTATTCTGTGCCCTCTTCCCAAGCACGGGTACAACAGCTAGTCAAGTACTAAATGGAAAATAGAACAGAATTTGTCTAAGGAAACAAATTAAATTTAAGTACTCATGAAATCATTATGTTAACCAATTTGGCGATTTTGTTTATTAATGGAGGCCACGTAAGCAGAAATAATGTTAATGCCCATAGCTATCTTAGGCTGTTATAGTCAAACACTGTTGTTGGGTGTAAGTCAAGTTACTCAGCGGTAGACTTGTGGCTGAATGTTTAACAAGGTAGCCCCAAACATGTGTTAAGGGCTTGTATGTTTAGCTAATGTTGACATGTTTGTGGCCTACTTCCGCTCACTGTGAACATGCGGGATACAAAAAATCCAGAAAGGGGCTTAACTTAATAACATTATGTTAAGAAATTATACACATTTTTACTTTATTTAATTTAGGCTACTATAAAGTCACAGTTAGCAAAATATTAATAATCACAGTACCTACTTGTAATTATTTTTCTGTTTTTACTTCTCATTTGCATATGCCTAATAATCTATATTTACGTATCATGAATATAGATTATTCATGATACGTAATAATGGTCATAATAAGGTTTAGTAATGGATTAACAAATAAATAGCGGATTAATGGATTAACAAATAAATCTAGTGATATTTCAACTTAATAGGCTACTATTATAAAACATATACAGTAATATTTGAAAACTAATATTTATTTAATAGTTGCCATAAATGCCAGTACCAGTTCATACTCATCCTAACAAATTTATATATTTACATGTAGCTTATATTTGTATGAAAAATTAAAGCTGCAACGCAAATATTCTTTTTAATAACCACCATATTGGTTAGATTATTATTCTAGAGCAAAACAGCAATTACAAACATTGCAGGCAAGGCTATTAGATTATTTGAAATCATTTTTGATTTCTATAAATAGTAATAATATTCAGATTTCAATTATCAAAATTGCAATCTTGCCGGGGAACATCTAGCTTTGACGTTTGAAAATCTCTCTTGGCTTTCGAAAACATGTAAAATACTGAGGACAAAACACGAACGTGGGGTCACGAATTTTACTGGAAAGATATACAGTAGGCTTATAAATAGGCAATTGCACTGATAGCACACTTGATGAGTTTACAATGCCATATATATGTCTTTAATATCTAAAACCTAAAACCGTAGTAGTTTGCTTTTATGGTATGGTATACATTTTACCAATTCAATAGAAATGCAACAAACAAATATAGAACAAGTTATAAAATTTAATAATGGTCAAAAACAAAATCGTATGTACATAGCACTGATTTATATTAAGGACCTCTTCATTCAGTGATATGATTAAATTAATTTAAATTTAAAACTAGAGGAAGAGGCTTATTTATTGGTTGTTATTTTTTTATTGAAAAATGTTTAACGTTACGTAAAGAATATTCGTTAGTTTTTGCTGACTTACAACTACAATTTTGTTTAGGTTTAAATTTTAAATGGTTTTTAATCCAAGTTAAATGTTATTACACTTGTGTAAAAATGCACAGAAGCTAATGGAGTTTGAGCACTACCACCCACTTCATGAATCTATTATAAACATTTTTTCACCTAAAGGCTTACAGCATCTTCTGAAAAGTGAATTCGGTTAGTTTAATCGATAATACTGTCAATATATTTGTTATAAAATATATGTGTATATAATATACATTTACATAGACAATATAATTCAGTTAATATAAAAAATATACTGGATAAAATTAACTCTTATGAAACACTTCTGTGTAGTCTTTATTCGTTTGTATATTAAAGCAAAACAGTCTTGACATAACGCAGTTGGCGTTGGTACTGGAGGGCAAACGCGAAGTGACGTCAACAAAGGCAATAAAGTCGGCGACAAACATGTTAGCATTTGTTGTAATTGAAATACGTATAACAAAGGATTGTTTTACTCTAAATTACATTTTATAATTACTGTTCGTTCTCTCCTTTATACTGATAAAATAATTTGATAACTAATAATACTTAAATCTCAGTTTGTATTATTTTAGCCCGGTTTCGGTACACATATTATCAATTAAATGGTATGTTATATAGTTAGAAAACAGGTTGGAACTCTTTACAAATTATGCGGTTAATAAAGAAGGTTTTAAAAAAGTCTGTCAGTTTATATCTAATGTAATTTTACCAGTTAAAACTTATTTACTTTTGGATTGAATAGGCCCACTCAATGGCCCAAGCTTTCAAGTGATAGACAAGAGGCAATGTCGGTATTTAAGTGCGGGGTGAGAGTTTTTAATTACGAATGCCAAGAGTAAGTCTTTACGACCTATTTAAACAGCGTTACTTTTCAATTCTGGACGTCTTGGTGCAGGTTTGCAAGTCCTGTTAATTAAGAGAAGTTTATTTGTGGCCGGAATGTTTTCCTCGTGGTCGTCACACGCGTTAATTATACAAACATCATAGGGTATTGTTAACACGCAACACGTCGTGAGTCTACATCAATGCTATATGAAGCCTAGGGTTGTAAACGCCAGCCCTTGATCTGTGAGCTGCAAGTGTTACACAGAAATATCTGACCACTAGGTAGGTTTTCCTTCTCTAATTTAATTTTCCACATACGTATTCATAGTTTATTTTTATTTGCATATTCATTTTGTCGAGTACGTGACGATTTGTAACATCAAAGACGGACTTATTCAAAATTTACTTTAACCGTATTCTTGTTAAAACCAATTGTTATAAATGTAGTGTTAGTGGGTAGTCAAACTTAACATGAATTCCAATGTTGCTGCCAGTTTTGTGAGCTATAATCGTAAATAAATTTTGTAAATTACATTTCGTCTAAACGTCCTACAGCTTTTAAACAAATTATGGTTATTAAATTAAATTTCCAAACGCAAAAAAGTAATTATTGTTACCAAATGCTTTATTATAATTAAATATAATCTAGCAATATTCCATTAATAGATGGTTCTGTTCTAAAAAAGACTAATTCCACCCTACACTCCTTCTCACCAAATGATACGATTGTGGTCTGAAAATGTAAACATCTTGACTGGACCGTCAAGAACCAATACGTTAACAATCTTCTCCCAACAATACCATATCATCCTATTGACAAAACTGCTGAGGACCTTACACTGTAAACATCTTAGCAAAATAGAGCACAACTCTGCCTAGTCAGTTCTAAACACTCCTACTTCTTCCGATCATTCACATAAACATGTACGTAAGACAAGGTTAACAGTTGAGTTTGACAATACTTCCATTAACAACACTACTAAAACTACTAACATAGTTTAAAAGTTGTTAAGGTACTAGAGAATAAAAAAAACTGAATGCATATTATAACCAATAATATTTTCGAATAAATAACATTTACCAATAAGACCAATACAATTCATTAAGATTAACCAAAAATGTTATTCCATACTACAGCGAATATTTTTCAATGGAATATGGTTTTCAATAACCTAGTCGTATATTGAATAACCAATTATGAAAACTATAATTCTAAACTAGAACTCAATTAGCCTATCTGAGCTAAAATAAGAACGAGTTTAACTCAATCAATTTATTTGATTTGACTGAAAAAACAGAAATAATGTAGGTACGTAAGCCCTTAAAAAGCTCAAATTTAAAACAAATTATTGCTATATTTGAACAAATTAAGGATCTAATTGTCTTTAACGCAGCAGCTCAGAAAATTTTAAATTAATAATCAATTCTTAGATATCTTTAGTGAAAGCAGAATTTATCTAAATTATTTTGTTGATTAGTAAAAAAACTTCAAGCACTCTATCAACAAAATTACGAGTAGAATAACAATTCTACATAACCCGCCATGTTAAACTTCCCTATCCCAAGCGTTACGCAAGAGCGTGTTTATATCACTTAGGTGAATTATGCAACTCGCTTCCGCTCGTTGCACAACATTCACCTGCGTGATGTAAAAACGCTCTTACTACACTTGTAATGTAAATAGCTATTAATACATTTCTAATCACATGTTAAATGTAAACAAAGACGTTTTACGCAACTCTACTGTAAAATGACATGTTTTCGTTGCATGTTTATCACCTGCAAAAATATATCATTACATTGTTTACTACGACAAAAGAATGTTTACTATACGAAAGTTATGTTTACAATCTTTTTTTAGATTTTGCCGACGTAAACAAACAAATATTTGGTATTGTTTTATCAACTACGGTTTTAATTTTCAACAACTAAATAAAATATTAACTTTAAATCGAAGACATAACCTAAATACCACCACCGCAGCAAACCTGCAGACTAAGCGAATTTCCATTTGCATGATTTTATTTTCAATTAAATCTATTCAAATGACATTAGTTTTTACGAGTACCTAGGTTTGCTACCTACAGGGAGGGTAATAAAGTGTGTGTTTTAGTAAAATATTAATAGCTTAGTATAAAATAAATAGATTTGCCAGGTTTGATCCAAATATATCCATAAACAAGCAAACTACAACGGTTTACTTATTCTCCGTAAGAATAACATAGGAATTTTTAATTTAAAATTTTCTCCGTAACCAATAGTCATACAGAAACACTTCAATTTACAAAACTATTTATGGCCTAGAGAAAATTTGGGGAATTTTAAGTTTTGAGGGTCAAAAACAAGAAAACCCCATTGTTACCCCATAAATCCCCCCATAAAACCCCGTTCCCATGGTCCGATCATGCTGATTCGCGAACCCGTTCAAATAAACGTAGGTTTACACGATAAATCTTGCACTTCAAATATTGTCTCAAATATGTAATGACTCACTTTCTACTCTTGTTATGAAATATACTATTTCAATCCCAATGTATTTTAAAAGGAAGATATTTTCGTTATTTCTCTCTTTCATGTAGGTTTGGACATAATCTGCCATTTTTCCCGACCCCCTTGGGCCAAGACCTTTAATTGGGCCCTCTGACATCATCCTGCGAGCAGTCAAACCCTCACAATTTTGATTTAAAAACATCGCTTACATAATTAATAGTATAGATACCAACAACCGGTTAGCAAATAACATAAAAACAAACTTGACCTAATGAAATTTTATATACAACTTAAAAGTTGATCCGTTTGTAATGATAATTTAATTAATGGTGGTTGGAAAAATCTAGTGTGTTTTACAGGAACACACCGTCCGTCATTGCCACTTTCAAAATTGTGGCCGTCGCTCAGCTAAAGAGCGGCTCGCTACATCCATGTTGATAAAAAGGCATCGTCGTTATATTCTCATTATCATGTATTAATATAATATTTGAGTTTCCCTTTGGGGTTCACTGTGATATAACATAATGTCTCTGTTTGTTTTCAACCACTCACGACACTTTAAAATGACGACGTAAGCTGGCCCTTTGTCCAAAGTTAATCGTGTTTTTCCTCGCAAGTACAAATATACAATCAATTGGCCTCGAGTTAGTCAGCATCAGTCCGTGTTGAATGTTAAGCTAAGTCTTTGAAAGTATAATACTAGTATATTTAAACTCAGTGTTGATATAACGTGTGTATTCTCAAGAATATAATATTGAAAGATTTAACAAAACAAATAACTAAAATAGATTTTTCATGTCTGTACATTCAGCCAAAACCAAATAATCAACTATACAAATTTCAATCGTACACAGTTCCGTTCATTTTTTTCTGGTTTCGGCTTTATGTCTGTGTATACCCAATAATACCACAATACTTAACAGCTACTTATTTACAAATATGGCCCTTTTCTCTCAATTTACCTCCAGTATGACTCGTTATATAGTGCTTAAATAAAACAGCTGTGACCTGCGACCTGTGGCCTGTGACCTGCGACCTGCGACCTGCGACCTACGACCTGCAACCTGCGACTTGTGACAGACAGCCTTTACTGACAATGATCACTACAAACTCATGAACAATTGCAACACGCTTGTCTTTCGAGATTTTTAATAGCAAACCTTTATAAGATTTAACTAAATCAATATATAGTTTAGTCATAGATAAAACATACTCCCTTAGTCTATGGTTTAGTACTCCTACCACAGATCAAAGACATTCAGGTAGTTGCTAAATTTCAAGACAAAGGTGCATTACTTCCAATGGCCCTATAGACGAGTTATTGCGATATCAATAGACTGAGTGTAATTTCACGGATCCGACCCCGGAAGTAATCGAACATATCTAAACAATAAGTGGGTCTGTCCGGCATAATGCAGTGTGGCACGGTGGATTGTGGGCAAGGCTAGGAATGGGCAGCGATCCTTGACTAAGGGCCGATGTGTTCAAATCGACCGATTGTCTATGTAGAACAAGGCTAAGATCTCTTCAAGGCACCTTCCTAACTTATAGATCTGATAATATTGATAAGATAAAAGTAATGTTCAAATGAGTAATGGTTCACAGTTGATTACAATAATCAAAGCCTACGAGGATTTCTCATGACCTTTATTTATTATTTTATTATTAAGACTTAATAACACGTTAATAATACTTAATACTTACTATAACTAATACTATAACTATACTACTTTATAATAACGTAAATACGTTACTTTAGCAGGCACGATTAAAAATGTAATCAGTTGTGAACCTCTGATCCTCACAGTAATATAGATTCACTTGGGTGCAAATAGAGGGTCTCGTTAATATCCTAGGACGCCCATGACAAAATAGCATTATGCCACTTAGAATACATAGTTTATTTTTTTTTTTTTTACTGTCCCTAAAAACAGATTCAGCCAACAGAGGTGGGCACAGATCTTTTAGCAAGTAACGCAAAGTAATTAATTAGTAACTGCACAGCGAGTTCATAAAAGCGTTTTAACACATTTTTTTATCATAATTAATTATTGTATATGTTATTTTAGTATAATTTGACATGAGTTACCTTGTAAAGTAGTTTTGGTTCTGAAAGAGACCCGGAACTAAAGTCATTATTTATTTATCCTTGATGTTAAATTTAACAAATCTGAAAATATTGTTTATTTGTGATCAGTAAAAATCTTATCACGTCAATGTTATTTTTGTTACAGAAGGTGAAGCAGGCAAAGTATGAAATATAGCTCATTATATACTTTGCTTAGTCTTTCTAAGGACCGTTGGCACTGTATGAAAATGATAAATACGCTGCTGCAGGACTTTTTTGAGCTTTTTTATCCTTGTTTGACATTAAATTATCCAATCTAAAATAACTAACCTAACCATATTCACAATATTTTATTTTTGTAGGGATTTTTTTACTTTTGATTCCTTTTTTGGCATTAGTCAATATAAAATAAAATTAACTAAAATTATCAACCAACCTTACCTAACCATACAGAAAATAAATCAACCCTTTTAAATAAATGGTATTTTTTGACACTTATATATTTTATACTTTCCCTGACACACCTGGGTATGATATAGAATGTCTAGTCAAAATTTATAAAATCCTAAAGTTCTTATTCTATTTTTCATACTTAGCCTAAACACTACTAGTATTGAAATTAATGTCTGCATTAGGTCTATATAATTTGCCGGTAACATTTATAATATTAATGTTTTTTTATATTATTGATAGTTACTAGATAAAAATTACTTTGTACGTAAGGAATTATGTTGTTAGTAGCAGGGTATAGTAATATATAACTTAGATACGTAAAAACGAGAACGATTTCCCTAAGGCTATATCATGTATGAAAAAAATAATTCTAATAACCTATTGCAGAGGGCTACGCCAACCCCAGTTTCGTATCACGCCATCGATCTGATGTCTTAGAGATATTGATAACAAGTTAAAGAAGGATTTGGAAGCAGAGTTCTCCAGTTGTTTTCGAAGAGTAGCTACTATTTTCTCAAGGCATCTCCGTTGTTATTTCTACAGAAGTCCCAAGAGTACAGGGACCGGCTTATCTTTATTGTGATCCTCCCAAGCAAACACTTCTTACACTGTAATCTCTTCGATCTGGTCAAACATACTTCCTACAATAACAGGTGAAACAAAATCTTTTGCTGGATTTATTAAAAGCTACTCACGTCACACGTTTTCAAACATTATTTTTTTACTGTAAAATATTTTACATTAATCTTCGTAAGATTGATCAACAAAAGAACTTGAATGTCTTTAACATTTCAATGTATAACCTAATATAAGAATTATTAGTATAGTCAAAATTTCCATAAGACTTATTTGGGTATTAAAACGTCATCGTTCCCTTTATATATCATGAAACAAAAGTTTAAATATTTTAATACATTTCAAAATATTTATGTATTTTTATTTTTTGTTTGTTTTACTTTTTGTTCTTATTTATTGAGAATTTCATGTCTACTCACCTAAATTATCTAACTAATAATATTAGTTTTGTAACTTAATTGTAATTCCCTAAACTAAAATATTTAATAAATAGCCTATTAGTTAAGTTTGCTGCAAAAAAACGTACTACGAATTAAATCGTAACGCACTGATCAATCAAATTAGGCTTTAGCAAAATGCACTTACTTTAAGAAATAATAATAACAAAGTAGGGGGTTATAGTTATTTGTGTAACTAGTGAGAAAAGTGAGGCAATTGTACTTTGAACTCGAGTTGCACATTATACTTTTCCTACAGTTACCATAAGACAAATAAATTGGTGAAGAAACATTTATTTCAATTGGCTACAATTTGTATTTTAGCAAATTGCTTTATAGTGGAGCTATTGTAGCAGGGGCCACGGAGAGACCTAGATCCGGGAACGATACACTTTTTCATTAATATCCCTATAGGACAAACACAGTTCGTTAAATTTATATATTCAGGATTGAAGATTAAGGATTTAAGGATCGTTGAATTTAATTAGTAACCAATTGTGTAATATGTACTATTTTTATTAAGTTAGTTATGAATAATTTATAACTCTTGATTTCCCTGTCATACACAACACGTTTGTAAAATGTTGTATTTTATAAATGCAAATAAATCGTACTTCGTGTTACTTTCTACTCTAAGGGACATTCTAATCTCAGTCAAGGCCCCGTTAGGCCCTAATGGACCAGTAATCAGCCAAATCAGCTGTTGTGGTGACGCCCTAACACTTGGCCTTGAACCTACAGGTGGTGCTCGGGAAAGTGGAGTAGGCTTCCATCAGAAGAAACTGTTTTGAATAGATAAACTGTAATAGCTGTAACAGTGTAATGTTATAGAATTAGATACGATTGTAAACAGTAGATTTCACCACTGGAGCTTAAAGAGAATATTTTCGACTCGAGCTTATGCTGAGTTTGGATTATGAGCGAGGGATGGGTACACTTTTGAGCGGTGAGCATAGCACTGTTTTAATCGTGCTGGGCCTTTATAATCAGCGCTAACTAACTTACAAAACAATAATTGTGTAAACTTTTTATCTTGATAAATGAGCTTCAAAATAATGCGTTCAAATCTTGTTTTGTTATTATTGGTTCCATTAGTTTACTCAATGGTTATAGGGAACTTGTATTGCTTCGCCCAAACAATAATAAATTCAAACTTATCAGATTTGTCTAAATAACTATAAAATTTAAAATATTGGTATTATCAAAGTGAATAATTGAATGTGACATGATAGTAAATATCAAAACATGTTTATGACAATTCAAAAATGTGTTTATCAATAGGGATTATTTTCTTCGAGAAATCAGTTGCTAAATTTAAAAGTAAAAACATTTTTATCTGATGTGCTCAACTCCAACTGATTATTTTTTGCCCTAAGAGTAAAATAGTGTATTTCATCACTAGGGCCTAAAGTGACTCTTTACAACCCGAGGTCAAGTTTTACCTGAAAATGAGCGAGGGTTTAAAAGACACTTTTTGCCCGTGTGATGAACCATATTTTTCGTCATATTGCAAAACAACCCACATTGTATTACATTATTTGAACAAACTTTGTTTTTACCCCGTAAAACCCTCCATAAAACCCCGTTCCCATGGTCCAATCATGCTGGTTCGCGAACTCATTCAAGTTTATCGCGCCTTGCACCTTCAGCCAATTTTATAAAAATCTGACCGAAATTACTCAAGTTATCGCGTACACGGGCGATATATACGTATATATATATATAAATTAACGACTAGTGTTTTTGGCCTCTAGGGACATCAAAACTAAAAAGTATATCGGTCCCAGGCCCAGGTCATACCGTGCCACCTACGGTAATGGTAATAGCCACTTCCCTATAGGGAAATTCGCTGAAATGCCACTTTAGACCAGCAGCAAGTGCATTAAAGACGGCTGTTTTTAGTGCAGTATGGCGACAATACGTGTTTAGCCAACGTGTGTATTGAAATTAGCCATTTTCGCTGAAATAAATAGAAACCCCATAAACATCTACATTATAATTGACCTTAATTTCATGTATATAACATTAGCATAAGGAGTTTCTATGTCTACTTAAAAGCTTCAGTTTGACGGTATAGATTGATTTCACTCCCATCACTGCTGTTCCGGTCTACTCACACCCGGCAGAACCTTTAATGGCTACAGAACTACCTTAGGAGGGACTTCCGCATTGACCACTGGACACTGGACTATTTATGTTCAGTAATTGCAGTTTAACAACAGTTCTTGTTACCAATAGAAGGCTTGTTCAATCAATAGACAACTTTGAAGTTCCCTGTTATCATGTGTATTTGTTTAAGTAGTCGTAACTTGAGCTCTTGGTCTGCACGGCTAAGAAATATTAAAAACTCGTTTTTCTAGTGTCTCGGAGTGAAAAATGTATTACTTTTTGAAAACTCATTCGTCAAATAATAAGACTTTTTTACATTAACCTTTTGTTACACTAATCCAATAATCGTTTATAATTGTTATAATTAAAATGCCGTAATTTTTTTCCATGAATGATACAATTGACACCAACGATCACGCTAAAAACAGCAGGACTTTCTAAATGGGTTGAAATTGCAGGCACTGATCAAGAGGTGCCACATTTGACAAATTGGCAACAGGCGTTTCTTAAGTAAGTCCACTGTCCGTAACATTTCTGTCATATGTAACGAAATATACTCACATGACAGTTTTGGTGCTGTTTGTATTATAGACTATTTATGAAACTGTTTATGTAAGCTAACTATTGATGTCCTTGGAAATGTCTGCATCTGAAGAGTCTCGCGGAAGTATTGAGCAAAAGATGAGCGATGTTACAATGGGAGCGATTACGTTTTATGGTGCAATTTTTCTCTTAAGTTAAGTGACCTTGACGTTTTTTGTTGAAGGTTGTAAGAGTTCTAGGAGTTAATCATGTTCTTCCTTTCACCCAGATGACGTATCAGAACACATCCACAACATCTTTAATATTATTTAACCATCTTATGTAAGTGTTTATAATATTCGTCCAGACGTAAAGCAATAAAACTCCTTATTCAATCTTAATATTCTTATTAAAGGTTTTGATCATATTTGATTTGCCGGAGTTATATTCAAATGTAATCATTGACATACAAATTAGTTTGGAAAAGCTATTTTATATAAGACAGTAAGATAATTCCAAGTTTAGTATTAATTCCGTTCAAAAAAGTGTCTGTCATGCAGTGACTATACTTTCTGCATCACGTTAATAATTGTTGGTTTGGTTAGATGGAGCTTGAGCTTTCGGCAAGCAGTAAGAAGTTATTACAACAATCTACTGATTGAATTATTGTTGTCAATTATATATTGCAAGGGACATTTTATTACCCATCACAACTTATTAAACTTATTTTAAAGAGATGCCGGCAGCAACGTTTTCATTAAACGATAATTGCTTTCCATACAAGTCCTTTAAAAACCAATCGCTATTTTAGTAAAACTTGTAAAGACACTCAGGTTCAGGTATATACTATAAAAAACTTAATTTAAAACGAGGAATTTAATTTTGATAACTCCATAATGCTATAGTTGGGTGTAAGCTAAATGAATCTTCGTTGCAATCTTTCGCTAAGCAAACCCAAATTATGAGTTATTGTAGGCTACTTAAAAGCCGCGGTTTGACTTGTCTTCTGTCTGTTCACAATTTAACCTCATATCCGGCGATTGCTTTATTTGAGCTAACGATGAACTTACTGACAAAAATGTGTTTGCGTGAGCAAACGAAGGTTTTACAACTTACGTAGCCTTCGTCAAAACAATGGAGAGTGAAGGACTTGGCGTCGTAATTGAGTCACTATAGTAACAAGCTTGCCGAAACAAGCTGTTTTATTTTCAAAAACAATAAATTGTATTGCACTTTTTATTCCAAATCATAATAAAATCCTCATATCAAGCAGTACAACTCATTACAAATGCACACTACATACATGCAAATGCATTACATACACAATGAGGCGTGTAAAATTGTGATAAAGTGAGTTGTTCTTAGGCATTAGATTGTTATGGTGGTGAGATTTGATTTTATTTCTCAATAGTATATAAATACTCCATAGTGTGAAGAGAAAACTATGATATAATTATTGTTCTAGCTAGAAAATATTTTTGGGCATCACTCACCTTTTTGAAATAAGGAGAACGCAGTCCTTATCATCACAGTTCATACAACACACGTTTAAAATAAAAACAAAAAGATTTGGGGGTCGTCATCATTATTTACTCTCAACGTTTACATGACGTTGACTTTGGTGCGACGAAACATCGGAATACAATTACTAAAGTCCTTAATTTTTTACGTGTTCGTGTGTGATTTAAACTGGGGGGACAGGTACTAAGTTCTCCTTGTTTCAAAAAGGTGAGTGATGCCAAAAAATGTATCTAACTGGATCAATGACCACACCCAAAAATCATGTCGTTTAAAAATATAATTATTGTTAACAGAAGTAAGGTTTAAACTTAATTAACGGATTTAAATGTTGTACTCCTTTGGATACTTGACCAAGAGCAATATCCCAGGCTGATCTGCTAATGTTCCCCTCAGAATAAGGTCTATAGGTGGTATACATACATTTATGTATTAGAAGTAATGTTCAATTTTATCATAAAATGATAAGAATACTTTATCAATACAACATTTTTCGACTCTAAGACTTGTAGCTGCAAAATTACAATATATTATTTTGACAATATTAATAAATCTTTTTTTATTATTTTTTTGTAGTCAACGAGTTTGACATTACATTAAGTATGCCTAAAAATGGGTGTTTAGCTATCTTCGTTTGCCTAACGGTCCATAAAACTGATTCTGTTAGATTTCAAAGGTATGAAATTCACTCATAATAATAATAAAGCACAGTCCAACTAAGCATTTGAAAGCATTTAAAATAATCTACATCTATGTTGCCGTTACTCACGTAAGGGTACGATGTGTATGGAGCGGGGGCTGAAGTGTCATAGTACTGGTACTGGGCGGGGGTGTAGAGGGCTCCACTGAGGGCGAAGGGCTGGGGTATCTGACGAGCGTACAAGTCGCGGTGTGGGAGCGCCTGGAAGGGTCGGCCCTGCAGGAGGTGCGCGGCTTGGCCCAGCACCAGTGGTACGACTGGAGACACCAGCAACACCAGCAGTGATAGTAGAGCCATGACTGGTAGAACACTGACTGAGGAGGTGAATGTCGAGGGTTATGTCATAACGCGACCTCCTTACACCGCCACTAGCTGCCCCACCCCGCCTTATCAATCCACTCAATTGAAAGAGCAATGTTTGTTTTGGTCAAACGCTATTAAGGTTACTATGCATCGAGCTGATGTGTTTGAGGGGATACATCAAGATACAACATGTTTTAATACTGTAAAGACAAGTGGGACATGCATATAACATCGGACAGTCACTCTGTCAGGGATCGAAAATAACCATCCACCTTGTCTACGGGATTTGGTACTGAACATTTGCTTTGACTTTCGGTCTCCAGGGCCTTTTGAGGCTGCAATGAATAAAATGTAATGGTTCTTACACAACCCTCTCGGTGATAGTTGTCTAACAATATTTAATTGATACCGTACATTTTTTTCTTGCTATGTTTTTGGTTCTTGACTGTTAACATCATCGTCAAGAAAACTACCTCCAATCTACCTTCCACGAGACTATTCAACTTGACAAAAAAAATGCTTTATTAAAACAAAAATACTATAATAATGCAGTAAATAATACTTTGCAATATGCACTACACTAACTATTATCTATAACAACTGTTGACAAACATAACTGTTTTTGTCAGCTTTCCTGATCGAGCTATTACGTCTACCGGCTTTTCCCATCCCAACATTGCGAGGTGTTTCACATAATTAGCATACAACGATGCTTGATTATTATACAATTATTAATTAAATGTAACTGTCGTTATGTAACATGACCATACTCGTATTATCACTGCACGCATGTCATTCAGTTGATATAATTTACACAAATACCATCAAGTTTACTAGTAATATAAAATTATTGAAGTAGGGTGCTGTCATAAGGAAGGGGAAAATGTTTCAGTTAAATAGTATGAACGAATATTCAACCCATTTTCTCTTATAATTAAGAAATGAATGATAATACAGACAAATAATTTAAAAGGATTTCTATGTTTTGCTCTTCTGCCAAGGTCTAAAAGGTAATAAAAAATATTATACTATCTAATTGTAAAATAAAAAAATGTAAATATTGTAAATCCAGACCAAAATAGACCAATAAATAGCTACCGCCGAAACGTGTATTCTCATGAAGGTATTAACATTTCTCAGTTATGGCGTCTAAATAGTTTGATGTATTTAGAACATTATATAAAGCACTTATATAACTCGACATCGGGGATGTTTACCACCAAGGACCAGACTCCCGTGTTTGTAGGTTATATAACTAATTGCTCTGGTTTTATTTACTTTGGCTCGTCGTACAGAGGAATATTGTGCTATCGCCGACACAGGGGAATTCGTGTTGTTTTTGTATCAATGTGACATTGGAATATTGAATCGATGAAATTAAATTATTTGAAAGTTTTTTTATATGCTAATTTGTGAACTAAATTACTAAGGCCTTATATTTCGTAGGGTTGTGTCGGTAGGGAATTATTTGTAATAAATACGTAAAGTTCATTATGTATCTTTCAACTTTAGATTAAGTTAATTAACTAATAAATCTAACAAAAAACCACTAAGTGGTAACACTTTCCCCGCCTAGTCAGCAATCCAAAAAAGATAATAAATCATTACTTTTTCCGCCAAGAAAAACAATGTAATGTATGTAAGTTTGGCAACTTGGCGGCAGACTTTTGCTTGGTTTTTTTCATTAAAGTTACGTTCGTGGATAATTTCACAAATCAACTTCTCTAATTAATTAGTCCAACTAAGTATAATAATTTCGAGGTAATCAGTAAATATAAAACCATTACTATTATGATTTTATGAAATGTGGCACAAATAAGGTCAAATTTTGTAAAATAAGCTCTCACCTAGCAATGTACTAATGGGAGAGATACTTGCTCAATGAAACTAGTTTTATGGTATTTTTTAAAGTGATCGAGCAAAAGTCTGCCGCCAAGTTGCCAAACTTACATACATTACATTGTTTTTCTTGGCGGAAAAGTAATGATTTATTATCTTTTTTGGATTGCTGACTTGGCAGGGAAAGTGTTACCACTTAGTGGTTTTTTGTTAGATTTTATTTATTTTTGTAGAAAATTAACAGTTAAAACAAAAATCCCCCTTTCTCTGATATTGACCACGGCACAACTAAATCTAATTTAATTTAAATAATATTGTTTGTGTAGAACTAAATTCTACATTTTTTGTCTTATCTGTTTTAAACCGATTAAAAACACACGTACCAAAATTTCTATTTAACAAACCCCCTGGGCTTAAACTCAGTTTCAAATTTCATCAATGGTCATCTTGAACAACATAAAATGCGTTGGTGTTACATAAGTGTTCTGATAATTAAACCCGTACATCTAAAGAATAGTGTAAATTTAGCCCTTATTAGAGCGGTAAAACGTAATCAAACAGATTAGGTTTGTTAGAAATAGCATAAGGCACAACAAATATTGAATAACTCATTTATCCTAAATTTACATCTCACTATTTAATTGCTTGCTTAACATACGTAGAGTGATTTTCCCGATTGTTTTATTTGTTTTGGTGTATCAAAACATAAAACCAACCTTATTACTAGTACTAAGTTTCAAGTTCCTAGGTTTCATATGTTTTGATAAGTAGTTTTAAACTGTTAAAAATGACGAGCTGCTGTACCAGTGTACCATCGGTACACTGCATTTTTCAATGGAAAGTATCGGGGAATATCACTGCTCTAAGTAATTTTATATAGTAAGTAGTTCAAATCATTCTGAAAAATCTTACTAATATTATAAATGTGAAAGTTTGTGTGTTTGTTTGTTTGTTTGTTTGAAGTTCAATCACGCATAAACCACTGGACGGATTGGGCTGAAATTTGGCATGATGATAGCTTACATTCCCGATTAACTATAGGCATATTCTTATCTCAAAAATCCTTTCGGGCTCCGCCCCAGTGGCTCTGTAATTCCCCATGTTAACCTTATAAGTATTCATATTTAAAGGGAATTAAAGAATTTAGTCAGCTGTTTCAACTAAAAAAGTTGGTTCTATGATATGGAAAAGCATTAAAAAGTTATAAGATTTACCAACAGGGTGCAGCACTATATTTTTTTTGCATTTATGAAAACAGCTAATTTGAACTAAGCAGCAACAAAAAACTGTGATTCGCAATGAGAACTGTCAAAGTAGGATTGTTTACAGTTATGTTTATGTTTTTCATTTCATGAATAATTTGTGATATTTTGCGAATTGATAATTTATTTTTCTCTATTGTTTGGTGAAATGGTAGAACATTATGGCTATGGTAGATGTGTAAAACTATAGAATACTGTAAATTTAAAAAAAAGCAAATTTTATCAAACTGTGTCCTCCGCCCATTGCAATCGCAAAGCTTAAGTATAACTGCAATAAGCATTTTATACTTATATTCCAACCCCGTACGAAGGACGGGTACTCTGCTAGTACTTTATAAAAGTTTTAAAATAATTTTTCAGCTGTTCCTAAGAATTTCTCTAACATTTAAATTGATTGAGATTTAATCGCAGCTGGCCCTTATTTTGTTTTGATTTTATTCCCATGTTATTTAAATGGGCCAAAATCGTACTTTGAGAGCTTGCCAAGAGTTTATGGGTCAATGCACCGACTTGAGACCCTCAAAAGGCACATCTACACGTTAAGGGCTTTCAAACAACATAAAGAACATTAAAATTGAGCCAGTGGTTTGGGCTGTAGGTCCGTCAACATTCAAGGAGAAGGAGGAGAAGGAGGAGGAGAAGGAGAACACGGAAAATTTGCGAATTTTCAAACTAGTTTTTCTTGGCTCAAACACAACCGTTTTTTTAAATCTTTTTTTTTTATTTTGTTGAGAATGAGTGCCCCTATCCAGTAAATAAATAATTATTTTAATAGCTTTTGTTTCTTCAGAGCTATAGACGAGTAAAAAAGCCACTTTGTCACGTCATGTATATATACACTGCAGCAGCTGTGTACCGCTGAGGGACTTGGCGGGGCGGAACGCTGCCGCGTTCCTTAATAACCAGTTTCCAAAACAAATGTTAGTGAATTTTAATTACAAATCACAATAAGTTTTCTTTAAAAAAAGGAAGCCAGTTTATACATCTTTAAATACTGAAGTTTTGACATCTCGAATGTTACAGTACAAAACCTAATAACCATACAAAAATCGAAAAATCTGCATTTCTAAAATCTTAAAATTTAGTAGGAGAAACTAAAGCAGAAACTCTAGTTTAACAGTTTCATTGATTTTGGACAGTTAAACTATTGAAATATAAGTTTTTCGTATTTTGTTTCATCTTTTTAAGATTATACAAGAAAAGATACCAACAACTAATATAATAAGAATAAATCAAACAAGAATAATAAATAAATAACATTCTTGACCACATGTTGACTAACAAAATTTTTTCTGGATAGTAATCCCTTAGTATTTCCTTCAGTTTATAAGATGTTCGGAAGTAAATATAAATATTATAACCTAATGTTTAAAGAATATTCTTTGGCCTTCTTTCTGACATTGGTAAGATAAGTTATGCATATATTTACACTTTACTTACTCCGTAAAATATTCTTACTGTTTCTAATTATGTGCACCTGTGCGTCAGTTTTACTTCAAAATGCAATTACAGTACAGTATGTGTTTGCGAAACAATAAATGGATATTAATTAATTAGATTTTGCCACATGTTTATGCACATACTCTAACTTAAAATTAATATAAAGATAAGTAAGAATTAATCAAATCAACCCCCCGTTGCAATATGAAACAAGCCATGCATGTATACATGTTCAAGGCAATAAAAGAAAATATGGTTTGATTTGATTTCAAACGATACAAATGTTTCAGTTAATTAAAGATGTTCCTACAGTACCGTAAAATAGTAAGTGTAATCATCTTAGTACTTTCCTTTAGTAAGGTTGTAACAGGTGTTCAGTCATCAACGTATCGTCCGTCCTTGATTGACACAATAGAATAGCAATTGCCACACGACATTACCGCTGTGTCAGAGTCAGCCTACTCTAGCTAGGCAAGGACCTTGGTCACCGGGCATCTTATGTCTTGTGCAACTACTTTATGGTCAATGGTCAATGGTTGCACCAACCACTCACTATATCTGCACTTTCTCAACTGTGATACTCTTACGTGAAATTGTTGAGACCGTTAAGTAAGTTGTTGTGTGACTGTAAACACTAAACAGACTAAGGCCGACATGTTCCTTAGACCGGGCTAAATTAATATCCCATACAGCCAATGACAACTAAGGGACCTACAGTTTATAGTGGAATCTGAGCCAAATTGTTTTCTTATATTTAATAATATGGTCTGATCAGGATAGTTCTGTGGACAGTCACAGTACTCACTAGTGCGGACGTTAATCCACAGATCCTGCCTATTAGATATCCACAATTCGTGACCTCCAAGTAGCTGGATTACAGGACGTTATATTGCTTCACTAATTTAGCTGAATTTTCTATATCGCTGCAGGAGGACATTTTTAGAGCTGTAAGAGAGTAATATTACTCATCCTGAATGTTCGATTAAGTAAAAAGAAATATAATGCTTTTGAAACCAGCAATATAAGGTGGTTTTACCACAAAAACTATTATTTCATAGATTATTGTGACGGCGGAACCTTTGTTCTAGTGCTAAAACAAGAGTTATTTTTAAGCTGTTGTTCGGTAGGTTTATGGATTTGGTACGGTATTGTATGAATTTACGCGTATATTGAGGACGTTTTCTATTAGAGATTAGTGAAACGTAATTCCCATAGCGTTTCCGGGTTTAGAATCCTTATGGACCAGAAACTTCGTCAAATTTGTGTTTTGATTAGTTATTGAAAGTATGCTTATCATGCTTTTCATTGACAGAAACAAGTAGCCTGTTGTATTAATATACACAGAGTGATCTTTCAATTTTTTTGTGTAAAAAACACTCTGTTATAGAGTTTTGACAAGTATTCATTTACGTGAGTACAAAAAAATATATTGTCCGTCGTCAACGTTACTTACTGTTACACAGCTACTTAAGTAATAATAACAAATAAAATTCATTAAATAATATTCATAGTTAAAGCTACTCTGTTTGTGCTAACTGAAAATCCACCTCCCATTCATTACATTCATGAATTACATCTACCTTGCCCCAAACAAGGATAGTTTATCTGACGGACAGACAAATTACTCTAAGCGCCTGTGGCACTTTCAAAGTGCAAATTGTTTAAGCAGAATCAGCTCTTCAAAGCTTCACTGTCCCTTGCCAAGGGCTTACATTTAAATAGCGTTGTTATAACGGACATTTGATGTAAACGTGTCTGTGAATGCTTCTATTTGACGGATATAAAGTGAAATGTGCAGGACTTTTACAAGACAAAATCAACATGCTTTCTACCGTGATCTCTTTGTGAAATGTTCGTGTGACATATCTGATGGCATTGTGCTTGTCTTATTTCTTTATTTCAAAAATAGAGTTAAAAGTACGTAGTATGAATACAGGAACTCGAGTAATACTGTTGTAGTTCGAATTAACATTCAAGTAACAATTTACAATACATGAAAATATTTAGGAAGTATGCCCTAAAATAAATACAATATACCCGAGGTGGAATGCAAATCTAAAGTTAATTGAAACTAATTAATTTTTTGTCGAAGGTTTTTCGTAGATATAATTCCATATCATATGAAGTGAGCCAGCCATGTTTCTAATTTTTTATTTGTCTAAACAATAACCATTATCATGATTATTTCAAAACAAAACCTTGCAAACTTCAAATTTCACAATGTCTGAACAAACTAACCCACAGTGGTTAAACAGTGATCAAATAATAGTCCATGCAACAACAAAATAAATCTAATTTTAACAGACACTATGTGTGCCTTGCCCTTCTTAGTTGCATATTTACAAATAAAAATAAAAATTAATAACCAATGTTTATTGGTTCGACAGTCTATGTATCAGTTGAACATCATTCATAAGCCTTAACAATAACAACTTTAGTATTTCTTGGATTGATAAAAAACTTTTGACCTGGATTGTAGAATCAATTATGAGACTAACTGATTCTTCTACTAATGGTAATTGTCATAATTACAAATGCAATATTTAACAAACAGGCAATATTTAATATTGGATAGACAATAATACGTGGACCTGATATTTACAAGGAAGGCAATTTTCATACAGTTTCTCATGTAACAAAGTTTCATTATTTAATGATTCGTAGTAAGATTTTGTTTATAATTCACGGGTATTATTTAATCCTTGAAGTACACGTGTATATTATATATATATATGTATTTGTCAGTGTTGAACATGCAATATGCTTGTATAACCATCTCATTTATACACGTTTTATAAATCTTAGTTAGAAAAGTGTAATGAATTATTAAAAAATAAGGCAATTGTTACTATTTGCATTGTTACAATGAATTTGATTATTGCAACTGTTTCTATAGTTCATTGTTAAATGTAAAAATATTATATTTCATCACTAGGGCCTAAATTGACTCTTTTTGACCCAAGGCCAAGTTTTGTAAAATGAGAGAGGGTTAAAATACACGGTATGGTAAACAACCGAGAAATAATTTAGATTGCCACAACCAAAATTTACAACAGTTTACAACAACTGATTTTTACTCCCTAGAGACTAAAAATACTATAGTACTTTAGACCCACAATGCATGCATTAAAAACGACTGTTTTTGTTGCAGTATGACGAAAAAATGTTTTGACAATCCATTCTTAGTTCGGTTCGGCTTATTACACCCATGTTGTTTAATTTATAATCTTTTTTTAATATTAATTTACTGACAAGTTAATCCAGGACAATAATTATGAACCACCTAATGATTATTTTGAGGTTTAAGTAACAACAAATTCATCAACTAATAAAAAATACCACTGCAATTTAATATTTCACTTTCTTTAAATAGATTGTACCACTTTTTTAGAAATAGTTAACTTCAAATTTAACGGTCTGGTCTAGTTCAATAGTGTTTTCTTCTTCTGCGCCTTTCCTGATACACACCTTGGGCTGAACGTGCAGATTATGTAGTACCTAATATCAAAGTTCCGACCTTGAGGAAATAACTAAAAAACGCCATCTCGTTCAAGGTTTCAGATAGAATCAAGAACTGAGATAAGACTACACAATAATGAGACCCGGGACTGGTCTAGCTACGGTAATTGAGTTTATATCCACTATATTGTCTTACTGACCTATATAGTTAACCAAAATATTCCTTTGCTAAATATATTTCTGTTTTGGTTTCCCACTGACCAACGATTTTATCGGGATATATGAATTATATGTAATTTAATTACAATCAAACACAAAATAATTGCACAGCATTGTTGGTGAGTGTTTCTGGTTCAACTGGAGATTAAATTTGGCGTCCGTATTTGCCTACTTATTTATCAACCCCCGCGGTCCTTTAAATGCTAATTACACTTCCCACCACCAGAGGGAGGGGAGGAAGCTGCTTCGTTCCCACACCCTGTTACTTAACTGCTTTGATGTATTAGACTGTGATCTCAGTAAACGTTTTTCAACCAAAAGCGTTTGACTTAATGAGATTTTAAAATTCTGACCACAGTTTTTATCACTATTTGAATTATTTTTTGTTTTAAATCAAACAACCTAGCCAATGTCTTTGCTCAAATTAGGTTTTAGGTTACGTTAGCCCATTAGGGTAGTCTGAAAATTGGACTTGTGTTGAAATTTGACTATTAATAAATGCACTAGTTCGTTCAAAAGTAAAAAAAGGCATGATTTGACAAGTAGTAAAGTTATTTCGAGGTTCTATCATCAATGTGGATTAAAATTATATTTCTGATTCGTCCTATTTAGACTACAATCGATACTATTGATTTTCATTGTAAATATTTCACTAAATGAACTTTAGTTACTAGCTAATAGCTTAATATATATAATTAGATATTAGGCTTGGCTTAAGTCATTGCGCTCGAAAGAAATCAGTAATTAACACATAAAATAATAGCAATTATTAACAGATAATTTTACTTCATGCTCTTTCAGTGGTGCAATTCAAACTACTTACATTTTTATCCACGAACTGGCTGAAAACATGACATTGGTATGGGAAGTATTATATTTACAATATTCAAATGTATCACGCACCACTTACTGCATCATTAATCACTTGCTGTATGATCATTTTAAAATACAAATTGCAAATAGACTAAATAAAAAATAGATAGTTTATTGCTTCATTGCTCATTTTTGTGTAAGCATTTCTTGAGATGCCTTTAAAATAAATGGGGGATACTCACAAATCGGTAGTAAGGAGAGGGCTGTGGCTGGTAGTAGTCAGGCAGGTAAGGAAGGTCCGGTAGGTAGAACGGCGTGTAGTAGCGGGGTGCCGGCAGGTAGGCGGCATGTACGGCGTGTAGACCCAACACTACCATCCACATCATCGTGCCGACTGAAACACTCACACTCAACTGTGGGAGCGTTAGTCAACATGGCCTGACAGAGGCTGTTGCAAACTTGCAAAACGTCGCTATTGTAATTGGCTGTTAGGCAGACCCATTGTAGTAATGACCTTTTGTAAGGTAATACCGTACTACGCTTCCTCATAAAATGCGTCAAAGGTCAGTAACTTCAATGCTGAAACCGTCGAAATAATCACACTTCAATTGTTTTGTTATTAATTAGTGGCTGAGAACTTCTTGGATGTAAAACAAAAGGTGTCCAACTTTCATTTAATTGAACTATGTACAAGGAAAATTTAAAGTAACACTTATATATTTTAATATTTTATTGGTACGTAAAGACTGTTTACTATTACAGTAATAATTTTGAATTGTGGTTTGTTTGATATTTTTAATATGTATCCACATTCTGTTTTAACAATATAAATGTCCACTTAAACTCTGCATTGTCAGTATTCAGTAGACATATCTGATAGTTTAGCAGAAACCCCTACCCGCAGTATACGGGCCTGTAAAGTCCGCCTGCCCCTATCATCAGATAACAATAGACTTGGCTGCATCACCTGGACCACGTGCAGGCTGCGGAGATGAGATTTGCACAAGATAACGTTACTTAGCATACAAATTAACTAAAAGAATGTGTGGTTTAAACTTAAACAACACTCGAAGATATATTACAAAATATTTACAAAAGAATAGGAAAAACATAATCAAAAACACCAAAACTTGTTTATGCTATGAATATTGATAGTCATTTGGTGTGTTGGATGAGGGAAGCGAGTCTTATACCTCTTATGTTCTCTAAAAAGAGAGTTGAACCATATCATTAACGCTTTATTTTATCACTAGGAGCTAGATACGTTATATCCGTAATAAGTCATAATAATAAATACAAATGCAAAATCATGTTTTCATAGAGTATACCTATTTTCATAAAAATGTAATCTCAAGATATGATGGATGGAAAAAAATTTAAATCTGAAAATCTAGAGCTGGCGTCCCTTGCTCCAGCAAATTATTTTGCCCAGGAGATAAAAGATAAAAGTGTTGTAACTTATTTAGGCCTGCAGTGCATGTACGCCTATTAAAAATAGTCATTTTCGCTGCAGCTACAACAAACAACAAAATTCTAATGTTGTAATGGCAAAATGTCACATGGCGTAGATAGTAGGATATTGTTTTTTTACAACTACAGTCCAAATCAAACAACAATATTCAAATATTAAGTTCAATAACTTTTTAATTAATTAAAATAAAAGTATTGCGTGGTTCAACAATTGAAGGATATAAACAGCTTTTCAATTTCGTGTGTTAATCACATTAATATGCAAGTCCATAGAGTACAGAATGTGTAAATATACGATATATCAGCACTTTTGTCATTATACTTACTGAGAGACAAGCTCGCTTAGTAACAAAATGCTGCAATAATGACCTTTTTATATGTATTAGCCTTAATTATGCCCTCAGAAAGCCCCTACATTCCTTCTTTTCTTTCTAAGTCCGACAACTGAATGTTTAAAAGCCGGAAACAAACTGGTAAACTTCGAATAGTTATCCTTATTTAACCATAATTAGCTATGTGGTAGAGTTCGTATGAATATTTAAGTGACTATATGGGGTAACGAAAGACTTCACTTCCTACTGGTGTATTTTATTCAATTTATTAATTAACAATGGGGAATATGACCAAACATAAAAACATCTTCATACCAAGTAATAGATTATTGTTTAGTTAGTTAGCTATCATCTTAATAATTTGTTTGGTCCATATGTAATTTGTGTTATACATTTTCCCACCTATCACAACTGAACACGTGGTGTATGTATTATCAAACGTTGGACGTCAAAGGTGGCTGTAATGAGTAAAACCACCGCCTGTGACGAGGTCCTGGCTAACCAAACCAAACACTACACCAGCACACAGGTAAACAAGCATCAACTGTTTATGTGTTCTTTCAGGTATTTTACTCTCTAATCCCTTACTCGTGTACTGATATATACTGTATATACTGAACCCAGCAGTCCCTCATCATTGGGCTTTTAGGGTCCCATCATAAATAGTCTTGACTGATGAAACAGTTGGTCTTAGTCAGTAACACAGCTACACAGATAATCTTACTACACTCATCCTTCACTCCTATTTGGGTTAAAATACGCACCTAGGTGGTGGCCCTAACTTCGATAATTGATAATTTTATTTCTTCAACAAACTGTTTGTGTATTTGACATATGTTAGGTGAGACCTTACTAATTAGCAAATATCCGTTTCGGGTCCTCCTAAAGCAACACTAGTTGGATTCATAGTGTTAAGGGTTTATGCGTGTGTGTGAGCTCAAATACACATTTTTTATGTGAGGACGCATACTAAATAACGTTGCTTTACTTATTTTGTTATTTATTTTTAAATAGTGCTTTCATAATTTTTAGGCTGTGTTAGCTTCATTGTGAAAATATCATTAAACATTATCATCACCGTTTATGTTTAAATAATGCATGAACACAATATCCGTCATACATGCCATGTGGGAAGAACGTACCTAACCATCACAAGGACCACTTGCAATGGTAGTATAGTATTTCTTCATTAACTGAGGTTAATTTAAAACTAGTTGAATTCATTTAAAAACATGTTCAACATTTGAGAAGTAAACTTCTCCAAATATACTATATAATTTTAGAAAAAATATCGAATTAAGGAATTTAGGTTTAGTTGGCAGTGTTTAAAATGGAGGCAAAGTCAATTTCCAAGAAATTATTCTGACCTCCCGGTCCCATTTAAACACAATACTGTTGGACCTGTAAAGGACACAGCTGGTTTTACACTAAACAAACTATTGAACTGGTAACATTTAAGTCACCCCTTCTCTTTTATTAAAAGAAGTTGTATTAAGAAAAGTTGCTCATCTCTGGTAAAATACTTAACATAAATATTACCTTTTAAAATCAACGTCTTGAATAATATAATATTAATGTAATGATTTAAAATATTATATTATATTTAAAAAATAATGTATGCAGAACTAATAAATTCAATTTTATATATTTTTTTATTATTATACCTTTTTGAACCTAACCTCAAAACTTTGGTCGTCCAATGGGTGTGGCCCGAGAGGATGCCAGGGAAGCGAAAAGACCTTATGACATTCCTAGATATGTGGACCATCTTTGTGCTTAATTTTGGCTGTATCGGTTTAATATTTTAGTCGTGACAGCCACACAGACACCCCCTAAATTTTATAATAGCATAGATAAAATAGTAAAAAAAAATATTTTAAGCAATTTATAGGCAAATTACAGTTTAAGGTTTTCTAAAGAAAACATCTGCTACACAAAGTTGTGAGTTGATTTTAATTAATAAGATAGCAAAATATGGTATCCGTCCAATTATATGATTTATACATCCTAAATGCATCTATTGGTCCAACAGGTTACAGGAATTAGCATAGATTATATATACGGCACTTCGTATATTTTGTTTTCTTTAAGTTTTAATCATACAATAATCATGCACTACATTTTACTGTTATAATTATCGATAATAGTATGATTAATTGTTTACTGCTGTTTTACGTTTGATTTCTTCTACGAAGAAATAACAATTAATATTCTGAGGGTATTGAATGGAACCTTTTACAATAACAGTTCCGATACCAAACTACACCAATAACACTGGCTAAATGTACCTATAACGTTGATAACCTCCCATGTAGCTGTTCAGTGAATGTTCATCGTAGAATTTGTACTGTATATGTAAATAAAATTTTATACTCCACAGACAGCAGTCTGGCTTATACTAACTCTTAAGTCTACCTTTTAACATAGGAATTGGTAGATTGACCAACAATATTGACAACAGTTCTACATTTGTCAGTTAAGTAAACAGGTAAAGTCCCTGATATGGTACGTATCCGTGTTTAACACTTACAGGCGTTGGTAATGTGCGTAAAAAAATAAAAAATACACATAAATATGTAGAAAAGATGTTAAGTGTTTCCACGGCCCTTCAAGCAGGGTGATTTGCTCATGCCATTTATTTTTCTTTTTTGTTTGCTGCAAGAACAATTTATTTCTTACGCAAGACTTGTTATACACTACATATTCAAAGGCATAATAACAGCAAGGAATAGTTGTGTGTGCAACTACGAAGAAATGTGGTGCGTTTAACTACTGTGATGTGTTTTACATCTAAATTTAATCACTTTGCACATGAATTGAACATAATATTTTGTCTGGATCCGTCGTTATGTGACAACTAACAAATCAATCTTACCTCGGTAGTAACAAAACTTATTAAAACGTCAGTTTGATAGAATTATGTTAGAATAAACAGTCGAACACATTTTCCTCTTCAAACAACCTTTATCAAACCTTTATCAAACGGCTACTCGTTTACAACAGAACGGTTAATGAAAGTAGTATTGCTGTTGTTCATTGGTATTCCTACACTCATCCTTCACTCATATTTGGGTTAAAATACGCACATAGTGGCGTCCCCATCTTAAATATTTGATAATTGATATTCTTTAATTCTGGTTAAGTCGGTTCAACACAATGGTGGGAAAAGTAGTGGACTAAGTTAAATATGTAAGAAGTCTGATGTGGTATAAACTAATTCAATAAAAAAAAAACATTATGACCACTTGAGAACATCTAGGAAACATCGCTGATAATAAACTAGAATATTTGTCGATATGACCAGCTGCATTTGTATGTTTCCCAGCTATCAATCTGTGGCCATAAGTGTGCAATGACAAAGTGTTTACTGCATACTACACAGACTTCACGTAGGTATAAACTGCGCTTATTGGACCTTACCAGTAACCACTAAACATTTACATATATTGTGAAAATAAAACTATGGGTTATAGTATTTTGTACTAAAGAGTTAAAAATATAACAAATTCTAGGGCCTTATAATTTTAATGTTATATATAAAATAAAGAAGTAATACATTATTAAAATACAACCAATATTCCTAATAAAAATTATTTTTAAAGTAAACAATTGTGGCACAATAATTGTGCATACAATTTAATATGCAATTCCTGGAATACCAAACGAAGAACTTCAGTATTTAAATATATTTAAATTTATATTTTGATAATAAACTGCTCATGCACTACTATGTATCTCATTTCACCCTGAGTGGCTTTAAATGGTAATAGAGCACCACAATAACAGTCAAAATGTTTAGGTAAAGATAATTTTCTTTTTATATTAAGGGTTACATTATGTACTTAAAGTGTACTCATTTGGTGGTTATTCACATGAAAATTTGGAGTAAACTCTTCAGTAAATTATGCCACCCAGCATCCCTGTAATATATTCACATTACCTGGCTCTTTTGAACAATTTACCTAAAACATCTGTAAAATCTTATCTTACTAATATTATAAATGTGAAAGTTTGTGTGTTTGTTTGTTTGTTTGTGTGTTTGAAGTTCAATCACGCATAAACCACTAGACGGTTTGGGCTGAAATTTTGCATGAAGATAGGTTACATTCCCGATTAACATATAGGCATATTCTTATCTCAAAAATCCTTTCGGGCTCCGCCCCAGTGGCTCTGTAATTCCCCATGTTAACCTTATGAGTATTCATATTTAAAGGGAATTAAAGAATTTAGTCAGCTGTTTCAACTAAATAAGTTGGTTCTATGATATGGAAAAGCATTAAAAAGTTATAGATTTACCAACAGGGTGCAGCACTATATTTTTTGCATTTATGAAAACAGCTAATTTGAAATAAGCAGCAACAAAAACCTGTGATTCGCAATGAGAACTGTCAAAGTAGGATTGTTTACAGTTATGTTCATGTTTTTCATTTCATGAATAATATGTAATATTTTGCAAATTGTTGATAATTTATTTTTCTCTATTGTTTAGGTGAAGTGGTAGAACATTATGGCTATGGTAGATGTGTGGTACTATAGAATACTGTAAATTTAAGAAAGCTAATTTTATCGAACTGTGTCCTCCCTTATTGCAAACGCAAAGCTTGAGTATAACTGCAATAAGCATTTTATACTTATATTCCAACCCCGTACGAAGGACGGGTACTCTGCTAGTGTTTATATACTTTTTGTAATTCTATGTTATGATTAAATTCAATTTTTGTTCTAGCATTTTAAAAGTGTTGCTTTTATTAGTTTAAAAGTGAAATATAGTTTAATCCCTAAGGGCTGTAAAATTATTTACTATACAGTAACAACATTTTCATTTTTGAAGCGCGCGATATTTACTTATACTGCACAGTGCACAGTCTAGGAGACGCATCATTAAAACATCATAACAGTAATTATAATATTAATAACTAGTTTGAATACAATTATATGATGATATTGATTTCAAACGTTGCCACTAACTCATAAATTGCTGTACTTAGTTTTAAGTCCGTGTGAAATATTGACTGTTACTTTGCACTATTAGTAAAAAAAATTGTTTGATTAAACTTTTAAAATTAATCATACCGGTTTAGTAACTGAATATGTAGCAGCAGGAAGCCAATACAACAGGGACAGTGGTCAATTAGGCCACTAGAAACACATTAGCCCAGTCAAGACCAGGGGTTATCCTTGATGACAATGCATGTCGTGCGAAGGACTATATCCTTAAACACCAGGAAATGATGGTCACAATCACGGCAATAAGGATAACCTCCAATTAGAGCCGGTGTGGGTGTTAGCCACATACAACCGACTGACGAGAGCCTAGACCGGTCACGCATAATGACGTCACGTACAAGGTAACGTAATCTACAGGTTCTATCGTGCAGCTAACAACATATTTGCTGGTTTATTTTGATATTATATTGTTTAATACATAAATATATTGCGGTGATACACATCAAGAAATAATACACCCTACAAAATAACAAAACAAATAAAAAGCTATATTTTAATTCCTTCTTTCTCTTAATTGAGGGTTCCACCCAACAGACATAGTAACTGCATGTGAAGAAGAGGTCGAGGATCTCACCCAACAGGTACTGTAGGTTAGGTTAAGGTTGAGGATGTCGTCCATCAGAAATAGCAACTGCAAGTGAATCCGAGGTTGACAAATTCAACCAACAGACCTAGCATCTGCAGGTGAGGAAGAGGTTGAAGATCTCACCCAACAGACCTAGCAACTGCAAGTGAGGATGAGGTTGAGGACCGCTACCAACGGACATAGTAACTAACACCGAGGACGAGGTTAAGGACTGCGCCCAACAGACCTAGCAACTGCAGATGTTAACGAGGTTGAGGACTGAAAGTTAGCAACTGCAGGCGAGGACGAGGTTGAGGACTGAAACCCAACTGACATAGCAACTGCAGGGGAGGAGGAGGTTGAGTACCGTGCCAAACAGACCCAGCAACTGCAGGTGAGGACAAGGTTGAGGACTGAAACCCAACAGACATAGCAACTGCAGGGGAGGAGGAGGTTGAGGACTGAAACCCAACTGACATAGCAACTGCAGGGGAGGAGGAGGTTGAGTACCGTGCCAAACAGACCCAGCAACTGCAGGTGAGGACAAGGTTGAGGACTGAAACCCAACTGACATAGCAACTGCAGGTGAGGACAAGGTTGAGGACTGAAACCCAACAGACCCAGCAACTGCAGGTGAGGACGAGGTTGAGGACTGAAACCCAACAGACATAGCAACTGCAGGTGAAGACAAGGTTGAGGACCGCGCCCAACAGACCTAGCAACTGCAGGGGAGGAGGAGGTTGAGGACTGAAACCCAACTGGCATAGCAACTGCAGGGGAGGAGGAGGTTGAGTACCGTGCCAAACAGACCCAGCAACTGCAGGTGAGGACAAGGTTGAGGACTGAAACCCAACTGACATAGCAACTGCAGGTGAGGACAAGGTTGAGGACTGAAACCCAACAGACCCAGCAACTGCAGGTGAGGACAAGGTTGAGGACTGAAACCCAACTGACATAGCAACTGCAGGTGAGGACGAGGTTGAGGACTGAAACCCAACTGACATAGCAACTGCAGGTGAAGACAAGGTTGAGGACCGCACCCAACAGACCTAGCAACTGCAGGTAAGGACAAGGTTGAGGACCGTGCCCAACAGACCTAGCAACTGCAGGTGAGGACGTGTTTCAGGACCACACTCAACAGACCTAGCAACTGCAGGTGATGACGAGGTTGAGGACTGAAACCCAACAGACATAGCAACTGCAGGTGATGACGAGGTTGAGGACTGAAACCCAACTGGCCTAATAACTGCAGGTGGGGACGAGGTTGAGGACCGCCCCCAACAGACCTAGCAACTGCAGGTGAGGACGAGGTTGAGGACTGAAACCCAACAGACATAGCAACTGCAGGTGAGGACGAGGTTGAGGACTGAAACCCTACTGACATAGCAACTGCAGGTGAGGAGGAGGTTGAGTACCGTGCCAAACTGACCCAGCAACTGCAGGTGAGGACGAGGTTGAGGACTGAAACCCTACTGACATAGCAACTGCAGGTGGGGACGAGGTTGAGGACCGCGCCCAACAGACCTAGCAACTGCAGGTGAGGACGAGTTTCAGGACCACACTCAACAGACCTAGCAACTGCAGGTGATGACGAGGTTGAGGACTGAAACCCAACAGGCATAGCAACTGCAGGTGATGACGAGGTTGAGGACTGAAACCCAACTGGCCTAATAACTGCAGGTGGGGACGAGGTTGAGGACCGCCCCCAACAGACCTAGCAACTGCAGGTGAGGACGAGGTTGAGGACTGAAACCCAACAGACATAGCAACTGCAGGTGAGGACGAGGTTGAGGACTGAAACCCTACTGGCATAGCAACTGCAGGGGAGGAGGAGGTTGAGTACCGTGCCAAACAGACCCAGCAACTGCAGGTGAGGACAAGGTTGAGGACTGAAACCCAACTGACATAGCAACTGCAGGTGAGGACAAGGTTGAGGACTGAAACCCAACAGACCCAGCAACTGCAGGTGAGGACAAGGTTGAGGACTGAAACCCAACTGACATAGCAACTGCAGGTGAGGACGAGGTTGAGGACTGAAACCCAACTGACATAGCAACTGCAGGTGAAGACAAGGTTGAGGACCGCACCCAACAGACCTAGCAACTGCAGGTAAGGACAAGGTTGAGGACCGTGCCCAACAGACCTAGCAACTGCAGGTGAGGACGTGTTTCAGGACCACACTCAACAGACCTAGCAACTGCAGGTGATGACGAGGTTGAGGACTGAAACCCAACAGACATAGCAACTGCAGGTGATGACGAGGTTGAGGACTGAAACCCAACTGGCCTAATAACTGCAGGTGGGGACGAGGTTGAGGACCGCCCCCAACAGACCTAGCAACTGCAGGTGAGGACGAGGTTGAGGACTGAAACCCAACAGACATAGCAACTGCAGGTGAGGACGAGGTTGAGGACTGAAACCCTACTGACATAGCAACTGCAGGTGAGGAGGAGGTTGAGTACCGTGCCAAACTGACCCAGCAACTGCAGGTGAGGACGAGGTTGAGGACTGAAACCCTACTGACATAGCAACTGCAGGTGGGGACGAGGTTGAGGACCGCGCCCAACAGACCTAGCAACTGCAGGTGAGGACGAGTTTCAGGACTACACTCAACAGACCTAGCAACTGCAGGTGATGACGAGGTTGAGGACTGAAACCCTACTGACATAGCAACTGCAGGTGAGGACGAGGTTGAGGACTGAAACCCAACAGACATAGCAACTGCAGGTGAGGACGAGTCTGTGTATCTCGCGCGTCAGACAGTTGGGGATGGATGCATGGGTACACTGATAATTCAACAGGTCATTTGAATAACCTGTTTTGATCGAATGCATCCTTCGTTATCGTGCAGCCATTGATTGCGAACTGCAAACATTTCTTATCCTACTGACACTACTTTTCTTATTATTTTACATTAAAAAGGGATCACTTACACACATATTATGTTAATTAATCATATTTCTGATTGATATGCGTCATATCAAAAAATAGATTTTATTGCACTATTAATAACTGAATGTTTTCTTGAATCATAATTATCGGTAAAGTAAGTCATTTTTTTCGATTTTCAAAGTTCAATTATTCATTTCTGGGGATATTGAAAAATATTGATTGTACATTTACTTCCTTCCCATATAACATAATATAAAATATAAAACATAATATAAAAGACAGTATGTATTATTTTCTTCTTGATCAGCATTGTACGTGTTATTAAATTTACGGAAAGTGAGAAAGGAAACGTCTTATAACACTTAAAACATATAATTACGCTTATACTGTTACTCATAAGAAGGTATACAAAATATACAAATATACAAAAAAGATGGTAAGTGGTGATCGATTTCGATTGGACTCTCCAATCATCATCAGACCCAATAGGTGAATGTCATTTGCAGTTAGCACGACACAATTTTACCATTTTTTTTAAATCAAAAATTGTAATAAAGCGGTACATGACGGTTAAATGTATGACGATGGAATAACACATATTATAATCCATGTCTAGGCAGACAATACAACAAGGTACGACCAAGACTGAGCTTCACCGAAGGTGGTAATTAGTTAATCGCTAAGCATAGGAAAAGGTTGTTACAATAATTATACAATTCATTAATGTTAAAGCTGTACAATTGTACCATATCCATCTATTTATGGTGTCAATCGGGTTAAGCTCTTGACTTCCCCAACGTAGTGATTTGATATACTAGGGGCCCATAGCGGCAATTGCTGCCCTTCACCTCCGTTTATGCTGTACACCTTTCCTAAATAGTCTTCTCCGTAGTCGCGGTCTACCCCTAAACACGATACATTTCAACACTGCATTACCACTCTAATCTAAAAACAGAACACTAAAATCACTAAACAAACAAATGCACAACGTTAAATTTACATCAGCTGGTATATTTAAAACAGCCTATAGAAACACGCACACTACACTGTAGAAGCTATTCCGAACATGACTGGATCTTTGACGTAGGGCAGAGAAGACGCAGCTGCAGTTGACTAATGGTAATTTTTGACACCTCTGATATTTTTCCCACCGTCCTTGGACCTTAAGCTTTAAAATTAATCCTCTACAGACATGCTACCTTTTTTTATAGCTCGAGATATTTTTTAGGGACCGATTCGCTTACGGAATGAAATATATAGACAGCCATGCTACATTTTCCCTAGCTCGAGATATTTTGTGGGGACTGATTCGCCTACGGAATTAAATATATGAATTGCTGAAGTATTTTTATTATGTATATAATTAACTTATAATGATTATAACATCCTAACTTATTTGTATATATGTAAGATGAGCTCTAGAGTCATTTTAGCCCTCAGAGAGTTTTAGACGTCACAAAATGTAGCGACATCAACAGGCAACAGTCAACAGTCAACAGCCACCCCAGTATGCGGTGTCGTGGCGAGGCTATGGTAACTGTTATGGCGGCTCGGCGTCTGTCTGGCCCTGGCGCGACGCCCTCCTCAACTGTTATAATTAATTTTATTTCCTATTACATCTCACGCTCACCCCTCCCCCCTTCACTCGTTACACTTAGAGGTGATTTTTGTACTGTTTTTTTACGGGAAACTTAACCGCTTATTTTATTTGAAGGATTACTACTGACGTTATCCACCAAGATTGGTAAAGAAGTGTTTACATCCGGAATCTGATCCCGTCCTCAGGTGAGGAGGTACCAACTAGCAATTTTTTTTATCACTTCGCTAAAATATAAGCTTTAAAATGACGCCTCAATCATAACATATATTAGCAGTACGGGTGAAAAAGGGATGTTACCTAGAAAACCCTTACTGTATTGACTATATACAGTAGAAGATATTTTTCTATCTACTAAGCTATCCTAAGCTACTAAGCTACTCACAACAACTACTATATAAAAGAGAATGTTGGTGTGTTTGTATGTTTGTATATTTGGCAATGATAATATCAGACACCACTGGGCCAAGAAACTTGGTGCCTACGTGTAGAATTTCATGGAATAGGTTTATACACCATCAATTTCGTGATCCGTCCTAACAGCTCCGCCTCAGTGGCTCTGGAGTTTCCCCGTGTTATTATAAGTACTTATATTTAAATTGAATTAAAGAATCTTAACAGATGTTTCGAATAAACAGTTTGATTCTGTTATGTTAAATAGCATTAAAAAGTAAATATGTTTACCAACAGGGTGCAGCACTATGCATTGTTTAAATTTAGGACAACAGCTAATTTGTATCAAACGGAAACAAAAAAGCTGTGATACATGGAATGGGTGGATTTTTTACAGTTATGTTTATGTAGCAAGTCTATACTAATAGTAAATTAATAAAAGTCTATATAAATACAGCAGATATATGGAACATAACAATTGTTCTATTTTGCGTTCTCAAGCTGCTTGCCATTATTTTCAAAGAACCAAAATTGTCTCTTCTGCATCTTGACCGCGTTGCAAGGCACGGGTATAGCGGCTAGTATCTATATATTTAACAAAATATTTCAACTTTTGTTCATTTATTTTTAATACTTAAAGTTTTAATCACAAGTACTAGTAAGCTGTAATATCCTAGATATGATAGGCCTTTTGTATACCAAAACTAAATTATATAAGGCTTACGGATATTAGCTTACAAGGCACCCGTGTTAATGTAATGAGGCTATATTTTGTATTGAACCATCTTAGAGTTTATTTTACCTGTTAAACATTTCAACCAAACAAGCAAATGAGATTAATTTGTATTTCACTTCTGTCTTTGTACTTACTACAGATATGAACATTTGTAAATCATCGCATGTACTACACCATGTATAGCAAAGGCATCACTCATCTGTAATTGCTTGATTATTTATATTAATAGTTAGCTATAAAAAGCGTTAGTACTTGTCAGAGTTTTTAATTAAACTATCAACGACCAGAATACAGTAAATGTCCAAAAGAACAGGGTCCATTCAGGGGTTTCAATTAAACTATCAACGACCAGAATACAGTAAATGTCCAAAAGAACAGGGACCATTCAGGGGTTTCAATTAAACTATCAACTACCAGAATACAGTAGAAATCCACCTAGCCAATTCCAGAGTATACGAATCGCAAATTATCTGAATCACAAAAAAATAAGAGAAAACATAAAACAGCAGCGGCAAAATCCAAATACTTTCTCGCTCGTGTTCCGTTTTCATCGTCTCCAGTGGTCACGGAAACATACTTAATCATCTTCCATGATCACAGTAAAATGTCAAATATATCCCACAGTCGTGTGGATATATCATCATCGTATCTCGCGATCATCTAAACATGTCATCATTTTCCGTGATTTCGGTAAAATTTTTAATTTTTCGAATTCCAATCATCCGAATTTTTACCATCCGAATGTGTTACGGTTCCAATTGATTCGGATAAAATTTGAATTCTAGTGTACTAAAATTTTGTTCTAGAATAGCAATAAATTACGATACAAAGAACTATAAATCCCACTTATATTTCTGACCTCAGCATTTTTCACATATTTAGGCAGCTAGGCTTAACACACTATACGAAGCAGATAAATAAAACCCAGTTAACACAGTATTATAGCCAAAGTCGCAAGTATAAATGATCATAAATAGTCGAGGATTATGCTCTCTGGTAGGACAACTACCTCTGACAACGGGTTCTGCCTCTTATCTGGCAGGATCTCAAGAGTAAGAAGCTGCATTTGCATGCAATTAATGGAGTCACGTGACAGCTGTTTATCAGCAGCTGATGTTACTAGTCAACAGTCAATAACCAGCAATAATCGTATTGATTGTTGACATTTACATACCCTACAGCTTATTGCAGACATTTACCATCACGATTAAAAAAACTCATAACTTTTCAAACCCTGGAATCTGATCCCGTCCTCAGGTGACAAATTACAAAACATAACAGGAACAGTACATTGACCGGGGAGAAGCTAAAAACACAATTTTGTTCATTAATAAATACTTATTTACTAAACGTGATGGGAAATATCCGCAAAAACCTCCCAGATAACATAAAAAATTCACCATCGCCAAATTTATTTACACTTCAAACAAAGAACTAATATATATTCAGATTTTTTGTTTTTAGCGTTCAATCGCTTTATTCTTACCGTTACACAAACTAGTTTTTATAAGATGATTTAGTAGAACGATAAGTGGTCCTAGCAGGTCTTGGGCTCAATTAAGAATAAAATTGGCATAACTAAATTAAATTATTGTTAATGGCAACCATGATCATTATTTACCAGTGATCGTTCAAAGAAAATGTAAAATGTGAATCGGCAGCTTTCGTCGTGCTGAAGACGAGCCATTTGGAAACAATCTGACAGGACAAGGGCAGCCTATCAGAGCGCGGCATCATGCGCAAATTGACGGCACAGTGACTGCGCATGGTCAGTGCTCAGCGTCACGACTGACTGGTCCAAATATAACCCTCGATATATCGCATAGTAACGCTACGATACGTCTGGTTCTCAAGCAGGCTAATCATTATATTTTATAGACGTACGTAAGTTTATAAAACTATTATGTTAGTTCAATATCCATAATAATAACTGTGCTGTTTTTTTTATACAGTAAACCTATTATTAATGCTTCTTGTCGAAAGAAGAAGATTATGTCTTAAAGCTATCTGTGTATATAGTTTAAAGGCTATTTAAGCTAATCATGGACTTAGCATGTTAAACCGGTATTATTATAACAGTTCATAACATCAGTGAGTGACATCAGAAACAAAATTGGACCTTAGCCTTGTAGTACCGTACCATTAGCTGACAACTGAGCCTGTTTTATGACAGATTGTATGAAGATAGTGGCCTCCGTGACATCACGGACATCACGGAAGACATCACCTCCGTGACCAGATTCAACAACCGCGTTGATAAAAGAGGGTACAAACTTTATACAGGTTCAGTTTTCTTAACATTTAATACATCCATACACTTATACACGTTCTTTCTATTTTTTTTATTTATATTACAACTTTAAATTTAAGGCTAAAACTACTATATCGGCAAATCCTTCATGAAACACCTTCATACAAAAACTTAAAATTGTGTAGCATTATGGAGCATATATTTTAAAGAAAAAGCTGTTGTGTTCCGAAATATGATGTGGGTGTAGACTGAACGTGTTGTTTTAAAATCTTGTGCTAACTTTTCAATGGCTCTATATTTTACCTCCAAGATATATAATAGTTTTCATTATTCTTACTTGGAGTTATTTTTTAAATTAATTTTTTTTCTAAATGAAACAAGTAATAATTTTTTAATTGTCTCTGTTTTTGGTCTTTATTAACACTAGTTGCATTGGAGTATAACTTTTGGATTAGGAATACATTTTGTTTAGTTAAAGAGTTTTGAGTTGAGTTCTCTGTCCTAAAGTATGACAACAGTTATGGGTACCTAGCGTTCGTTAATGATACAAGGTGCTTACGTAACACAATGATTTTCATTACAGTGTTTAAAAAAGATTATAAACCACAAATGCTTTGTCTGCACTCTCAATACTTTGATATTATTAATCTTTAACGATTTGAGCCTGTTTCAAGCATTTGATAATATGTTTAAAATAATAACAATGATAATACAGTACCGTAAGTAAGTGCATAGGTTTATTGAGTAAAAAACGAAAATGTAGAATAACATTTGTTTTGTGTTTTTAATTTATTTCTCAAAATCTATTTGAGATACATTAATGCAACTGTGTATACAATTTTGCCAAGTCACAATATGTTCACAAAGATACTATTCCTTAGAAAATATTGTTTGGTTTCAAAATGACAGCCATTTTATATTTTATAATTCGAAAATATCGAATAATAAATAGCTGATAAATTAGGCAAACCCTGCCCACATGGATTTTTTGCCTGGCCTGTACAGCTGAAAATCGTAATTTCTCATCTATTATTTAGTTGACCATTTCAAACTTAGTATCGTTTGAAATGCTAAATAAAAGTGTTCTCTGCATTTTTTTTTCATAAAATCAGCCGTTTTTTATTAGTTTAAGTTATAAAATTAAAAATAGTTATCATTTTGGAACAAAACAATATTTCGTAATGATTATTTTTTCGTGAACACATTGTGACTTGATAAAATTGTGTACTAAGTTTCATCAAGATAACTGTATTTCAAATAGTTTTTGAGAAATAAACCACAAAAAAACAAATTGGTGGGTATTTGGCTAAAGAGGCATTTTTAGGAGAGATATTGTTCTTGATTTTTGTTTTATTTTAACTCAATTAATCTATTGCTGAATTCTTTGTACTCACTTACAGTACATCCTGTATATATCTATAGAAATTTAATTTTAACAAAACTAATACACAATGCATTACTGTACAAACATAAACTATTTTGTATCACTTTTGCAATGATGATTTGAAATATAAAGCCTTGCACACAATTTTTATTTTACCACAGTAATAGCATATTCATACAAACCAAAACGGTAAGAAACGTCACTTCTGTGTATGATATATTCCGAGTCTCCGAGCAGCCGTGGTTGTAGGTTAGAGTCTTGAGGAGCTCGTCGTGTTGGAACTTGTTTATTTGCGACATCTGAACAAGACAGTATCACCATCTCGCGGTCGCCGAGCAAATTACGAACTGACTTGATAAAGAAGAAGAATTATCTTTAAATTGGCTCTGGCTGCAGGCTGTGGAATTTATTGATCCTGCACCGGTGTTGCACGGTTTTAAACCTTGAAGATTATAAACTTGTTTCATTTTCAATTCCTTTTTATGACTAGCTAAAGAATTATCAGATGAACTGACTAGGTAACTTATATCTTCGACTATGGTTACAGCCAGACATTACATCTGTGTTCATTGGTATTAAAAATAAAATTACCATGGTTAAATTGAGAAAATGATAATGTGATGCTTTCAATTATAACTAGTGATTTCACTTATTACACTAGGCTATGTGTGTGAATTAAAAAAGTGCTGCAGCTACGTTATCTGTCATCCTGGCTTATAACATCCAATGCTTCTGCCATTGGAATTTGTTAAGTAGAAGTGCCATTGTTAAGTAGAAAATATTTTTGATTAAATGAGTCATTGGACAAAATGACTTCTAGACACTTTCTGATATTCTTTATAACACACTGTCTTTCCTCCCGAATGTCATAAATAGCGTTGATGCAATAGTAAGTTATTTGTTTGCCTGTGGAAGAGAGTAGAGAGTACAGTACTACGCCCATGACCCTCACGTCTGTTACCACAGGCAAGGGTCGTGGGAATGTGTGTGAGGAAATCATTGACTGATATCACGGAATAATTTATCAAACAATTGAATTGTTCATATCAGGACATTAGGCTTTTTGATTCACATAGCTAAGCCGCAATTGCTTGCTAATAATCTCAAACTTATCATTCTTTTATAATGATACAGTATTTTTTATACTTTAAATGAATTTGTAATAACTTAAATGATATTCAAGTTATACTAGTATGTTTTTACTATAACTGTTGTAATACTTGTAACGTAACCCATACCTTTTGTCCTAGTCATAAAAAACACTATTAATTAAACCACATTTTAAGTCATTTTATTAAATTCCCAACATGCTTTTCCCCATAGCTTCGTTTTGTTGCCGACGGGGGTGAGGTATTGAGGTATTAAGGTTTGTGGTGAGCTAGTGATGTAGCCAATGGGGGTGAGGTATTGAGGTATTAAGGTTTGTGGTGAGCTAGTGATGTAGCCAACGGGGGTGAGGTATTGAGGTATTAAGGTTTGTGGTGAGCTAGTGATGTAGCCAATGGGGGTGAGGTATTGAGGTATTAAGGTTTGTGGTGAGCTAGTGATGTAGCCAATGGGGGTGAGGTATTGAGGTATTAAGGTTTGTGGTGAGCTAGTGATGTAGCCAACGGGGGTGAGGTATCGAGGTATTAAGGTTTGTGGTGAGCTAGTGATGTAGCCAATGGGGGTGAGGTATTGAGGTATTAAGGTTTGTGGTGAGCTAGTGATGTAGTCAACGGGGGTGATGTATTGAGGTATTAAGGTTTGTGGTGAGCTAGTGATGTAGCCAATGGGGGTGAGGTATTGAGGTATTAAGGTTTGTGGTGAGCTAGTGATGTAGCCAACGGGGGTGAGGTATTGAGGTATTAAGGTTTGTGGTGAGCTAGTGATGTAGCCAATGGGGGTGAGGTATTGAGGTATTAAGGTTTGTGGTGAGCTAGTGATGTAGCCAATGGGGGTGAGGTATTGAGGTATTAAGGTTTGTGGTGAGCTAGTGATGTAGCCAACGGGGGTGAGGTATCGAGGTATTAAGGTTTGTGGTGAGCTAGTGATGTAGCCAATGGGGGTGAGATATTGAGGTATTAAGGTTTGTGGTGAGCTAGTGATGTAGCCAACGGGGGTGAGGTATTGAGGTATTAAGGTTTGTAGCGAGGTCATTGAGGTAGCTGGTGCAGAGCGACCTCTAGCGTGGGAGAAGCTCAAGGTCTTGAACATCTGACTGGAGATTTACATATATGCGGATTTATAGCCGCACACTAGACACGGACAAGCCGCGCTCTCCGACCACATGTATTACATCAGGGACTGACCTACAGCTACGTGCGACGCGATGCTGACGTGGGAACTGCGGGGTTGGTAAACTCAAACTGGTAGATCTAAAGCTTAGGATATCCTTGGGGGCTGTGTGGTTTGGACTACTAAAATTATCAGAAACATGATTAGTAGATTAGTACACTGGTAGGTTTTAAGCTACGAGTACCAGGAAAGGAGCAGTGATGTTTTGTCTAAACGAGCCAGAGTCTGATACCTGCAGCGGCACAGCGGTTAGACTGCTAATAAGTTGTTTGGGCAACTTAATTAATATCTACCCTCTACTCTAGACTCATCGAGTTTTAGACTAACGGAATAATAAGTGTATGGTACTGTGGTACAACAATAGCTACATGCTGCAATTTAAATTAAGTTATGAAGTACTGTTTATAAATTAAAATAAAAACCTTCCAAAGGAGCTACTCCACATACTAAGCTAATTTATAAGGAATATGTGTTCAAAATAATTAATTGTAATAACAGGTTTAACATAAAAATTGTTTTTATAAGCCTTCCCCTCCTTAATATGAATAACATTGTGCTTCATGGGTGCTTAACTTGTTTTTTTGCAACACAACGATTTTGGTTTTCTTGATAGAGCCAAATATTCTGTCTGCTGTTTAATTCCTAAAGTACTAATTGAGTGCTTTGACAATAATTCCGCAAAAAAATCATGTACATAAGCTTATCTTCCATAATCATAACATGGAAGACATCGTGGTTTGCTTATCACGTTTACTATTTTGGGTAAACAACTATTGTAAACAACAATGTGCGCAGCGACAACGTAACCAATGAGGTTTAACTGAGGCCCAATTAACGGAATAATCGATAGAGCTAAATAATATTTTTAAATTATATGTAATTTTAATCCTGTTTTACATACAATCTTTGGTTCAAAAATATGACAGACAGATGAGTGGTTAGACATAGTGGTTTTGACTAAACTAAATAATGACGATCAGCCGAAGATGTATAAATCATTTAAATCAAACGATCTAGCCACAGCCAATAAAATAATCGTATATCATTATTAGTATATAATGATAGTTAATCCTTGAAAATCTAGAGGAATCCTGATATGTATCAAAAGTACTAGAGAAAAGTAGCGAGCCATAAGATGGACTACAGCCCCCCCTACGTGTCCAACACGACGAACACGAGAATGCGATAGAGACACGGATACATCACCATGGATAGTATCGATAGTTAACATCGATACATCACCGGTCGATGCCCTTAGACATCGATCTTATCGGTGACAACTCTAGCATGAACTACACCCAGACCTTGACTAGCTGACTAGCTAGATCTGACCCACGGAGATGAAGTGTGGGATATCAAGAAGAGTAGGCCTACAGTATTTCGGTTAAAGGATACAAATAATGTGAAAAACAATTACTCTTTTTTTAACACTGAATGTTTTGAATTAATATTGAATGTCATCAAACAGTTATTTCTTGTATACAAACCCAATCATTTAATTCCTAAAATTTGTTTTATAATAATTTAGTATATAGAAGCATTGTTGCATGCCTAACGGTTACGGAAAAAATCGCAAAATAGTGTTAATTTAAAATTACCATGTTATTCTTATGGAGAATAAATACACTGTTGTAGCTTGCTTATCTATAAACATATTTTAATACAATTTTATTTTACTTCATTCTAAGCTGTTAATATTTTAATTAAAACCCCCTATTTTCTTCCCTGTAGCAGCAAACCTAAGTACTCATTAATATTAATGATATTAAAATAGGAAATAAATCTGACAATTTTAAGCGAATAATTTAGTGGAATTCCAGCCGTGTATATGGAAATTCGCTTAGTCTGCAGGTTTGCTGCGGCGGGGGTATTTACGTTATTGACATACTCTACTGTAAACATTCATAGCTATAATATAGTTCCTTCCATCCAAGTCATTGACTTGATCAGTAATGCAGTAAAACTATTTACATGTCACTCCGTTTCCCAGACACAATACCTTTTTAAAAAAATTTGAAAATTAAAGTCAATAAGTTGATGAATTATGCACCTAAAATAAAAAATTTCCTTATTTGCTCGATACCACAAGAATTTATTATTTGACAGTTCTCGTGTATCACAGGATTTGTTGCTGCTTTGTTCAAAATAGCTGTTTATAATGCTGCACCATGTTGGTAAACCTTGCAACTTTATAATGCTATTGAACATTATATAAACAACTTGTTTAATCGAAACAGCTGTTAAGATTCATGAATTCCTTTTAAATATGAAAATCTTATGGTTAACTCAGGCAACTCCAGAGCCAAACTGGGGCTGAGGACAGAGCCCGGAAGTCAGATCAGATTAAAAATTGCCCAATTTTCCTAGTTATTGCTTATTTTTTTTATTTATAAGAATCAGTGTACCAAATTTCAACCTCCTAGGTAAATTGGAAGTAGGAGAATTAGTGATTAGTGAGTCAGGGAGGGCTTTGCCTTTTATATGTATACTAGCTGTTTGCCCGTTCTACGTACGGGAATCTTGTAGTAAGTTGAAACCTTATATTCAGAACAGGAGTTGGTTTGCATATTTAGTGTGCATTTTTCCAGATATGCTGGCAAAACTATTACTGTATAGGAATATTCGCAAATACAATATCTGACAGTTTCAAAGCCAAAACGAATGCTTCGCAATTAAATGTCACCCGATCGTGTTAGTCCATATTTTATATCTAATGATAAAAGGAATTGCTTTATAGGTCTATGAGGCATAGCCCTAAGGTAGGCCTGTAATTGAAAGTTACTTTTGACACTGGTTAAAAGTAGTTAAACTACTACCTCAACCTCACTACTGCACATTTTACTTAACTACTTAACGTTTAAAAAAGAGGTTGGCGGCCTCTTTTAACCTTGCATTTGTAAAAGGAATTGCTTTATAGATTTATGAAGCATAGCCCTAAGGTAGGCCTGTAATTGAAAGTTACTTTTGACACTGGTTGAAAGTAGTTAAAATACTACCTCAACCTCACTACTGCACACTTTACTTAACTACATTACTTTTAAAAAAGAGGTTGGCGGCCTCTTTTAACCTTGCATTTGCCCGTCCACATAGACTAGCCGCCCGTGCGTGGAACGTTTTCAGCAAAGCAAGGCGGTACAGGACAAAGGTGAACTGTACTGATAAATTTTAGTGGCAGTGACCAGGATCCGAACATCCGAACCCACGACATCACTGCCTTGGGCCCGAAGTCCGCGACTCTACCGACTGAGCCACCGACTAATTCACTTTATTCGGGTTGAAAAGGCGCTCTTGTCTTTTCCACGAAACACTGAGAAATAAGGATATTAATGCGTTACCAACAGACATACACACACAAATACAAAATTGAATTAGGGGATTTGCTACGCTTTAACCAAAGCAAATTACAAACAAAATAATGATATGAAAGTTTTGATAGTGTCATTAAATTTTATGATAATCGTCTTTAGGCCTAATCAAACTGTAAAATTGGTGTGTAAATCCATTGGCAAATATATAGATAAGTAAATAAATACACAGTCCACAAAATATTGATACGTTATCAACGTCAAGCTTTAAACATTCATGATGTTTGCTAAAAAAAAATCTTTCACTAATGTTTTAACATTTTCATAGCATAAACTATGACTAATTTTGGAATCCAGACAGAAAATGCAAAAATTATACAGTAAGACATAAATTAAATTTAATAAGAAATAAGGTGCAGCACTAACGATAACTATAGTTGTAAATAGTGATGTGTTTGTACGTAAAAATGATTCTTAATGCTACCACCGTTTCTAAGGAAAAGTAGCAGTACCAAAAACCAACGTTTACATTTAAGAAAAGAACTATAGTACTTACAACCAATTCAAACTGTCCTTCTAATCAAACTGTATTATAGGTGTTAATCCGTTGGCAAATAAATAAATACACAAGCCACAAAACATGTAACATGTAACGTTAAAAAAGTTATTAATATTCCTTGTTTATTTTTAGTTTTCGAAAATCAATGTTATTTCCCATTAATAGCATTATTTGTAAGCAAATTTTAATGTTAACATATTAATGATAGTTTGAAGAAACCACCTTTATCCAAACAAATGTTTCTTATTTAAAAGATTACGTAATCTCTAAACGATAATCGGTACATATATCTAGCAAAAATTCGGAGGAAATGTGACAAAAAAAACACAAATCTGGGGTTTTGGACGTTTGTAATTTTACTTCTTAAGTAGGAAAAGTACCGACATCGTTGTCGAAATGTAAGTACTGTAAGTAGAAACCAAAGTGACACATTGGAAAAGCGAGTTTAGCTACATCTGTAAGTTAACCCTCTGTTACGATCACAGCGAAATCAGAAAGATCTTCCAAGATCGCAGCAACATCCACGATCACCCACTGCAGTTGTGATTTTTTACTTTGCACTTTACACAATTGTCCTTGAAGCGCCGTCAGTGAGTGGAAACCTTTTTTGTAAGCTATTGGTGACGATGATTAAAAATGTAAGTTTCCCAGCACTAATAAAACACTGATTCGCATTATTTCCCTGGTTATCAAAACTCAAGAACAATCGTTGCACTTGCGATTAATTAAACCGGTTAAGTAAGGCACCAAGTTTTTAATCTCACTGTTTGGATGTGCAAACAAAACTTGATCGGAAATGGTTGCGGTATTTGTAAACAACTTTTAATGTAAACATATCAGTGACAGCTAGAAGTGAGAACTAATCCAAACAGCTGATCGTTATTTCATAAAAGTAATAGTTAGGATAAAATTTGACAAAAATCGAACAAAATTGGGTTTTTGATGGTTCGTTATTTTGTTTTCAAAGAAGCAAGGCCATGTTTTTATAGCCAAAGACACTCTCGCCATTTCAGTAAATACAGAAAAATGATTAGAACCTTGATCGGTACTCTAGTTTTCTAGGAGTAGGCCGCGTAACATGACATTTTGGCGTTACAGACGGAACCACAGAATGGACTAACAGACAAACAGACAGACAGACAGAAATTGAGATAAGACTCGTTTCGGCTTTCTTATGCTATGAAACATTAAAATAACCAAAAACTGCATGATTCTTAGCATTGTACAGACAAAACTGTAATTTTATTTGTATAGATATCTATACTTATTTAACGCAAGCAGGATTTTTGTGACAATTACTCCTCTGAAACTACTGAACCGATTGACAAGTTTTTGGTGTCATTGGAAAGAGCCTAACATGAAGTTGTGCAGGAAACTTTCTTTTTAGGGAAATAATTAGAGAGTGAGGCTCTGGGGCTCCTTAAAGTTTTGTATTTTTCTATAAGATTAACATGGGAAACAAACATTGTTTTGAAACTCCAGCTGTTGTCAGAAATTGAATATTAAAAATTTGTCTCCATGGAAGCATGAGAAAATTCACAATGTTTACATTTGCTTTGACATTTAAATGTAAACAACCAGAACTGTAAAATGCCTATTTCACAATTTCAGACAGCTGATTCAAAAAAATTAAACAACTATGTGGTAGGTTTATTTAATCTTAAACTTAATGATATATAAATTATTATAAATCTATTTCAATGATTATGAAACAGATTTTTCCCGTTGCCAAGCAAAAATGAATAGTGAGAAGAACATGTTAATTGTTAACCGTCAATGTGTAAATTATCTATATTGTATTAAAAATGTGTATAGTTTTGGATATTGGTTTGTGATTAATGATATAAGTTATCAGTTATTGAATTTTTATTTTTAGGATTTGGCATATGAGTAAGTCTATAATAAACAACACCATTTCAGAAATCTGCCAGTTTTTGCCTAACTCTGTCCTGTAGAGTTTAAAGTAGCCTACACCATATTGTCTACAAATTGGCTAAATAACTTAGGTATGGTACTTTATAAAAGCTGACAGCCTTTTTACGTTGACTTAAATTGTAAGCTTACCTTTTCCCGTCCATGGGCAGTTTGATTGTTAATAATTAACCCTTTAAACTGGAATAGGACTGTTATGTAAATAGTGAGTATTTCCATTAGTTAATGATCTTTTAGTTGACTCTTTTAAAATCATCGGAATTATGAGTATTATTAGTTTGTAAACAAGTTATTTGTTAATAAATAACTCCTGTACTTCTTTACAATTGCTCGATTTCGAGCAACATGTACACTAGTATAGATATAAAACGTGATGTATATAAAACTTGCATATATAAAAATTTGAACAGATGGTGTTTTTGTATTCTGAGGACATCAAAATGAAAAAGTAAATCGGTCGCGGGTCCATGTCTTACCATGAGACCTACGGTAATAGCTTATTCCCTATATGGGAAATTCGCTGAAACGATTAATTAAATTCCAAAGAGTGGAGAAATTAAACAATTGTCCATAATAGAAGTCCTAAACAGTGCAGATCAACTGGTGAAACTTGCTGGAAACTTCCTCCAGGAATATAAACCATAAGTTACCTTTAAAAGTCTGTCAAGGCAGTTCACCGCACTCAATGGATTACTTCCATTAGTTACGCAATCTTTAATAATGTTAATTAATCGATTACTATGTGAGAGTTATTCATCTTAAATTCACTCCTTTAATAATTACTCGATTTCGATAAATGGGTACACTACTAGTAGGGAGTACATCTGACAAATGCAAGGAAATATTTCACGGAAAATTTGATAGAGCAAATGAAATTTTGCATATTCTGCCTGCAGGTTTGCTCCGGCTAGGGTATTTTATCTTTATAATTTATTATTGCACTTAAAATTGATATCGTAATTTTATTTCACTAGCCTTTATCAAGTTATGATAACAGAGAATAAAAGAAAAATTTAGTTTTATATATTTTGACCCGAAACTGAAACTGAATTCAATAGACCATAGTGCTATATGCAACCATCGTCCTTGGATACTGCAATAAGGCCACACAAAAAAATAGTTATGTGTGGCCTTGTACTGCAATAGACTTATTAATGTAAAGTCTTGTACGTTTTATAACGTTTCTTTCATGTTCGTCAAGCCTTGCGTTGATGATAATTAAATAAATGTTTCTCGTTTATATAAGGGCAACTGTCTAAATTTATCCCTACTCTTCAGTTAAATTATCAGGCGACACACTAGTTTACAAACAAGGCATTCAGTCAAAAGATTTATAGTAAAAATGTATTAAATATGAAAAGTGAATATCAATTTGCATTCTTTGTACAGGACTGCAACATAAATAAACATTGTATTCAGCTAAACCAATAGGTATGATAATAAATGTATAAAGGATTGTGATTTAATCTATGATACAACAAACTTGGATTTGATACCTTTCAACAGGTTGTTTAAAATAAAAATGTTTTGTGCTATAGGGTAAACAATGCCGAAACTTACCTTACTCAATGATATTAGATGTTCTGGCTATGTTGCAGGTTTTATTTTGCCTTCAGTTTATACTTACTACATTAGTACGTTGAAGCGTTGTTGAAGTATTGTCTTGGACGCTGTATTGAAGGCGCCAAGGTAGGAAACCAACAGATATTTGATGCTGTTTCTAGTTTGTACAGTACATTTGCATATTCTTCGTATGAAGATTTTTTGAAAACTTTTTGTTTCCTAGATTGGTTTAACTGACTGAATAAAATTTTGACTGTGCTCTTTATAACAATATGAACATTAGGTAGTTTTTATTTGTTTCAATGTTCTTGTTTTCTGTTATTTCCAAAGAGATCAAAATATTTTACGATGGAAAAGATCGAATTAAGCATCAAAGTACTAACCTACCTTTCAAAATAATTTTCTATTCGATTCTTTTAATTATTTTATAGATTTTCTCATTTTATTGTGATTGAATCTGTGTTAACAAACTATGACAATTTTAAGCAGTTTACTTTTTACAATAAGCTTCTACAATAAAATATCAAAAGATATCTTTTATTTCATGTTGGCATTACCAACTTGCTTACTTCTTTAAATATGAACTAGTAAAACAGAACAGAACAGTAGGTTTGTTACATTTTATTTAAAAAATATCACACTTGCTATACCTAATAATATCACATTATTAACTCTAAAACTATGTTTCACCACACACTATGTGGCTTCGCTCAGTCCGATAATGTAATTGGTAATGCCTTTGTAATAATCAATGGTCGTAGGAGATGGAGACTGATTCGAAACATCTGTAACAAAAAGAATTATAATCAGTATAACCTGCCGATTCATAATGGTGACTTTATTTTTTATTAATAATTATTGCAATGGACAAAACCATTGACTATACACTTCTACGGACCATATACAGGGTCTGAACCAGTCTAACGATAGGTGTCTCAAATTGATTACGGAAGAACGGCTTAACGTACAAGGATGAAATGAAATTATTTCCCGCTAAATCGACCCAAATGAATAACATAAAGATATTTTTAACTTAGGTGTCTCAAATTGATTACGGAAGAACGGCTTAACGTACAAGGGTGAAATGAAATTATTTCCCGCTACATCGACCCAAATGAATAACAAAGATATTTTTAACTTAGGTGTCTCAAATTGATTACGGAAGAACGGCTTAACGTACAAGGGTGAAATGAAATTATTTCCCGCTAAATCGACCCAAATGAATAACATAAAGATATTTTTAACTTAGGTGTCTCAAATTGATTACGGAAGAACGGCTTAACGTACAAGGGTGAAATGAAATTATTTCCCGCTAAATCGACCCAAATGAATAACATAAAGATATTTTTAACTTTTTCCCAATTCAGGGTGTGCCGAAGACTGAGGGTCACTAGCTCGAAACTCGGAATTTTCAAATGTAAACATATGTCATGTTATACATCATTTTAAAGGTATTTGATAGACAAACATTTTGGAAAAAACAGAAATGAATTATCTTTTTCCGTATCAAAATGGCGGCATGTTGGAAGGTATGGGGGTTTAGTGAGTGGGAGAAAATTTCGCGCCGTTCCGGCCAAACCTCGCATGCGGGGTTGGTTCGGCAGATTGGCCACAACCTAAACCCCAACTCTCACTTGTTAGCTGCGGAGAGCTACCTTCTGCCACTGGGTGTTGGTCCACCTACAGAACCAAGTGAGGGGGGCCCTAGACTAAGGTGTAATGCGATCCGTGCCAAGAGTCTTGTGGCACTGGGGGCCTAATATTCAGTGTCTTAACGGAGCCTTCTGGGAACCAGGGGTAACCCAGTCGTACACACCCCTTACCTCTCTAATCGGGTCACTGGGGAGGTGGACTTAAATACCCGGTATTCGTGAGAACAATGTAGACAGTCTGACCCAAATGGAGGAGGAAGGTCTACTGAAATATGACGATGACGACAAGCTCGCAGAAACCGGAAAGGAACGAAAACGACTTTCCAGGGGCGAGTTGCAAAGAAGGAGGATAGCGGATGCTTTAGCCAAAGGCGAAAAGGTGCTATCCAGAAGTGAGAGGAGGCTGGTGTGGGCTGCCAAGCACCCTAACTCTGCTGCCTGCAAAGCCAGTTCCTCCGGGAACTAGGATGCTGGGAAAAAGCAGAGCAAGGGTGGTACCCCAAAAGCTGACTCTAATGAAGCCTCCAGGAAGAAAGGTGGAGGCTGTGCTGACGTAGCCTCAAAGGATTGGCTGGTCAAGCAAGTTCAGGAGCTGAGTCCTTTCAGGGAAATCTCGCTACGGCTTGCCCCAGCCAGAGACCTTGTGAAAGCTGTGAAGGTATATTTAGGTGCCCAGCCCTACAAGGTCTGCGTATGAGATCCCTCGTACGAAAAACGACTTTCCAGGGGTGAGTTGCAAAGACGGAGGATAGCGGATGCTTTAGCCAAAGGCGAAAAGGTGCTATCCAGAAGTGAGAGGAGGCTGGTGTGGGCTGCCAAGCACCCTAACTCTGCTGCCTGCAAAGCCAGTTCCTCCGGGAACTAGGATGCTGGGAAAAAGCAGAGCAAGGGTGGTACCCCAAAAGCTGACTCTAATGAAGCCTCCAGGAAGAAAGGTGGAGGCTGTGCTGACGTAGCCTCAAAGGATTGGCTGGTCAAGCAAGTTCAGGAGCTGAGTCCTTTCAGGGAAATCTCGCTACGGCTTGCCCCAGCCAGAGACCTTGTGAAAGCTGTGAAGGTATGTTTAGGTGCCCAGCCCTACAAGGTCTGCGTATGAGATCCCTTGGCCTATTGATGGGAGATCAAAGGGAAGAACAGGTCACCATAGTCAAGAGGCTCTCACGGTTCACCAAGGACCTGGGATTTGACGGAGAATGAGGACCTGTGAACGAGGGTGCACAATAAGCTGTTCTAGCTGCGATGCAATCCCATGGTAACTTGTAAGCCTGGCCCTCTGTTAAAAAAAAAAAAAAAAAAAAAAATGGCGGCAGTTTTTTTGAAAAAAAAATCAATTTTTTTTAATACTCTGTGTTTCCTATACCAATGCTTAGCCCATCTCCAGTTGAATTTTCTTGAATAACAAAAAACCAAATTTTCCTATGTCAAATGCATGTTATTTGGGTTTGACGTGGTTCAGCCATGGTTCAACACCTAATGAAACGGGGCCTTTATTGTTAAACCCAAATAACATGCATTTTATATAGGAAAATTGGGTTTTTTGTCATTTACAAAAAACTAAAAGAGATACGAAGAAAGTGTAAATACAAAGTTGTTAGGAATTAAAAAACCTATAAAATGATGTACCACTTGACATATGTTGCTATTTGAAAATTTTAAACGATGAGCATATATGCAAACTTTCAAAAATAATTTTTTTTTATGTTTATCATTTCAAAAAAACCGTTACTTGTAGCATATCAAAGTAAAGATAATTTCATAACTATAATTGGTATGGCAATTCAACCGGAGAAGGGCTAAATAGGAAACACCGGGCATTGGTATAGGAAACACAGAGTATTAAAAAAAATATAGATTTTTTTTTCAAAAAAACTGCCGCCATTTTGTAACGGAAAAAGATAATTAATTTCTGTTTTTGCCAAAATGTTTGTCTATCAAATACCTGATGTATAACATGACATATGTTTACATGTGAAAATTCCGAGATTCGAACTATAGTGGCCCTCAGTTTTTGGCACACCCTGTATTGGGAAAAAGTTACAAATATTTTTACGTTATTCCTTAGGGTCAATTTAGCTGGAAATAATTTTATTTCATCCTTGTAGGTTAAGCCGTTTTTCCGTAATCAATTTGAGACACCTCTCATGAGACACCCTGTATAAATGTGAACGGATGGTGTTTTTGGTCTCTAGGGACCTCAAAATGGAAAAGTAAATCGGTCACGGGTCCAGGTCTTACCATGAGTACTACGGTAATAGCTTATATCATATAATGGGAAATTCGTTAAAATAGGTTTTACTCATTTTTTTCTCCCCAAAATATAAAATTTACTGGTTTTATTCTAGACCATTTTTTATAGCTAAAAAACGAAGCTAACGAACGAATTGAGTATGTGTATCAAGGTCTTCTTCAAGGTTAATGGTTGCAGAAAAACCTCAAAAAATTTTAATTTGAAATTCCTATGCTATTCTTATGGGAAATAAGTAAATTGTAGTTTAATTGTTTGTGTAGGCTATATACAGGGTGTTTTTTTTTTTTTTAAACTTGCATCTTTATTTATGTAAAAACCGCAATAGATAGAAATATGCAGTTTGCGGGAATCATCTATTGACGTAGGGGGCCCAATTGTTTTGAATTCAACGTTACATTCACATTCCCCCCCTTTCCCCCCCTGCCCCCAACTTATTGTTTTTAAATAGCAAGGTGCCCCTTGTGACATATCAAATGAAAGAGCATGAAAAAAGAAAATGTTTGATTTAAAAAAATAAAAAATCAGTTCATAAATTTGCGAGATATTTCCCCCCCCTTTCCACGGAACTTGATTTTTTTTAATAGCAAAGTACCCCTTGTAACATATCAAATGAAAGAGCATGAAAAAAGAAAATTTTTGGTGAAAAAAAATTAAAATCGGCTTATGAATTTGTGAGATAATCCCCCCCATTTTCCCCTACCCATAACTTGTTTTTTAATAGCAAGGTACCCGCCCTTGTGACATATCAAATGAAAAATAAATTTCACCAAAAATTTTCTTTTTTCATGCTCTTTCATTTGATATGTCACAAGGGGTACTTTGCTATTACAAAAAAATCAAGTTCCGGGGAAGGGGGGGGGAAATATCTCGCAAATTTATGAACCGATTTTTAATCGTTTTTCATCAAACATTTTCTTTTTTCATGCTCTTTCATTTGATATGTCACAAGGGGTACCTTGCTATTTAAAAAAAATAAGTTGGGGGCAGGGGAGGAAAGGGGGGGAATGTGAATGTAACGTTGAATTCAAAACAATTGGGCCCCCTACGTCAATAGGTGATTCCCGCAAACTGCATATTTCTATCTATTGCGGTTTTTACATAAATAAAGATGCAAGTTTTAAAAAAACACCCTGTATATATTTTGATCAAATTTAGCAAATGTATTTATTTCATACTAAGCTATTACAGTTTCTATTTAAAAAAAACCTTCTTTATTGCCTTCCCTGTGGCAGAAAACCTACGTACTCGTAAAAACCTAATGTTACTTAAATACACTTCTGTTACTTAAGTACATCCGACAATTTTAAGGAATTATACTAATGATTATCCAACACAGGGCAAATGGAATTTCGCTTAGTCTGCAGGTTTGCTGATGGGGAGGTTTACTACTTTCTCCCAGGTTCCAGGAGCAGAGAAAAAAGTATTTAACAAAACATTAATAGACGTTAATATTATTTTATTTTTGTGTGTAGACAACTACCTAAATATTCGAGCGGATCAATTATATTTTCGTTGTAACTTTGTACATTTATATTATGCCATTGAGTATACATGGACTTAAACGCTTCACTTGCAGCTTATTTTGAGTCTATATAGTTAAACTAATGTAGAAAGTTAAAATATCACAGTTCGTTGTTTTTATTATTGTTTGACTTAATTCAGAAGTAGTTTTAAAAATACAGTAAAATTCCATTAGTTCTAAGAAATTAAAATTATGTTTATTTTATTTAAGGTAAAGTAAATCTAATCAACGAACTCTGTAAAAACCCCGTTGTATAATACTCCTTTAATCTATGATACTAACCATAAGCTTTCGGTTCATAGGGTCATAGCCCTAAATCAACAAATAAAAACATCAATATATTACTCCTAGGTATATTGCCTATTTGTGTCTGTCTGTTTGTATGAGCTAGACATAAAAACTACTGAACCGACTGGGCTCAAATTGCACACAAATGAAGCTACAGCTCCGAGGATACATATAGAACTATTCCCGCTTTGATAATCATCTAGGTCTCTGCCTCAGGCTGCGGCCACACGGGCGTTTTTTCACGCTGCGTTCTTGCGTGAAAAAACGCCCGTGTGGCCGTAGCCTCATGGGCTTTCAAAAATTTGAGGTGAGAGAAATATAAGTAAATATTGTTTAATGGTATCCATGGTAACAAAGAACAAGCCTACAAAGTTTAAAAATATAAAACTAGAATTAAAAAGTGTCAAAATGAATTTTGATTTCACAATTCCACAAAGCTGGTTCAAACATATTAAACGGAGACGGTATGTATCATAAACATAAACTAGGGGGCGTTCGCAGAATCATCCCCAAAATTGAGTGGAGTCATCAGGGTTCATATTATATTGTTATTGATCTTCTCCACCGAGCTTCATAATTATTATAGTTTTAAGTGAAGACAACATTTGTGTAGATAGATATTGTGGTAATTAGATTGGCTACACATTGTTTCGTAGTGAAGGGGAGTAAAAAACACAGAGATGTCATTTTAGGCCTTTTTGGAGATATGCATTAACATTTTAAGTTTAAAACTTTCTGGGTGTGTCATCAATTTTTTCTCAAACAGGGTGGTACAGTTCCAGCTCGTGAAAATCTAGAAACCACCCATTACAGTTTCGGATTCTACCATTTTGGCTACTGATAACTTCATAACAGGACTTCGTGTGATGGTGATTGTATAAGTGAAAACACGAAATATATAGCATTCTCTTAGATCTGAGACCGTGATAACTGCCGAAACACAACTAACTAGCCAACTAGATGAATATACTCAGTAAAAGAATTTAACATGTTATTTTACAATATCAAATTTATAGATTGACTTAAATTAATTGTAATTTGACTTAATTTTGATTTCAATGAATGGGAGCATTTCAAAATAAACATTTTTACAAAAGCTATATATTAACATTCACATTCACATTGATTCCAGCGATTAAACCACAGCCAATGGAATAAACCAGTATTATATTGTCTGTGGTTCATACCATAACCCATGTGTTACACGTTGATAGTTTTTATAACCAATCGAAGCGAAGATTAAGACGTTGGTTTTTGGCTAAAATTGCTGTGCTTCTTAGTGGTCCTTTTTTATATTGGCAAGATCTAACTATTTGCTACGTAGCGGCATTTAAAACACATCATAAAATCCACTATTAATTATTGAAGGAAACGGCGTATGGATGATATGTAAATTTTGTTAACGTGTATGGTTTTCATTCAAACTAACTTATCACTTTTTTATGAAAGCTAATAAAAAAATTCAGCTTTTCTCAAGTAAACCTATCGCATAAAAAACAATATCAACTAAGACACTATTATTAAAAAATATGTATTTATTAGCATGTAAACACGTCAACTTTGATCGCATCAAAACTCTTGGTTTGGTTCTTATGAAACCTCACAAGATTCATATATTAATTCACAAACCAGTTCATCGATGATATACGGGCTACTAAAAAGATTAAAAATAAGCTTTTCCTAAGTAAGCCTAGGACACTTCAAACACATTTTCAAGTGTTAATTTAGTTGGATGGTCCGAAAGTAAACATGTTTGTTTTATTATTCAAAATAGAACGGTCAATAAACGTCCAAACAAGATATTACGGCTATTAGTATAAGATTCAAGCTAGTGTCGTCATTTGATTATACCGGGTGTCCACAAAGTCTTGGCCTGATTTAATAGCTTTTCTGTACGAAAACCATTAGAGCCACGCTTAACTTGTATGCTTTGTTTTAAACGAAATTTAATTAAGTTTTATTTGATAAAATTGGGTTACACCTAAACAGCTGATTGACAACAATACAGTTATGATTCAATACAATAACAAATCAGAAATGGCGAGTTTACATCAAAAGTCACAGTGTGTTTTGTTGTTTTACGAAACCCAATCCCCTATAGCAGTTCGACGACTTTCCATTTCCATTTAAGTGGGAAGGTTGGTTAACAGACACAATAAATGTAGAATTTGGGGGAGTGAAAATCCCAGGATCGTGGTTGAAAATGAAAGAGACAGTCCAAAACTAAATCTTTGGTGCGGTGTAATGCATGATGGATAATCATTGGACCATTATCTTTGGGGAATAAAATGTGAATAGGTTTGAATACTTGGATATGTAGGTGTTGTATATAGTCCCTCAGTTAGAAGAATTGCAAACTATGATAATTTTCCAGCAACATGGCGTTCCGCCTCATTGGGCTAAAAAATGTGTGAGTTATTTTTTAAATCTCCACTTCCTCGGACGCTGGATCGGGCGTGATGTCCCGACAAAATGGCCACCTTGTTCTTTTGATTTCACCCTCATGGATTTCTTTTTGTGAGGATTTGTCAAGGACACTATCTATTCTTCCCAGGTTCCTAATTTACACACACTGCGGGAGAAATTCAGATATTCTGTGGTGTCTTGACCCAGGATATGCTGACTAAAATCTGGGACAAACTGAAAAGACGGATAGAAGATCTACAGGCCACTGGAGGCGCACGAGTATAGTTGTGTTACGTTTATACATATTTATAAAATCTTAAGAAGTTGCTTGTTACATCTGTAAATGAATCTTTATCCTACCATCACTCGTTTTCATACCATGCGGTTTCTTTATCAGACCAAGACTTTGTGGACACCCTGTACCTATTTATGATCCTCACAGTTTCTGTTCTAATATCTGTGGAATATTGCTATCAAGTATTTCTTGATCTACTGCATTCAAAAGCCAACAGCTGATCTTATGCCTTTGTTATGTGTCAAATACTGCTTCCATAAGGATTACATTGAAACCTTGAGACCCAGTGGGACGGATTCGTGAGATATTTTTCTAACACCATATAGATGTTGGCACTCACCGATATGGTCTTTGTCACCATGTGCAAATTTAAAACGATTGATTCAGCCGTCTAGGAGGAGTTTGCGTATTACGAAATGCATAAGAGTCGAGGTATATTGAGCCGTATTAATAAAGAAGAGGTAAACCTTTTACTTGAGAAAATTCGAGGAAATCCTTCTATCTGTATTAATAAAAACTAAAGCAAAACCTTTTGCTTTAGAAGTAAAAGGTAATCTATAGAAATTTGAGGTTTTGCTCATGACTTGAGTAAATGGTTATTAATAAAACTCACCATTTACTTTTTCTTTTAAGTAAATCCTTCAAAAATGATGCATCTGATCAGTAGCAGATTATACGTTTAAGTAAAAGGTGTGTGGTGGTTTTACAGTGTGGTGCTAAATTTTAGCGAATTTCCTAAATAGGGAAAAAGCTATTCCGTAGGTCTCATGGTAAGACCTAGACCCATGACCCATTTACTTTTCCGTTTTCAGGTCCCCAGAGGCCAAAAACCTCCTCCGTTCAAATTCATATACATGTTTGCCCGTTAGCACGATAACTCGAGCAAAGGTGATCCGATTTTGATTAAATTTGGTGCAAACGTGTAAACCTACGTTTATTCTAAGGGATTCGCGAATCAGCATAATAGGATATGGAAACGATGGTTTATGAGCGGTTTTATAGGGTAATTGGATTTTAAAATTTTTACCCTAAAAACATAGATTTTAGCAACTTCTTTCCACGCCATTTTGTAGAGTTTAAAAAAAACTATTAATTTAGTATATAAAAGCGATATTATGCGCCTAATGGCTACGGAGAAAATAAAAAAAATGTAAATTTAAAATTTCCATGTTATTTTTATGGAGACATTTTTAAACTGTTGTAGTTTTCTTGTTTATGACCATTTTTTGATCAAATTTGCATTCTATCATACTAAACTATTACATTTTATAAAAAAAAAACCTTTTTACCCTCCCTGTAGCAGTAAACCTAAGTACTCAGTTAAACTAAAGCTATTTAAATAGGGAATGGATGTGATATTGGAGACATTTTAGAGTACATCCAATCAGGCAAATGGAAATTTACTTAGTCTGCAGGTTTGCTGTGGCGGGAGTATTTTGTTTACCTCCTACAAAGCTATCAACATTTCAATAAAAACACACCTCAACACCTTCTTTGAATCAGCAAACCTAGGTACTCATTAAAATTAATATTATTTAAGTAGGAAATAAATCTGACAATTTTCAGGGAATATTTTAGAAGAAATCCAGCCAGAAAAGGAAATTTATTTAGTCTGCAGCTGCGGCGAGGGTTTCTGTGGTTATACAGTGCTGCATGCTATCTACCAAGTGACAAATAACATATGTTTAGTATTCATTTGTTTGTGTTGTGTTTGTAAATATTTACAAAACTAATCACAAAGCATATATGATGATTTCTATAAACAAATTTATTATGTACCCGACTAACTATTATCATCAACCAAATTCTATGTCTAGAAAGGGGTTAAGATTCTAGGGGTAAAATCCGGGGTAAAATTCCGGCCCACACACTCTAGATTTTATAATTTAGTTTGTTATGATTAAATTTAAAGCCAGATGCAAAACCATTACACGGAGTTGGCACAGTTAAGCCTTCGAGGAAAATCAGTAGACAAAAATAGACAGGATCAGACGTGTAACATGTGATGTTCCTAAAGAACCATTTACTTCCGAGCAGAAGGATTTGCTCGGAAGTAAAAGGTAATCATTATTAATACGGTTTGAAGGATATGCTTTTACTTTTACCTTTTACTAGAAGCAAATGCTTTTGCTTCATACCTTTTCCTTTTAAGCATATCCTTCTTTTTATTAATACGGCTCAATGAGCCGTATTAATAAAAAGAAGGATAAATACCTTTTACTAGAAGCAAATGCTTTTGCTTCATACCTTTTCCTTTTAAGCATATCCTTCTTTTTATTAATACGGCTCAATGAGCCGTATTAATAAAAAGAAGGATATGCTCAAAAGGAAAAGGTATGAAGCAAAAGCATTTGCTTCTAGTAAAAGGTAAAAGTAAAAGCATGTCCTTCAAACCGTATTAATAATGATTACCTTTTACTTCCGAGCAAATCCTTCTGCTCGGAAGTAAATGGTTCTTTAGGAACATCACATGTTACACGTCTGATCCTGTCTATTTTTGTCTACTGATATCCCTCGAAGGCTTAGCTGTGCCAACTCCGTGTAATGGTTTTGCATCTGGCTTTAAATTTAATCATAACAAACTAAATTATAAAATCTAGAGTGTGTGGGCCGGAATTTTACCCCGGATTTTACCCCTAGAATCTTAACCCCTTTCTAGACATAGAATTTGGTTGATGATAATAGTTAGTCGGGTACATAATAAATTTGTTTATAGAAATCATCATATATGCTTTGTGATTAGTTTTGTAAATATTTACAAACACAACATAAACAAATGGATACTAAACATATGTTATTTGTCACTTTGTAGATAGCATGCAGTACTGTATAACCACAGAAACCCTCGCCGCAGCTGCAGACTAAATAAATTTCCTTTTCTGGCTGGATTTCTTCTAAAATATTCCCTGAAAATTGTCAGATTTATTTCCTATTTAAATAATATTAATTTTAATGAGTACCTAGGTTTGCTGATTCAAAGAAGGTGTTGAGGTGTGTTTTTATTGAAATGTTGATAGCTTTGTAGGAGGTAAACAAAATACTCCCGCCACAGCAAACCTGCAGACTAAGTAAATTTCCATTTGCCTGATTGGATGTACTCTAAAATGTCTCCAATATCACATCGATTCCCTATTTAAATAGCTTTAGTTTAACTGAGTACTTAGGTTTACTGCTACAGGGAGGGTAAAAAGGTTTTTTTTTATAAAATGTAATAGTTTAGTATGATAGAATGCAAATTTGATCAAAAAATGGTCATAAACAAGAAAACTACAACAGTTTAAAAATGTCTCCATAAAAATAACATGGAAATTTTAAATTTACATTTTTTTTATTTTCTCCGTAGCCATTAGGCGCATAATATCGCTTTTATATACTAAATTAATAGTTTTTTTTAAACTCTACAAAATGGCGTGGAAAGAAGTTGCTAAAATCTATGTTTTTTGGGTAAAAAATGTTAAAATCCAATTACCCTATAAAACCGCTCATAAACCATCGTTTCCGTATCCTATTATGCTGATTCGCGAATCCCTTAGCATAAACGTAGGTTTACACGTTTGCACCAAATTTAATCAGAATCGGACCACCTTTGCTCGAGTTATCGTGCTAACGGGCAAACATGTATATGAATTTGAACGGAGGAGGTTTTTGGCCTCTGGGGACCTGAAAACGGAAAAGTAAATGGGTCATGGGTCTAGGTCTTACCATGAGACCTACGGAATAGCTTTTGCCCTATTTAGGAAATTCGCTAAAATTTAGCACCACACTAAAACCACCACACACCTTTTACTTAAACGTATAATCTGCTACTGATCAGATGCATCATTTTTGAAGGATTTACTTAAAAGAAAAAGTAAATGGTGAGTTTTATTAATAACCATTTACTCAAGTCATGAGCAAAACCTCAAATTTCTATAGATTACCTTTTACTTCTAAAGCAAAAGGTTTTGCTTTAGTTTTTATTAATACAGATTGAAGGATTTGCTCGAATTTTCGCAAGTAAAAGGTTTACCTCATCTTTATTAATACGGCTCAATAGCTCCGCTCAATAAATGACGTCACTCGCCCGAATGTCAAATATTATTTAACATTACTTAAATGGAACTGTCAAACTAGGTCATTAGTATATACTATTCTTTCAGTTACGTCATATGTTTATGTTTATGATTTATACTTAATCTGTTCTAATATTTGTGAAATGCTGTATTAATATTTTTTTTAAATAAATTATTTATGAATATAAGAAATAATTAAGATTTTATAATCATTGCCGTATCAACCTAGGCTCCTATCCTGAGTTTTATGATAATTATTTTTTTGTATATTTTTGAGTAAACAGTAATATAATACTCCTGACACAGCAAACCTACAGACTAAACGAATTTCCATTTGACTATAATAATTCTAATAAAATGTGTTAGAACATTGCACTATTGACAGGTTTGGAACTATATTGATAGCTATTCGTTTACAGTACAAATCATTAAACATTTAGATTATACCTTAAATTCTATCATTGTTTTTGTATCCTAGGTAGCCTAAATAAGTGTTCAGAGTCTGAGTTAACAAAAACGTACTATTACCAAGTTAAACAGTTCAATTTCGTTTCTAAATTAAGTGTTAGGAGTGAAGCCATTTATAAGGCATTTTCAGAGAACCAACATAGTCTCTTTTGCATTCTGACCCTGTTGCAAGGCACGGGTATAGCTGCTACTGTAAGGATAAATTCGTAAGTTGTTAGGTTAGGTAATGTTTTTATGACTTAAGCAATTTCCTTAAATAAGACAGCTGTTCAACAATAATCATTAAGACCGAGTTACAGTCAACAAATCAGGTAATTGTTCAAAGGATTGTTTATATAAAGCTGTAAACTAACTTCAAATATGAACCAATTCTCAATAAAGTTAAATAAAATCAGTCTCAAGTTAGTTGGAACAAATTTACTATTTCTTTTTCAACACACAATGTTTACATTTATGTTTCTTTAAATTATCATAATTAAACATCTGTTAATATATCTGAAATACAAGTCATATCTTTACAAAGAGGATAATATTGAATTATATAACAATATTACATTTTATAACACACTCCCCCTTTTTTTTGCGAGGTCGCAAAATAAGAAGTCTTCATTCAGTCCTTCTCCGGTAACTTCCAGTGGGTACAGTCGTTGTATGGGTCTTAGTATTAAACCCTTTTTAGTTTTTACTTTTCCCAACCGAACTTTGCCGTCTTTCCCTGGGAACAGTTTTATTACAATACCCAAAGGCCAAGTAATTCTTCTTCTGTCTTCAATTTGAACCAATACCACGTCTCCAACTTTAATATCGTCGGATTTTAACTTGTTGGACGATTTCAGGAACCCCAAATACTCCTTTTTGAAACGGGAGTTCATATTGTCTCTTAGACTTTGAATATATCTCCATCTTGTTTTCAAACTGGTTCTCTCTAGGATGTCCAAGTCCGTGACTTCATTTCCCACATACTTGAAAACATGAAGAAATCTGAGTGCGGTCTGTTTATTCAAAGTCTAAGAGACAATATGAACTCCCGTTTCAAAAAGGAGTATTTGGGGTTCCTGAAATCGTCCAACAAGTTAAAATCCGACGATATTAAAGTTGGAGACGTGGTATTGGTTCAAATTGAAGACAGAAGAAGAATTACTTGGCCTTTGGGTATTGTAATAAAACTGTTCCCAGGGAAAGACGGCAAAGTTCGGTTGGTAAAAGTAAAAACTAAAAAGGGTTTAATACTAAGACCCATATACAACGACTGTACCCACTGGAAGTTACCGGAGAAGGACTGAATGCAGACTTCTTATTTTGCGACCTCGCAAAAAAAAGGGGGAGTGTGTTATAAAATGTTATATTGTTATATAATTCAATATTATCCTCTTTGTAAAGATATGACTTGTATTTCAGATATATTAACAGATGTTTAATTATGATAATTTAAAGAAACATGAATGTAAACATTGTGTGTTGAAAAAGAAATAGTAAAAAAGCAATTATATAAAATGTTAAAAAGATAAAATGTTAAAAATGGTTATTTTGTTCATGCAAATGTAAGGGATTTGAAGGTACCACAAAAATATTTTAAAACCTGCTCGAATTGTGTAGAGTTTTGAAATGTTCATTGCAAAAATGGGCAAGTAATATAAAATCAAACGTTTCATCCTCTTCGTGTGACACTTTTTTCTATATAAAAATGTAAGTCCTAAGGACATATTTAGTTAAAAAAGATGATAATTATTATAAAACAGGTTTAGTACGAACAATCAACAACTTTAAGGTCCATGGATGGTAATTTGTGTGCATAGCCAGAGCCTATAGTTTTCATATTATATAGAGGTGAAGAGGTTTTAACGTAATGTGAAATAAGTTAATTTATGAAATGTCGTTCTACGAGCCCTAGAGGAATCTAGCTAATAGGCGCTTCTTACTCCAGAGTGCTGGTTAACGTTCTGTTTTGTAAACATAATATTCATTTAATCCGTTACTCCCTACGGCTGGTTTTCATCCCAAATATTATCTACAGTGTCAAATTCAAACTTTGTTATAATTTCGCATTTTTTCTTATGAAATAACTTTTTAAGTAAAGAGGATTTGTAAAATCAATCCTATTACATTTAACAAGTCTCAAATTAAAATTTAGGTTTTAAAATGTAAACTGTCAAATTTTACATTAGCCTTAAAATGGCACGAATATGTAAATATACTTCCCCAAATATTCAAGAGGAATCTATCGTAACCAAGTGAACTCTAGCTGTATGAAAGCCTCAAACTGGTTAGCTAATACACATTATACACATAGCTATTACACATAATAAATTTATCATCACTGTTAATTTCCGTATTTGAAAATAATAAACACTATTTCAACCAAACATTTCATCTCATTATGGAGGTCCAGGATACATACCTTTTAAAGAAGTCCTCATTTTATTCATCACAAATTTATATACGACTCGGAGACATGTCCCAAGAGTGATTTTTATCGTTTTTAATCACCCACAAACGTCTTTAGTCCCATCATTGTAGTCAAACATTTCACTGGGCGTAATCCTAACACATTTTACGATGGTTCCACTTCCTGAATCCTCACTCTGCACAAGTAGTAGTCAGCCATCTCACAGAATTGTCAAACTACCCAACACACTTCAAACCCCGCACTGACGGCACCACACACACCTAGTGCAGCTCTGCTGTAGTGTAGTACTTATACCCAACGTGGTCCACGGGGATGACTCAGGCAGACTCCTCTATCTCGACACACGTCTGATAATAAATCCTCAGTCCTTGGATCACGTAATTCAGCGATTTAGCGGGTACAGCCTTGGAATTACCTTGAAGCTAGCGGTCATGTCCGTGACGTCATGGCGGGGGCGGGAGGATCTGGGGTAATTTGATTCTCTATAGTTGGTCACAGTGGCACGATGTTTCCGGTCGTTATATTAGTGTCACACACACTTACACTTAAGTCGAAAAAGTGTATTGTTGGTTTGTAAGGTGTTTGAAGGTTCTGTTTCATAGTAAATCCGTTCTATTGCTGCACTTAAAGAGTGTAGTTTGTTAGGTTATGTAATTCAGGGAAATTAAACTAAAACTTAATACATATGATGAACATTTTAAAATTAAATTTCTAACGGAATGTTTTGAACATTATCATAGGTTGACTCCAACATTAAAAAACCATATAATGATTTTCAGAGTAATGCTGATGTTAAAAGTCAATTGTTTTATGGGTTTGTCAGTCCAAATCTGAAAAGAGCTTTAGTTGAATGTATACAGGTGGTTTGTGTCACATTTAGCACCGAAAGATATAATGTAGACCATTATTGACTTAGGGAATACTCTCACTTATTTGCTGTAGAGAGTTCAGAGTCGAAGGTATTTGGACGTACCTATACAGTTTCTACTCTTGTAAGTTATTATTGGCTAGCTTGGAAACAGTACTGTAGTTCTATTCATGATGCCCAGAGACCTGCAAATCACAACTTTTTTGGGTTTATGTTATCTCTGTAGCGTTGGGGCCACGAGTGATGTCATCGTGATTCGGTTAACGTAATTTGCATGGGTAATTTTACAATGTAATGACCATGTCACAAGGTCCTCACGACCAGGGAGCCTCAAGTGAGAGACTGCGGTATAGCGGTGTGGTCTCTCAACGAGCCAATCATGACCTATGGCTTCACTTGCCTACAGTTAGATTTGTCTTAAGAAACCCCTGATTTAGTAATGCATACTGTCTTCCCTCAATACCATAATACATCTGCTACGTTTCTAGTTCGTAAAATATTTAAATAGTTTTATCTCGCTAATCACATTTGCTAATATAGCAATTTAGCAAAGTTTTATCCAGCCTGTAAATGTGTATCTTTATTTTATCCCAAATCTCCCTCAAATTTACATCAGTCGTTTTTACTAAATCACAACCAGACATTCAGTTACGTTTTTTTACTATATAAAATCACATGACAGCAGCTTTTACAGTAATTTTTCGCTATATCAGTTACTGTAATAATTCCAATAACACGTTGAGGATATGCGAATATATATTTACAGTAAGTAATCTACAAACACGAAATAGTTTGAGCCCATCTTACTCTGAGTATGGAGTTTATGGAAAGCAAGTAAATTAGCGTCCTGAATTGGTAGTATGCAACAAAACCTTTGAGCCAAGGAAGATGTAAAAATTGGAGGAGGACTTGAGTCAGTTAAAAAATGGTTACTATTACTCGTAACCGCGATGTGTTATCGGCAAAGTATGTTATTTAGTATATGATATAATCCAGGCTTTCTACAGAAAGACTAGACATTACCTACGAAATGTTTCCCCAAAGGTAAAGTATGAAATGGAGTAATAATAATAGGATTTCATACATTTTGAATAGGGTATAATGCCTAGGAATTAATTTTATAAAATGTCTACAAAAGTGTCAGGCAAAGTATTAAAGAAAGAGTTATGTTCAATAAAGCTATTTACTTTACAACTAGCTGGTTGCCCGTTCTACGTACGGGAATCTTGTAGTAAGTTAAAACCTTATATTCAGAACAGGAGTTGGGGGCCAGATATGATGGCAAAACTATAATTGTTTAAGAATACATATAAACCTTAAACTCAAATACAATATCTGACAGTTTCAAAGCCAAAACGAATGCTTCGCAATTAAATGTCACCCGATCGTGTTAGTCCATATCTTATATCTAACGATGAAAGGAATTGCTTTACAGTATAGATCTATGAGGCATAGCCCTAAGGTAGGCCTGTAATTGAAAGTTACTTTTCACACTGGTTAAAAGTATTTAAAATACTAACTCAACCTCACTACTGCACACCTTATTCGGGTTGAAATTGTTATTACCCGATCGTGTTAGTCCATATCTTATATCTAACGATGAAAGGAATTGCTTTACAGTATAGATCTATGAGGCATAGCCCTAAGGTAGGCCTGTAATTGAAAGTTACTTTTCACACTGGTTAAAAGTATTTAAAATACTAACTCAACCTCACTACTGCACACCTTATTCGGGTTGAAATTGTTATTAACAATGGTGCTCTTGTCTTTTCCACGAAGAAATAAGGACATTAATGCGTTACCAACAGACATACACACACAAATATAGAATTGAGTCCGCACAACATTTTGGAGTCCAGACAGAAAACGCTAAAAATTATACAGTAAGACATCAATTAAATTTAATAAGCAATGAGGTGCAGTGTTTATAAATAACTATTGAAAATAGTTCTTACTGCTACCACCGGTTCTAAGGAAAAGTAGCAGTACCAAAAACCATTGTTAACATTTGAGAAAAGGACTGTAGTACTTAAGACTAATTCAAACTGTCCTTATAAAACTGCAAATATAAATAAATACACAGGCCACAAAACATGTAACATTTAACGTTAACAACGTAAAGCTTTGAAAATTCACTATGGTTTGCTAAAAACAAAAATATTTCACTTGATGTGGTGCAGTACCGAAGTTATTAATCTCCTTTGGTTTAAAATTTTTTTTAAGTTTTCGAAAATCAAAGTTTTTTTCCATTAATAGCATTATTTGTAAGCAGCTTTTAATGGTAACATATTAATGACAGTTAGAAGAAACCACCTTAATCCAAACAAAGGTTTCTTATCTAAAATATTACGTGATCTCTAAACGATAATCGGTACATATATCTAGCAAACATTTGGAGGAAATGTGACAAAAAACGCACAAATCTGGGGTTTTGTACGTTTGTAGTTTTATTTCCTAAGTAGGAAGAGTACCGATATCGTTGTCGAAATGTAAGTAAGTAGAAACCAGAAGTGACACATTGTATAAGCGAGTTTAGCTACATCTGTTAAGTTAAACCTCTGTTACGGTACGATCACAGCGAAATCAGAAAAATCTTCCAAGATCGCAGCAACATCCACGATCACCCACTGCAGTTGTGATTTTTTAAATTTGCACTTAACACAACTGTCCTCAAAGCGCCGTAAATGAGTGGAAATCTTTGGAAGCTACGGTATTGGTGACGATGATTAAAAAATGTAAGTTTCCTTGCACTAATACAACACTGATTCACGGTATTTTCCCTGGTTATCAAAACGCAAGAACAATCGTTGCACTTGCGATTAATTAAACCGGTTTAAGTAAGGCACAACGTTTTTAATCTCACTTGGTTTGGATGTGCTGACAAAACTTGATCGAAAATGGTTGCGGTATTTGTAAACAACTTTGAATGTAAACATATCAGTGACAGCTAGATGTGAGAACTAATCCAAACAGCTGATCGTTATTTCATAAAATGTAATAGTAAACATTGGGAGAAAATTTGACAAACACCGAACAAAATTGGTTTTTTGGTGGTTTGTTATTTTGTTTTTAAAGAAGCGAGGCCATGTTTTTATAGCCAAAGACACTCTCACCAATTCAGTAAATACAGAAAAATTATTAGAACCTTGATCGGTACTCTAGTTTTCTAGGAGTAGGCCGCGTAAAATGACATTTTGGCGTTACAGACGGAGTCACAGAATGGACAGACAGACATACAGACAGAAATTGAGATAAGACTCGTTTCGGCTTTCTTAGGCTATGAAACGTAAAAATAACCAAAAACTGCATGATTCTAAGCAATGTACAGACAAAACTGTAATTTCATTTATATAGATATTTAAATTATTTGCTGTATGGTTAAGTTAGGTTCAGTTTGGTTAGTTTAGCTTATACTATAGTTCAATAATTAATGAATAGTTTTTTGAACAGTTATTTTTTTATATGCATATTTATTTCTATATTAAACAAATAAAACAATTCAGTATAGGACTGCAATTAAGAAGACATACACTAGTCAGACTCAGACTGACTTTTATCATGAGCGATGTATATCTCGGTTCGTCATATAAGTTCAGAACATGTTTTTAACACATCATATTAAAGGAGTAAATTTGAAGTGCAGCAGTAATAGCGTATCAACTTATAAATCGGAACATGGGAACGCATAAAACACTATTATAAAACGACCGCGATGTCCAACTGGTGATCAACAGCTATTTTCCTGCTTGTTTATTACCGGCTATAACAGTTTCTACGATGCGTCTGTTATGCCGATTTATCAGTAATAATAATCTTTTAGGTTAGGCCTTGAAATCACGTGACCAAACTTCCCGCCATCAGTGATACCACTACCTGCATGATAGCCTGATTAATGAGCGAGTATACACTGCTGACATGATCATATTATTAATGACTACACCGTGAATGATGTAAGCATGTTTACGTGAGCCAAGGTTGTTGCATGCTTTATTAGATATATAATTATATTCCGTCCGTGTTTTACCGTTTACGGACGAAATGTATGAATATATTTAAATCACGTTGCCTCTTCAGGAAGAATGTGTGAATGTCAACAGTCCATGTTCTTGCTCTCTGAATTAATTCAAAATCCATAGAATTCATTAATGTCGCCTTAGCTATTAATCTATTAAAAATTGTTTCCCCAATACTCACGTATTATTAATGTTGAGTATTTTATATCGCATAACCAATACAACAATGCAACACTCTCAACAAGAGGTCGAGAGTGAATTTCCGCCAGGGGTTTTGAAACAGTTCCTTTTAAGTATTACTTCACAAAAGTTACTCTTCCAAGTTTTAAACAAAGTTTTATTCTTGTCAAGAAACGCTGCTGGTTTCATCTCAAACAATAATGGTTGTTTTTAACGACCAGTTAAAATGTCTTTGTATAACTACTTTTTATTTGTAGAATCTTGGATCTTGATCAATGTAAATTTTGAATGGGTTACATACGAGTATTTTCCCTCACAATATAAAAACCAAACAAACTTTTAGAATATGTAACCTATATATTATACATAAATAACCTATTGTTCTTCGTGTAGAACCCTATTATTTTGGAGTATGATAGGGTTATAAAGGGCATACATTTAACTGGACTATCTGAATAATAGACTTCCCATGTAGTGTAAAAATTTGAAGCCATAAAAACGTATTATATATTACCTATACTACATGAATAGAAAAGTGAAAATGATTTCTGATTTCACTCAAAAAAAAATTTATCAATGCATGGATTTTCAAACTTATTAGTTTTTTATTGGAGAAATTTCGAACTTTATATCCCTTTCAGTTCTTGATAAAACAATATTATGACCCTAATTGCTGTAAAAATTGTGGTTCATAAAATATTGCAAATTATATATTCCCATAAAATTACGTAAAAACGGATTCACAAAAAACCCAGTCGGCCGATTTTGATTAAAACTTAGTATGTTTTAGATCTTGTAATTCTACACAAAATGTTACAACCCCCAATACTGTAAATATTACTGTTAAGTCCGTATCTTACAAACGTCCTCTGACAACGGAACTAATTTTGTGACTGCAGAAAAAGAGCTCCAAAACATGTTCAAATCCAACGCACCATCTCAAGAAACGGAATCAGATGGAAGTTTCCTCGTACGCCCCACATGGAGGTTGCTGGGAGCGTCTCGTGAAATCCGTGAAAACTGCTTTGGGGTGTTGTGCGATCACAGTACCCTCGTGATGAAGAGTTAGTGACTTTGATAGTCAGATTAGGATACATACTGAACTGTCGACCTCTTACTCATGGATCCTGGAAACCCCGAGCCATTGACGCCCAACCATTTCCTCAGAGAGGCATTTGATTTGAGTTTCTATTATTGAACACAGCCTTTGTATGAAACAGCTTGCAAGAATGAAACCCCTCCTTGACAGCCTTTGAAAATGATGGGTCCATGAATATCTTCCATGTCTAACCAAGCGATGCAAGTGGATTATGAGAGCTGTACCACACAAAATTGGTGACTCATAGCAGGCGAAAACAATCAAAGGAGTACTTAGCCTCTTGGACGAATATCAGAGGCATCCATTAAAAAATGGACAAATACGAATAGTTGACGTAACCACTTCATATGGGACATTTATAAGGCCCCATATACAAGATAACGATTTTTTCAGAGGGCAAGAATATGTAACTAGTTAAATGTCTACGTTAAACTTCTACAGTTGATTTGTTTTTGTTTATATACGGTGTCCAATACACCTTATTCTGTTCTAGTTAATATAACGTCTGACAAGGATTTTTATTTCTATTAATCATTTCTTCCAATTACGATTCCAAAGTTATCGTAACATTTGTCATTTTACCCATAAAATACCATAGTTACTCCCACCGCTTGATCATAATAGGGTTGTTGCCAAGCTAATGGGAGAAAGTATGTGCCTGATTGTTGATACAGTTGTTTTATTCTTAAGTCCACCCAACTAAAAGGTAGACATAGGATCTGTTTAAAAGTAATTATCGTTCCATAGTATTATGTTGTCATTTTTAGTTTTTAACCACAGTAGAAATTTAAATCGTGAAAAAAGCAGTCCAAAAACCTCAAACTTAGATATGCTAGACAATAGCGCTATAGGTTAAAACCCATCGTCTTGCACAATGTCGGGCATGTCCAGTCCAAACTACTAAGCTAGCAACACACCCAATCATAATTGTACTAGTTGGCTATTCCTAAAAGACTACTTTTTTAACGATTTTGGCTATACTGTATAGGCCTACTCATCATTGACCCACTTTCGATATGTCCTCTGTATATTATCGCGTCGAAGACGTTATAAAATCTGCCACTAGGCAGCTCTACTCTACCTTATCACAGCGTCGATAAAGCAGATTATTATCTGCTAAGGTTATAATCCTTGATTATAATGTTAGATTATGATATTTAGATAGTTTCATTTTATTTTTATTAACTGTAAACATTAACTTACAGCCTTTTGGACGTTTTTCCTTTATGCTATGAACAAAATGGCACAACCCCCAACTCTGTAAATATTACGGTTCAGAGTTATTTCAGCTTTTGTGATTTTCCTATAAAATATTATAGTTACTCCCATTTCTTACCCATGGTGAAACGACGGCCCTCGGGTACTAAGCTTTTTTTTAGCCTCTCGTTTGGTAAATTAAATGAATATCATTTTCCTAAATATTTTTTTTTAATATTAGGCTCCTGTTTATAGGGTACGTCCAGAGTGCACACCGATTCAAATCTGGATTCAGGTGCATAATCAGATTCAGATTTTCGGCGTGTGGTTAGGGCCTAATCTAAATAAGATATTTTGATGGTGGTCACAGTGGAAGCAGGAAATCCGCCGCCGGTACTGACTCGGTTAGCAAAGAAGCAAGTCAGTCTTTGTTATGGAATTCGGATTTGTCGGATGGGGAATTAACGTTTAAAGTGATAACGTCTGAAACTGTTGTGAAATTACAGCCAGTGAAAAATGGTATATCTCTTTTTCCATAGCTAGAAATGATAGACCTTCTTTCTATGGAGCCCGAGACCACCGAAACTTATTATTAAAATTGGACATCGTATTGTATGAAAATTTTGTAACCTACACAAACAAAACTATTTCCCTGAAGAGCGTTTAGTGGTAACCTGAAAAGTAAGGATGAAAAAAATTTAATATTTTACTGTAAAAACTAAATTTGTTTCATTATATAGTATGCGTACGACCAAAATCTGAATCGGAATCTGAAACCAGAATGAAGAATTCATTCCGGTAAGCAGGTGCCTGCGTGCGGGCTCGGAAACCGGCAGCCACTACGGCCACTTCCATTTGAATGCAAAAGTGCCATTCTTGCCGCCGGAAATCTGAATCTGAATCGGCGTGCACTCTGGACGTACCGTTTATGATTTATTCAGCTTGTGGAAAATAATGTCCATATTTTTCATAATATAAATTATCCTCAAAGGATCAATTGTTTTTCTGTTAATTTTGTTGTTTGTAGCACTTCAGTCCGACCCCTTAACAGATGATTTCTTTATCGTTTCCCAATTGTTGTGAGATAGAGTTTGACATTCAAAGGGTCTCCTCAGTTATAACCATAGACTAACCAACATGGGGGAGTATTACCAACTAGTACATTTGGTAGAATAATAAATTAACCAAACCTGTCCTTCTCTTTGCCTTGAACGTAAAACTCACTGTCACAAACAATTTTGAAATTCGGTATTCCTGTTTCTGGTTTAGCCTCCCACTTGCAACTTGATTGTGAACTGGAAAAATCCTCTTGAGATTTGAATATTTATTAATCTTATTTTAATTCTCGTTTGTAGTTTTATGATTGTATGTACTGGGCACTGGTCAGTATTTTGTTTGTCATTTTACTCATTACACCTTACCACATAATGATACCATTAATGATTTATGTCATACAGTAGTGTTGTATTTCTTTAACAGAAAACATTTATTGGTCCCAGCAGAATTAAAAAAATTGTCCGTAGACATATTATGTCTAGGATTACTGGGACGGTGGCGACGTCCTGTAATCCAGCTACGAGGAGGTCACGAATTGTGGATATTTATAGGCATGCACTGTGGATGTGATACTCCTTGGTATGGATTAACGGCCGCACTAGTGAGTACTACTACTATCTGCAGTACTATCCTGATAATTAGACCAATTCGTCAATACCAAGTAAAAAATGTGGTTCGGATTCCACTATAAACTGCAGGTCTCTTAGTTGCCATTATATTAGTTGAATGGGCTATTAATTAACAGCTGTGTCTAAGGAATATGTCAGACTTAGTCATTAACAAGACTACAAGATCACACCACTCATCTCAATTCATACTTTATTAAAATACCTACTTTGTATGGTCGCCATTTCAATGAAAAGTATTAAAGGATTTGTTAACCTCAAATATTGTTCAATAACATGTAGTAATATCTTTCTGGTTAAACAATGTCACAAGTACCGAGCAATGTCAACGAACTGAAGAACAAATAAACGCTGGAATTGTAACCGCAAACGAGGAAAACCTTGGTCAGTTTGAGAAATACATACCTGAGGTGGGCATTTTGAAGGACAGAGTGCAACTAAGATCAGTATACAAAGCATATCATGATGATATCACCGACAGGGACCCTCGCCCTAGTCTATAAATATCAGCACTCCGAAACTTCTTACCTTTTACTAATAAAAATTTGTTTCATTACTATTCAGTCAAGTACATTTGTATAGGTACTAATATGGCATTCCATTCAAAAGTGGATTTAGATTTAAATGAGCAAGAGTGCAATTTAAATTTGGATAAACATTTTGACAGTTCCCTTTAAAATGGAGTTTATAAAAGGCTTACGAAAAGATTTCATTTTTTATGCATACGGTTAATTTATAATTTACTGCCCGCGCCGTATATATAAAAACACATTTAATGTTCCGTATTCTTGGTTGGTATATACAATATATATACTAGCGGAATACCCGTACGGAAACTTTCGAATTGGTTGAAATGTTTAATATTAGGGGTTAAGTGCCTGATTGTCATAAAATACCTAAATCACATTAAATAAACAATCAATTATTTCAATTTTTATATTTAATTTTTCAATAATGGTTCAAATCGCAGTTACAAGTGTGTTCGTCATTCATACTATTTTTTATTATATGCAGAATTTCCTTGTATACAACATTTTTTTGTTTTCCCATTAGGTGCTTCATCACCAGACTCGTGGCAGAGCTAAACCGTGAACATGCAACATAAAATTGGTCATGAGAAAAACAATCTTCTCTGAGGCCTAAGTCTAGTCCTGCGATCTAAAGTGACTGTCCCTGCGTTTTTTTATGGTGAGGGGGAAGCACACTTTCAAAGGGAATTACAACCTTTTAAAATCAAACGGGGGTAGTCCGTAGGAACCAGGGGGGAGTCATGAGAAGTGCCTGCTAGACAGGGATTGAACAAATCTGAGCCTTTAAACGTGATTACGTTCATCACCAAACTTGACATATAATCCACTATTCCGATAAAACCCGAAAACAAATGTGAATAATTGTGAAGCAGCAAAGAGCTCACACAACCCACCAAAGGTAAACGGCTTAGACATTTCATAGCAGTATCCCCCGGAATTAATGTAATTACAGTATTCCCGTCGCTGTCGTGGGATAAGCTTGAGAAGTCGTCCCAGTTCCTCACAACATATGTTCAACAATTGCTTCGCGCACGGTTAGTGTGTGTATATGTGTAAGGTTAATTATGAATGAGAGTTAAGTAAATAAACACGCACCATCTCCTCTGATGTGCCATTAACATTTAAAACCTCAGTGTACATACTATTAAACGGTTTAAACAACTATAAAAATATATATCATAAGTTCTTAAAAATTTAAATGCAATAAAAAACTAAGTTCAATTCTAATTTCTTCAACTCTGATCACAAATATAATAGGTTGATAAAACTAAAATGCCACAAAATAAATAAGGTTAATTTCACTTACACACAACTTTGATGTCAATATGGCCCGAAACAACCTTTGGGTAAATCTTATAACTTTTTAATGCTTTTGCATATAATAGAACCAACTTTTTTAGTTGAAACAGCTGACTGAATTCTTTAACTCCCTTTAAATATCAATACTCATAATATACAGAGCCAAAGGGGCGGAGCTTAAAACAATTAATAAGATAGAGATAAGAGATTAAGAGATAAGAATATGCCTATATGTTAATCTATAATGTGAGCTATCATCATGCCAAATTTCAGCCCAATCCGTCCGGTAGTTAATGCGTGATTGAACTTCAAACAAACAAACATACAAACAAACACAAACTTTCACATTTATAATATTATTAGATATATATATATATATAAAACTTGTTTAAAAAAAAATGCAGATTTTATATTGTTATAACTTGAATTGCCCAAGAATGTTTAGTATTGCCTTGCCTAGGTTAATAGAAGTACCTGGGGACCGAGCTTTGCTCGGGGAAAATCTTTAGTTTACTGTGAAAGCAGTCTTAGTATTGCAGATATATAAATCCCAAACTCCAAACTGCTCACCTTTACGACTTCCTTCAGCACTCTCTACGTCGTGGACCTGTTTCTCTCCTTTCCTATTGCATGTTAGGATTGCAGATACATTAATGTAATTACCACAGACAGTTCCCACACTCTGCACTGCTAGCCTTACTACTTCCTTCACTACTTCCTATGAAGCGGACCTGTTTTCCTCCCTTCCCATTGCATTTAAAGATCGCAGATACCTTAATCCAATCGTCATAAACAGTTCCCACACTCCGGACAGCTCGGCTTGACTACTTCCTTCACCACTTCCTACGTCGTGAGCCTGTTTTCCTCCCTCCCCATAGCATTTTAGGATTCCAGATACCTTAATCTAATCGTCACAAACAGTTCCCACACTCCGGAGAGATCGCCTTGACTACTTCCTTCACCACTTCCTACGTCACAGCCCTGTTTCCCTCCCTTCCCATAGCATTTTAGGATTGGAAATACCTTAATCTAATCGTCATAAACAGTTCCCACACTCGGGCCAGCTCGCCTTGACTGCTTCCTTCACCACTTCCTACGTCGCGGACCTGTTTTCTTCCCTCCCCATAGCATTTTAGAATTTCAGATACCTTAATCTAATCGTCATATTATCTAATCGTCATATATATCATGGGGAGCGAGCTGGTGTAGTGGTTAGAGCGCGGGACTTCAGTCCCTGAGGTCCCGGGTTCGATCCCCGCCAAGTCACCAATGGATTTTATCTAAGTGATAATGCCGCAACCCCTAGGTCTAGCCTGAAGTAATGTGAAAAACAATCCCAGGCTCGTGCCTAGCGTCCTAGGACAAAAAAAAATCTAATCGTCATAAACAGTTCTCACACTCGGAATTCTCGCCTTGACTACTTCCTTCAACACTTCCTACTTCGCGGACCTGTTTTCCTCCCTTCCCATAGCATTTTAGGATTTGAAATACCTTAATCTAATCGTCACAAACAGTTCCCACACTCCGGACTACTCGCCTTGACTACTTCCATCACAACTTCCTACGTGCGGACCTGTTTCCCTCCCTTCCCATAGCATTTTAGGATTGCCAATACCCTTATCTAATCGTCACAAACAGTTCCCACACTCCGGACAGCTCGGCTTGACTACTTCCTTCACCACTTCCTACGTCGCGGACCTGTTTCCCTCCCTTCCCATAGCATTTTAGGATTGCAAATACCTTAATCTAATCATCATAAACAGTTCCCACACTCCGGAGAGCTCGCCTTTACTACTTCCTTCACCACTTCCTATGTTGCGGACCTGTTTCCTTCCCTTCCCATAACATTTTAGGATTCCAGATACCTTAATCTAATCGTCATAAACAGTTCCCACACTCCGGACTACTCGCCTTGACTACTTCTTTCACCTCTTCCTACGTCGTGGACGTGTTTTCCTCCCTTCCCATAGCATTTTAGGATTGCAAATACCATAATCTAATCGTCATAAACAGTTCCCACACTCCGGACGGCTCGCCTTGACTTCTTCCTTCATCACTTCCTACGTCGCAGACCTGTTTCCTTCCCTTTCTTTAGCATTTTAGGATTGCAGATAACCTTAATCTAATCGTCATAAACAGATCCCACAGTTTGTACTGCTTGCCTTTACTAGCCTACAATGTATCGAGCAATCTTCAGTATAATCTTTGCTCAATAGTAACAAGTGATGCTTTCCCATTTGTACTGTATTTGTAATTTGCTAGTTTACTGTGGGTAGTTGCCTTATTATGAACACATGTTACAACTTCAAGTCTTTTGTTTACTTTTTCCTTGTTATTTAATTCAACCTAAATGGTTACTAAGCAACCCATAAGACTAATGTTAAAAAAATGTGACTTTCAGTTTCCTTTTTCTACGTAATTAGATTTTTGTTGGCAGTTCTAACTGCATGAAACTCGTTTTTAGGCCAAAAATAAACTATTTACAAGATTTGAAGAAAATCGTCGGGACCGTTTTCGAGATCTTTCTGCAAGCAAGCAAGCAAGCAAGCAAGCATACATACAAGCAAACATTGCTCGTATTAGAGTATAGGATAGTTAGCATTCTATTGGGTGTTTTAATAATCATATATGCTGATCACCTGTTATAATGTCATGTGAAAATGTAAAATGTTTATATTTTTATCAAGACTTTTACCGAAGCTTAAACAAACATTTAATAAAAAAAACCACCTCGGCACAATCAAATTTATGAATGGTATAATAGGAAGTTGGGGGAACTGATTGTGTGAGAAATAAAACCAAGACCGGACGACCTCTGACATCTGAAACAAAATGCTGACGAGACTGATATGAAAATAGACACAGTTTGTGTTAGAAAATAATAACACGCAATTAGCTGACGTGGCGATGAAACTTCTTTCCTTGAATCGAATACCATGTAAATCATTCTTGGTCGATCAATAGGATTTTTAAAAGTAATTTATCATATTATTGAAGTGATAAGATCAAATTTGTGGCCATTGTTTAACCCTTTGCGGTCGAATGGCGAGTATAGGTCGCCGGGCACCATTTTCCTGACTGCTCGAATGGCAAACTATACTCGCCGGAAAATGGGGAAAGGTCACCATTTATAAAAAAATATAGAAATATTATGGTACATCAAAAATAAGCTTGGAGTGTGTATATTTGCTGTATATTGAAGGATATTTGCCCCACCGGCCGCTTTTCCAAAGGCTACTTGATTTACAAGTTTACACTCTTGTGAATGATAAACAGATATTTAATGCAACTAACAGATTTTTGTGTGTAATCTGTTAGTTGCATAAATACTCAATTTTATAAGGAATATATAAATAATAAATAATAAAGGATGCATATATAAATAATAATAAATAATAAAGGAAATGCAATAATAAAGGAAATATCTATAACTATATTTCCTGTACTACAATGCGAGTGTCGAAGTATCCTTGATAAGTTTGGCTACTTATGTTTAGCAGTTCTTGCGTGATGATACCGCGAAGTTTGTATTAGGCCCGGGCATGTCTTTGGGTTAGTCCGTTCGACTTTTCGAGTAACTTTTTCAGAACATTTAGCTTTAATTGTAGAATATTTTCAGTATTTATTAAAAGAACGTTTACTCAACATGTAAAACTGCACATGCATTTCTATGTAAAAACTATTCTCTTATGCTATGTATTCATTTATTAAAACCCCATTACCAATTTTAATATTCTGGATATATAATTCGACAACCCCCAAACCCAAACTTAATGTCCACAAATTTTGGAATTTGTGTGGTTTTACGTCATTACATTATTATTCTATTATAGTCAAAGGGGAACAGCATATCAAAACTGTTAAAACAAGATGTCTCAGTTTTGACTTCAGGGTGGAAAGCAGGGTTTAAGCTGTGGTAGCATTTTTAGCATTTTGCTATACACAACCTAAAAATGCTACATTGTTTTTTGGAGGCTATAGCAAATTTGCTACCTACAAATCAAATTGAAGATGTAATGTTCAAATATGTAATATTAATGAAAAGTTGTTTAATGCTAAAAGAATAATATTTTTGCTACAGTTATCTCAGAGTTTGTAGAATTTTTGCTCAAACACATTTCACCCCAGCCTATACCCTGGTGCAATGGCTCTTTGGCTCAAGTAGTCGGTGGTTTCCATAAGTCTAGCCTACAAATTTTATTACGGCGATTTAACTCATAATCCGATAATAATGCCACTTAAATGTTTATCGGCCCCGGATTTAACAATTTTTAGATATGACTTTCAAATGTAGGCCTACTGTACTTTGACTGGTATCCTTGGCAATGGCAACAAAAAGAGAAACCACATACTTAGATAGACACGCTGAATGTTTCTTTTAAGTTCATAATATACTTTATTCTATCGCACATCTGGTTGAATTAGGCTAAAGAAAATTGTTCAATCAAAACGAGTGGGTAGGCAGTTTAGCAGTAGTTTTAAACCCTCACATTCTTCTCACCTATGCGATACAAAGCACGTGTATAATTTAGCATTGTAATAAACTTACACTGTTTTATTAGCAATAAGCTTACATACTTAATGACTCATAAATGGTTAAATACTCGTAAAAGTAGTGCTAGACGAAATCGATAAATTTATGAGTAGTCAACTGATTCGACGTTTATAGAATATTTGCCATTGTGTTGGTGGAATTAGCAAGTCAGTTTGTTTGACGTCAGGCATATTTGCGCTTGCGCCAAGCAAACCATTCGTGGAACACTGTGGCCATGTGGTCCTCTGCGTATTAGTAGCATGTGGATAGATAAACCCTCCATGCCAACACTTCCAAGATCAAGGTCGCCGACTGTGCTGTTATCTACTGCCTACTGTCCAACACCAACAACAACAACTAAACGTACGTGTTCATTTATATCCTACGAAATGCGGATATTATAAATGGGAAATTATGGATGTTTCTGAGTTAGTCTGGTACTCCATCACGTGAAAACTACTGGGATCGTCCGAAATTTTCCGGAAAATGAGGCAATATAGCAAGAGTTAAACCAGGAGGCATGAACCAGTTTTTATATTGGAACTCATGTGGGGATGAGCCATATTTTTCGTTTCAGTGAATTTGCCTTATATGTAATAAGCTTGTACCGTAGGTCTCATGGTAAGACCTAGGCCCGAGACAGATTTACTTTTTAACGTTAGCACGATAACGCGACTAATAATGATCTAACTTTGGTGAAATTCGGTACAAATGAGTTAACATACGTTAATCAGAACGTTTATCACAACCAGCAATATCGGACAATGGGAACGTGGTTGTAATGGAGGGGTTTACGGGGTTTCGATCCCTAAAACAATTGCAATTTCTTTCCAAAATATTTCTTAATCATAAAAAACAAATAATCTATCATATTGAATCATTGTTGTATGCCTAAGGGTTACAGAAAAAATAAAAAAGTGAAAATGATAACCTCTTATGTTATTTTTACAGAGAATAAATAAACTGTTGTAGTTTGCTTGTTTATGGATAGATTTTAATAGTATTTGGAAATTTGTTTATTTCACAGTATGCATACTAAGCTATCAACATGTCAATAAAACACACCTTATTACCTCCCCTGTGGCAGCAAACCTAAGTACTCATTACAAATTATGTAATTTAAACAGGAAATGAGTCTGACAATATTAAGGGGATATTTTAGTGAAAATTCAGCAAGGTAATTGGAAATTCGATTAGTGTAAAGGTTTGCAGCGGCTGCCGTATTACTACTGTTTAAATTGTCAAATTTGTTTTCCTTGTTTGATAACCATTTACCTAAATTAAAGATTTGTTTTTAATTGGGTGATTCAATCGTGTTATTATAAACCAATTAATTGTGGATGTGGATTTGTAACTTTTTCTTAACGTATAGACAAATTACCCCTTCCGCCACATCCTCGATTCAAAGCACCGTAAAGCAGCTAGTATTCTATAAAACTATTTTATTTTTTATTTTTATAAAAATACTTTGGACAAAAAGTAGGTTTTTTTACAAGTAGGTTAGTAGTATAATAGACTAACTAAATACCCCCGCCGCAGCAAACCTGCCGACTAAGCGAATTTCCATTTGTCTCAATTGATTTTCAGTTAAATATATTTTAATAACATTAGGTTTAACGAGTACCTAGGTTTGCTGCTACAAGGAAACTAATAAAGTGTGTTTTTGAGTAAAATATTGATAGCTTAGTACAAAATAAATACATTTGCCAAGTTTGATCAAAATATATCCATAAACAAGCAAACTACAACATTTGACAATATTCTCCATAAGAATAACATGGGAATTTTAAATTTACAATTTTTTTTATTTTCTCCGTTACTAATAATCGAACAAAAATACTTTTATATACTAAATTATTTGTTTTTTAAGCTCTTTAAAAAGGTCTAAAGAGAAATTGGGAAATTTTGTGTTTTGACTGTCAAAAGTGAGAAAAACCAATTTTTACCCCATAAAACCCCCCGTAAAGCCCCGTTCCCATGGTCTTATCGTGCTGGTTCGCAAACTCATTCAAGTTTATCCCGCTTTACACCTTTAAACCAAATTTCATCAAAATCGGACAAAAATTACTCAAGTTATCGCGTTCACGGACGTATACATATATAAAAATTTGAACGAATGGTGTTTTTGGCCTCTGGGGACATCAAAATGAAAATGTAAATCGGTCCCGGGTCTAGGTCTTACCGTGCCACCTACGGTAATAGCTACTTCCCTATAGGGAAATTCGCTAAAAAGGGAGTATGTTTAATCTATGTGAGTCCACATGCGCTACAATAGGCAACAAAATTATACGGTAACTTACTTTACAGCGTCTAAAAGTTAATTCTATTTTATGGGGGAAGAGTTGTACTGTCTTAAAATGGATCATTTTAATTATTGAGTCCAATGAAAAGGAATCGGATGAAGGAGATGTCCTCGATGTAATTCGTTTGTATTCGGAGAGTTGATAATTGAATGCGATTCACATGCATTCTTAGATGTATAACAACCTGGCTGCTGAGTTAAAAATAGATAACTGAAACATGTAGCTGAAGCTTAAATAACGAACTAACTGATAGTGATGTTTTGACTAATCTTGGTCTTATTAGTTAACATCAGCACGTCGGATGTTTGTTAGATTGCGGTTTAATAGAGCGCCAAGCGGCCGCGAGTATACGGGCTTCGTTTACGCATGCGTCATTGAGTGGTGATAAAATGTCACTTCTCAGTTCTCCGGCTCCTACTTACCACACCACAGTACAGTAGCCTACAGTGCTTACTTCAGTGCAGTGTGCCAGGCAACACAGGACGGAGCGGAGTTTGTTGCCAGAGAATGGGTCGAGTCTCCATCGCAGTTTGTTGTTTCCTTTTCCTGATCGCCGTCGTTGGTGTACCTTTGGTGTTTCACATAAGAGCCAACCGACCGCTGGATACTCCTTGCCACGAGAATCACAGTGTAGCTCTCTCCAACCCGATCTTCCACGAGAACGGCTCAATAGAGAACGACGGCGATCTCTACCCCTCGGGTCACCACTTTACCCTGAACGGTACTCATCGTGGCTGTTTGTGTATGTTACACCCTTGTGTCAGGAAGTGTTGTGATAAAGACGAGTATTATGTCCGAGTCCCCGGGAGTCGCGCTAAATGTGTGCACAATCCGGAGCCCTCCCCGTTCGAAAATTTTTCTCTCCCTGTACACGAAGCGCCTGGAAAACGAGTGGATGTCGACCGAGACCACTTCCGCCTGCTCTACGGAGACGTGTGTAGTCCCGGCAAATACATATTGGATCCGGAGGACGAGGGAGACCAACACTATCTGCTGGTCGACGGTAGAATCAACTTCATGGACAGTGATCACCTGGAGGTATCCAACTACTGCCTGGAGTCTATGAATGGAAGTGACGAGATCCGGACGTTTGTATGTCTCCCTGATTCTGCAGGGGATGAGGTGACGAGAGCACAGCAGTTGTTGTATCCCCTGGGAATGATTATCTCTATGCCCTGTCTATTGATCACTATCGTAGTGTACTCTATACTGCCGGCCCTACGGAACCTCCATGGCAAGTGCTTGGTGTGTCAATGTACTTGTTTGCTGTTGACCTACATCGGCCTTACAATAGCTTACCTCAAGGGGGGTGTTTTAGAAGACTGCTGGTGTGTGTTTATAGGTAAGTTTTTTTTACATTTTGTGCTTGGTTTGACTTGACTATTGTTCAAAATATTGTTGTTAATATAACTTAAGAATTTTGATGTAGCGGTCATCTTGGTTTAATTTTAAACAGAATTATTTATCATCCCAAAATATTTTTTTAAATACTAAAGTGATTGTAATTTGAAAATCTAGGACGCTATCAGATCAGAAATTAGATATTTTATTTGTAGTATTGTACGGTATTTGTTTAGGAATTAGCACGGCTAGGCTTTAAGTAGGTACTCTTAACAACTTAATGAAAACTGACTTAAAGATTGATTTTACAACTCGCATGTTGGAAATCCACATAATATACTAGGAAAAGTATAACCCTCAAGAATAAATACACCACACCTTAAAATGTTTTCCAAAACTGAGAAAACTGACATTGGCACTCTAATGTGAGAAATCAAATGACACATTTTACTAACACTACAAAATTTATCCATTGTGAAAATGACAAAGGCCTAACGTATAAACCTCAAAACCATTGCAGGCAGTGGGTAGAAAATATTGACTCAATGCTACTTTAATTTCTTAAACATAAATATTAAGGTACATGTCAACCTTAGTCACTAGATCGCGCCACTCATCCTTCACTCATATTTGGGTTAAAATACGCACATAGTGGCGTCCCCATCTTAGATAATTGAATTTTTAAAGATAATATTAAATTCTAAAGTCTTCTATCCCTTATAGGGAATAAGCTGTTACCGTGGTACTCATAGTAAGACCTGGACCCAGGACCGATTTACTTTTTTGTTTTGAGGTCCCCAGAGGCCAAAAACACCCTCTGTTCAAATTCATGAGTAAGTAAACAATTTTACTTACATGTTTTTGATTTTCTTGGTTTGACCAGAATTTACAGTCTGGACTCTCAAAGATCTAATGATCATGAAAATGGAGTTAGCTAAAAAGGTTATACTAGGATTGCTTTCATATCAGTGAAAGCCAGTTGAGCGGAGCAATTATGTTTCTTTTTTTATAAAGCAATAAATACAAACCTTTATGGATATAATAGAAAATACAAATATTTCATCAATTTAAATTATCAGTTTCGCTAAGAACTATCAACATCTACAACAAGTTTTATAAGTAAAGATGTGGACATTACATACATTTCCTTTGTATATCGATATTTTTCCTGTGTTTGATTGCTAATGTAATCTGGTGAACCTATACAGTTCTGGTTGAACCCGACCTCGAACCTAACCCAATCGAAATTTTCTCAATCTTGGCCAGATTTTGCAATTCAGGCAGAAATAATCCTGCATGGATCCATACGATTAGCAGATGCAACTTTTTAAAGACTTTCCTACTTTGAGAGAATTACACGAATAGCTGTCACCATTTCTTATGAGGTTTGTTTTCAAAAATTTTGTACATTTAACATAATTATGAAAAGCTGTTTTCAAGCAAGTGTTCTACATTCAACTATCTCAAAACATTGCAGGAAGTAGTTTTTCGTGCGTTTCGGGTGTTTATTGTTCGTCTTCATTTTTTACAAATATCAGGCATTTTTTGAGAATGCATTCTGAAATTATCCTTAATATGACGCTCTAATGTGAATTCGGTATTTTCCTGTAAAACAAAAACGCAAAAAATACACAAAATACACACAAAAAATCATCCTTCTTGGGCAATAATATACCTCAAGTCGTTGCCAACACAACAATCAATACAAGTGTGTTGACAGCACGATGATATCAAAAATATTTCAAAGTAAATAATAAGAAAGCATGTCCATAATAGCCTATTTAGATAACATAAGATCAATGTTATTTGTTATAACTTTACTTACCTACGTAAATAAAATCTGTAAAATACTGTACCTATTCGATCAGTGGTCGTTTCAAAATTTCGACTTAGATGCTACTTAATGTTTACATTAAGACTTTCTCTGTATTATTTGATCAATGGTCATCATCAGATTTTTTTTCTTTGTACTGTGTTTAGGTCGTGGCTTGGTTTTAACATATGCTACGATTCTTTGTTTTGTTTACATGTACGTCGTTATTCTGTAACTATCATGTTACCCCATAAGGCTAATGTTAAATTTAAAAACTTTGAGTTACTTTTAAACTATATAGGCGTAATCAAAAATCGAAATTAGTTTCGTCTAAACCTTCTAAACCTTTGACAAAACAACTTTGGTAAGATTGACTAAAATATGTTCAGCCGTTATTGAGTTAATGTGTTAGAAAGTTTGCATTAAAGTCGATCCCAAAAAGCTTCGATTCGCTCCGCTCAATAAAATAAAATTATTGCAAGTAAATATTCAAACGTGGAATATTTCAAACAAGTGTGAATATGAAAAGAATATTGCGTGTGTTGCCATGGTGGTGATGTCAGTGTGAGGGGGGCAGGTTCAATCCACCAGCACATTATCAACAATTCTTTGGATTTGAACCACTTTCACCTAATAGTGTTGTAATTCAAGTTGTTTATAGTGTTTGACTATAATTTCAAATGCCTCTGACAAAGACCCAGGAGGAATTGTTATGATAACTGTTTTGGGGGCCGATAGTGCAAAATATAAAGTTGTTACTGTATTACAAAAGCAAAAGCCAACTGTATTATCATTCATTTTATTGTGCTCTCAACAGATTAAACATTAACCCTGCTATTCAATAACTTTAAAACAGTTTGGAGCCCCAAGGATTATTCACTGGTTGAATTTGTTAACTTTATGTTTTCCATATCCTTTGAATGCAAAATGAAATGTTTATACACCATTTTTTCCTAAATAAAACACAAATAGCAAAATGTCTGGTATGAGGTGTAACCCATAAATAACTAACTTATATACTCTATCTTCTACGATGGTCGTTGGTCTCCTCCATCAAGCTCCTCACCGGTGGCACATCAGCCCTGACAGAGAATGTTCCATCTTCAAGCCAACGTGACACGCTATGGGCCCAAGCAAGACCCTCCCCCCTTTGATATGAATAAACGAACAATGGCACATGTGTAATCTTTGGTTTAACAAATTAAAATGGATTAGTTTTCAAAACGTATTGAATCCAATTGATTTTTTTATTGTTTAAGATGTAAAAAACATGTTTAACTTTTAATATACTTTACATGATTGGATTTTCCTATATGTTTAGCACACTAGTTACTGGCATTATCAACGTTTATTAATAGTGTTACATCACTTTCGGTACACAATATGCTTCAATGTTTTTAATTCACAAACTACTATTTTATTTTAGGGACTTTTTGTATAATTTTTCATATTCAAAAATATTTTTTCACCCTCCATTTGAATTAACTGCCACTTGGTTGTTCGATAATCTCATAGGTTTCTCTGAGTGGCCAGAATGTGATTTAGCAGTGTAAATTAAAGGATCAGATCCAAAAACATGACAATAGCCTTATTCATTAGCTAACTGAAAAATGTTTCTCACGCGATTGAACAAAAGGAACAGACATTGAGTAATGAAAAAATGGCATTAATAAAAACAAGTAGAAAAATGAAAGTAGTGGCAGTGATGAGTCATAAATATTTTCTGTTACTTTCCCGCCCTCAACAAACCCAAAACTTCTAGGAGCCCAGGCTAATTTATAAAAGCGGACCAGTCAATCTTTCAATCTCTAGCGCTGTACATGAGATTATTAAACAATATTACTCGAATTCTAAAAAAAAGAAAATTTTTATTTTACATTTCATATTGAACAGAATTGACAATGCATTTTAATTTTCAGCTTTTATGATTCAGTTCACGTTCTTGGCTGGCTCTTTCTGGTTAAACGTCATGTCTTTTGATATCTGGTGGTCATTCAGGTAAGTTAAGTTAAAATATAATTATTTACATTGATTTTATGTATTAACTAGCCGCTATGCCTTGGCTATACCCATACTTTGCAACGGGGAGGGGCTGTAGAAGGCTGAATAAATTTTGGTTCCTCAAGTCCATTGTATGAAATAGTAAAACATCTTAACCCTTAAGAGTCCTTCGAGGCTAATGGATCGGGCGTAGCCCGGAAGGAACTCAGGGAAGTGAATAGGCCTATGACATTCCTAGATATGGGGACCATCTTTGTGCTTAATTTTGGCTGTATCAGTTCAGTATTTTAGTCGAAGACAGACAGACAGACACCTCCTCAATTTTATAATACATAGATGAAAACCTTATAATTTGCTACCCATCGTCCAAAACAGTACACAGTATCCATGAGTGCAATGAGAACAATCACAATGTATAGTTCCATGTACCAAATATATGCACAAAAATGTTTAAAATAAATTAAAATTCATACATTCTCCTACTTTTTTAATCGACAACAACTCACTGTAGAGGATTTAAGTACCTATATAACTTACACATAGGTTTGTAAAAAGTACTATACAATCAGTAATAACACAGAACTGTACAGAGCCCTTTCCAGTACATTGCCTGACAGAATACTATTACTAATATCACAAGTAATTACTTCTCTCATAGACATGGGTTTAGTACACCACAGTTCTACTAGTCTGCAATTTTCACTAATACAATATTGTTTTACAATTGAAGCAAATGAAACTAAATTTTGTTTGAGCAATGCTTACCCAAATCAAGTCCATAACAAATAAACGGTATCAGCATTCTGACACATACTTTCTCCCATAAGTTTGTCAACAACCTTCATCATGTGTAAGCGGTGAGAGTAAATATACGGAAATGAGATTTGAAAAATTTTGTTCAGAATTTAAAGGACTAACATACTAAATTTTTATCAAAATTGTTCGAGCCAATTTTGGGAAAATCCGATTTTTCCGTTATTTTATGGGGTTTTTATGGGAAAATAACATAATTTACAATAACTTTCGAACCGTAATTTTTACAGAAGTGGGATTGGTACCATTTTGTTCAGAATATAAAGGACTATAATATACAAAATTTTTATCAAAATCGTTCAGGCCATTTTTGGGAAAATCCTGTTTTTCCGTTATTTTATGGGGTTTTATGGGCAAATCCCCATTAAAAATAAAAATTTCTAAAAAATGAAAAAAACTATCAAAATTGTAAGGACCATAACATACTATGTTAAATAAAAAACCGGATTTTTGTAAAAAATCCTATTTTTTGTTATTTTATGGGGTTTTTATGGGAAAATAACATAACTTACCATAACTTTTGAACCGTAATTTTTATAGAAATGGGGTTTGTACCATTTTGTTCAGAATTTAAAGGGCTACAACATACTAAATTTTTATCAAAATCGTTCGGGCCATTTTTTAGAAGATCCGATTTTTCCGGTTTTTTATGGGTTTTTATGGGAAAATCCCCATTAAAAATCAAAATTTTAAAAAAATGAAAAAACTCCTCGAGATACCATGGATTAGAACCTACATACCAAATTTTATCGAAATCGGACCACAGGTGTAGTCTCTAGCTCTGTACACATCCAGACACACACCCACACACACACACACACACATACACACACACACAGACATCACTTCGAAAACCACTTTTTTGTGTCCAGGGGGACCCAAAACGAATATATCCACTCAAAACTCAAACTCGAAAATTTTGACGAAAACAATACTTTCTCCATATACTATGGTGGGAGTGGGAGAAAGTAAAAATGATATCAAGGGTGACTTATAATAGTTGTCTACTGCTAAGCAATTTGTTCTTTTGAATAATTACTTTTTTTATGCTTCCTGGGATAAAGGGTATATATAATTTTTTCCTATGATGATGAGCCTGGGATTGTTTTTCACATTACATACTTCAGGCTAGACCTACGGGTTGCGGCGTTACCACTTAGATAAATCCAGTGATGATTTGGCGGGATTTAAACCCGGGACCTCATGGACCGAAGTGTCAAGCCTCTAGAACAGCTCGCTCCCCAACCCCTGTGGTATATAGTAAGAAATATACTAATGGAACACTGAGATTTGCTCTCTTTGATGAGTATTTTGCTCACTAGTACTGTACTGGTGAAAAATTGTGAAATGTTTACCAGTGTTTATAGCTGCTGCTATGTAAAATTATTTCAAAATCTCACTCAGTGTAACATAATGTGGACTATGAAAACTATGAAACATTTCTGTAAAGTGCCAGTAAAGAACAAGTTTCTTTAATAATTTTAAAAATCCCTCAAAATGCACAATGAGTTCTGGGACAGAATTAAAAACTCTTTATTTACACAGGCCAAGATGGGGCACTTCTTCTTTCTTGCTCTTGGCTAGCCTAAAACAAAAAAACTAAATAATGATAAATTTACCTAATATCATATCAATATCTACATCACCACCTCAAACTGTTAATTCTACCCAGCTCTATAATATTGAATAAAAAAGACCAGTTTCAACTTTTCAAAATATAAATTTGTGCTTTCTTTACATGATTGATTTAATTAATGTATACGCTTTTGTGCAAAGGCACTAACCACAATTATAACATGCTATAGTAATAGTGTATCTAACCACAGTCAGGGGTCGTAACATTTCTTACACACAGTATTTTTTAGTGGACGAAGACCTGCCAGATGGGGTAAAAAAGGAATGGATCATAAGAAGTTCCTGTTGTACTCCCTGTATGCCTGGGGAATGCCACTAGTTATTGTAACTATCTCGGTTGCTATAGACTTAGCTCCAAGCATCCCTGACTCCATCATCAAGCCAGACTTTGGCAAAGCCAAGTGCTGGTTTGCAGGTTGGTATTTGACGTTAACTTTACCAAGATAGAGGTGATTGAAGGATTTAAACAATTTATATCTTTAATCTTGATAGATTTTATCCAGGTGAGGTACCATGGCTAGAATGGGTTTTGTTTTACACATATTTTTTAGACTGGTATAAATAGTTTGTTTTGTGTGTTTTGTGATTGAACGTAATTCCAAACTAATTTAATACTGTATATTAAGTTTGAACAAGATGGCTTGAGTGAAGAGGGGACCAGATAGGTGAGATGTATGTGATTGTTCCAGAATGGAAGGCAGCATTGCTCTACTTCTACATTCCCTCTGGGGTCATACTAGTCCACAACTTGTACATGTTCGTCTCAACAGCACTGACATTACACTCTTACACCAAGAAGGGTCGTGAAAAAGTCAGGTAATAACAGTTTTTACTCAATTAGTGCATTTTATAATAAAAGTAATTTTGAATATCGTTAATTAAAATTACACAAACCAAAAAAAATAATGACTAAATATTGTTGTAGCGCCTATAGGAGTATTTCCCCTCAATAAGAATAAGAATATTAAATACAATCGTTTGAATTAGTTTATAGTTAACGATCGTTACCCTTTGGTTCATTTAAAAATTAGTCAGAGCATAATTTTAATTCTTTGCACTCTGTGGATTAACCATTCATTTAATAAATTTATGCATGTTTTACTGGGTGTTTCTGTTTCTTCTCATCTTGAGCATAAATATTTTAAAATCCTGCCAGGTAAGTTTTTTTTCATTGTTTTTAAGTGCCATGATTAGGTGACCTCCTCATGAGTTGCACACCAGACCAGATCAAGGTGGGAATTGGACCCTCAGTCTATGGTGCTGTCTCCTGGATAGAGAAACAATGCCTTACATCAGACCTAGCTGTTTACCACACCAACACTAAACGTCTCCTGGATTGAGAAACAATGCCTTACATCAGACCTAGCTGTTTACCACACCAACACTGCACGTTTCCTGGATAACGAAACAATGCCATACATCAGACATAGCTGTTTACCACACAAACACTAAAAGTCTCCTGGATAGAGAAACAATGCCTTACATCAGACCTAGCTGTTTACCACACCAACACTACACGTCTCCTTGGCTAGTGAAACAACACCATACATCAGACCTAGCTGTTTACCACACCAACACTAAACGTCTCCTGGATAGAGAAACAATGCCTTACATCAGACCTAGCTGTTTACCACACCAACACTACACGTCTCCTTGGCTAGTGAAACAATGCCATACATCAGACCTAGCTGTTTACCACACCAACACTAAACGTCTCCTGGATAGAGAAACAATGCCTTACATCAGACATAGCTGTTTACCACACCAACACTAAACGTCTCCTGGATAGAGAAACAATGCCTTACATCAGACATAGCTGTTTACCACACCAACACTAAACGTCTCCTGGATAGAGAAACAATGCCTTACATCAGACCTAGCTGTTTACCACACCAACACTACACGTCTCCTTGGCTAGTGAAACAACGCCATACATCAGACATAGCTGTTTACCACTAATACTACACGTCTACATTGCTAGAGACAATGTCTTGCATCAAACCTAGCTGTTTACCACACCGACACCACACGTCTCCTGGCTAAAGAAAAAAATTCTATACATCAGATATAGCTGTTAACCACACTAACACTACACATCCCCTTTGCTAGAGAAACAATGCGAATAGGCACGGTAGGCATGTGCACAGGGGGGGGGGGGGTGAGGTAATTGGCTTTTTTGGTGGGTGCTAAAAATTTTGAAAAAATTGGTAGTACTATTTACACCTGATTGAGGTAAACTTCTGATAATCCCACGCGACCGTGTAGACATCGTAATTGTCTCCCGCAATTGCAGCAAAATTCTGACAACTTTCTGCGGTCTTGTAGACATAATTATTGTCTTCCCGGCAATATACTGTGTGAACATATTCCGCGGTCGTGAAGAGATTATCATTGTCTACCGCGAATGAGGCAAAATTCTAATCACCACTCGCAGCCGTGGAGACATCATTATATTATATAAAATGGTTTATGTCACCTGTCCGTCAGTGATCCTATTTATCACTCATGACCACGCATCTACCTGTGCCGCATCGTAGTGTCCTACACTGGCCAGTAACGTTGTACATAATGTCATTCAGGGTTTTCGTATTTTATGTGTGAGCTTTTGTGATCACCGACGACCTCAGCTTGAGTGACATGACATTTTTTAACCACCTGATGATGGGATTTTAATCCCGAAACCGGTCGCCTAAGACCACAATAGGATCACTGATGGACAGGTAATATAATCAATTTTATTCAATAAGTGATCCTGTGCCACTAAGCATAGTGATCATTATATTGTCCCCCGCTTTTGTGTGGACATAGTAATCGCCACCTGCTATTGCGGCAAAATGATAATTGCCTCCCGCACTCTTGTGGAGATCATCACCGCCTTAGAGATCGTAACAGTCTCCCACGGCTATGTAGACATCATTATATTGTCCCCCGTTTTCGTGTGGACATAGTAATCGCCTCCCGCTCTTGCGGCAAAATGATGATCACCTCTCGCACTCTTGTGGAGATCATCACTGCCTTAGAGATCGTTATCGATTCCCGCTGACGTGAAAACATAGTAATTGTCTCCAGCGATTGCGCCAAAATGTTAATAATATCCCGCAGTCAAGTGGACATTACCATGGTCTTCCATGATCGCAGCAATATTCTGATCACCCCTCCTGACTGTAGGTAGATATCATCATCGTCTTCTGCGATGGCAGAGAATTCTGACCATCCCTCGTGGCGGTGTGTAGACATAATATCGTCTCCTGCTGTCACGGATACGTCACTGTTGTCATGCGCGATTGTGGTAAATTGAAAATTCTAGGTAGAAATACAAAGGTCATGCATAATTCTCGGTAAAAAAAACTCACACATAATTCACGGATTCCCTGGTTTTCCCGGTTGGTTGACACCCTGTATTGCAATGGGGCGCTACTATTGAATGTGCCTAGGGCGTTGACGGGGTCAAAAACGGGTCTGAGACCTAGCTGTTTACCACAGTAACAAATACATAAGTCAAATAAAAACCCAAGCGTAGTTAGTTGAAATAGTGAGTTAGTATTTATTGTTTGGAACCATTGTAAAATTTAGTTTAGTGTAAATTGTGTTAACAAATTACAATCAAAACCTCTTACACACTCGGCATATAATTCCAATAATTGTTGAAGAAAAAGAATCATTGGAAATATAACACACTTTTCAACTACTTATTGTTTTATATTTAAAAATAACTAATGATACTTGATCCAATCCAAGACTATATGACTCTTACCCAATATAAAACAAGTCACCTTTGACAATTTGAAGACCAGGTAGACTCTAAATACTTATAGTCACACAACAAACTTTATAGAATACTGGTACAGTAATGACTCAATGTGATTTAAATTTTAAAATACATACTGTTTCAGGTTTTATCTGTATCTGAAACTATTCATAGTCATGGGTCTTAATTGGACTTTGGATATTCTATCTTTTCTCATCGGCGGCCCCGAGTCATTTTGGCTGGTCACTGACTTGTGCAATACTTTACAGGTAAGTAATAGTACAGTAGATGTAACAAATCTCGACGATTATATGATGTGACTCAGTCAAACATAGCTTATTAGTTTGATGGAAAATGAGGTTGGGGAAATCTGAAAGAGTTAAAGTTGTTTTTACCAAAATAAATCATTTAAAATTTAAGGAACGATATGTGTAGGTATCATCTTGTCACCTTTGTTGTATTTTCACTTTAGGTATTAAAATAGCTCACAGTCTCGTTCATTAAAACTGGATTTACTACGATGAAATCACGGCACAGAACATAGTAGTATGCCTAGAATAAGGGAAGTCACCTATGTACAAAACTGAGTTTCAAAACAGTGTTACTGCAACCTTCTCAATAGATTCTCAAATAGGTACTGAATGCGGAATAAGTTCCTTGATGTTGTTAGACATATAATGCTCACACACAGTACATTTACTAATGATATGCTCAATATTGCGATAATGTTTGGCTAATAAAGTGTAATTCTGGCTTTAAGTTGAATTTTTGCAATACCCGTATATGATAGCCTGATATGTGAAGAAGATTTAATATCTTACTTCTCAGAACAATCAGGGAAAACAATTGTATGATCTAAAAACAATAGCCTGTCATCAAATGTTAACCAGCCTCTTAACTGGAGATAAATTGTCACATGGCTTGGAATAGTATGCTCATCATCTGGCCAACTGTCTTGAACATATTTAACAACACTATTGAGGGTCTCATCATTTTTTTTACACTGCGAATTTCAGATTTTATAGTTTCTAAAATTTGCTTATGTTTACTCAAATAACGAACAACTTCTAATGGCCCGTCTACACACCTTCTCACATATGAACAATATATCGCAGCGATTTGAACGTTACCAACAATATCGTTACGATAATCGGAGCGTGTGGATGGAAGATTGCTGCAATATATCAGGGTTGGAAAGTTTATGAAAAATTTGATTTCGTGGTTGGATCGACAGGTTGGAACGTGTAGAGAGCGTTTCAACTTATCGCTGTGATCATCTGCTCGAAACCCAGTGCAATTGTGCCCTCTTCATAGTTCTCTTGGTGAGTAGCCTCAACCGGTATAGAGCCTTATGACATATGACAGTTTTCTGTCATTTTCAAATTGTACGCCAGTCGTTGGGTTCATCTCTCAACTTTCTCAGTACTCTGAAATGCGAAAGCTTGTCACTCTTGAGAAGCCAAGAACGACACCACTTACTTCTTGGTTTGCGTCATCTCTTTCTCGCTACTTTTGACAAACAAATTACATACAGGGACCACAATAGTATCTCTTCCATGTTGATCACAACTGAGAAAAGACCAACAAATTGCGAAGGAAGTTGGGGCAAAAAATCGTTGCATATGGACAGAACATCAATGTCCAATTCATCGCAACGATTTGTTGGTGCAATCCGATTGCTGCGATATATCGTAGGCTTAACAGTTCAGGATCATCATATAATTTTATCTTTTTAAAATGATCTTGAAAGACAATCATCAACATACATCTCTTTACCTGGTACATATTTTACTTAAAGGACATACTTAACCAACTTAAGATGCATTCTTTGAAGCCTGGCGTTATGATTATTTGCAATATTCTATACAGTACAATATGGTACCTTTCAACATATTCACAGCTTCCTAACATTCCCTTTTCTGTTTGTGAATAAAGTATCTGTAAAGCTTTTTGATCTACATATATATTATTACAGGATGACCATTTTGAAATAGGGAAATCCATTCCGTATTTAGAGCTATCACACTGTACTGTAATACTATTGGCTTACTATCATCAAAGTAAGCAAGAACCGGTGAATTACTGATCAGCTCCTTCAGTTTAGATAACGCTTCCTCGTGTTAGGCATCCACAAAAACGCTATATCTTTTCGTTACAGTTCTCTCAAAGGACTAGTTATTTCGGGTGAGGTTCATAATGTCCAAATTTCACAAACTCCAACGTCTAAAATATTAAATAAACAGTGCGTTTCATAACCTCCAAACTTCATAAACTCCAAAACTATAACTTTCAAATAAGCACAGTTTCACAATGTCCAAATTTCACAAACTCCAACTTTTAATATCAAATAAACAGAGCGGTTCATAACCTCCAAGTTTCATAAGCTCCAACGGTAGAGGTCGTGCGGAACGAGGTGAAGCCTGAGATTTTCGGCGGGAACGGTCTAAAGCGGGGAAATCCATGGTGGGGGTAGGAGACGAGCCGATTGTCGCCTCGCATAGCGACACTTCCCCCGCCACACCACTATTCCCCTCCAAGCTTCACCTCGTTCCGTACGACCTACAGTCTCTGCCATAAGTCAATCGAATTGGCCGGATACCGAGGCGTACGGGCCGAATGAACCTCTCTGTTTTACACAAACATACATTCACTCAACCTGCTCTGCTACACTTATTTGTTAACATACAAATTTCAAATTGATATATTATTTTTCTGGAAAAACCAGTGCTCATTACTATGTAGCTAGTTTTTACCTTAACATAATTTTTATAATTTATTTAGGCAAATTAAAACAGATGATTGTTTTTTAACACCATAAAAAACATGAAAAATGTAGTAAGCGAGGAAATTTTTTATTTTTTGGTCAGGAAAAAAATTTCTGCGGCAAAGTTTTAGATCAAAGTATGAATTTTATTTTTTATTTGAAGCTTTTTTTGATACGGAGCCTGCTTGTATCATTTTTAAGCGATTAAAAATAGGCATAAAATCGCTTGGCGCGGCATTGGCGCTAGGAGTTTGGCCGGCTCAGCATCAGTTTACAGGATATAGAAACTGAGTTTCTAGCATTTAATTATCATTATATTACATCAAATATGTCATTACATTACGAAGAATGGTAACTTAATTTACAGGCGTATGTTTGTGCATTTTAATGCTTACCGGTAGTCTATAGTTAACAAAATTCTTTGATATAAATGCTTCCCCGATTGTAATTTCGGAAATTGTCTTCGTGAAATATGAAAAGGCATATAAAGATGTGGAGATAATTTAAGTTCTTGGTAAAACCCACTGAATTAGCGACCTGGCCCAGTTATTATTTCTACTTTTATACTCCTTTCGTAAAGGTAAACTAAATTAGTGTAAATGCATCCCTTTGACTAAACTTTACCCTAGATTTGGTTCTGGTCATAATAATATAAACAAAAATAGAAACTACTCTTATTCTAAGTTTATGTGGTGGAATTCCTGCTAAAAGTTCGATTGACTTTACATTCTATCGAAATAGGCCTATTTAAAACGTTCAGCGGGTTCATAGTTGAGACCATGGTTGAGACCACATTACAATACCTATTTATTTGCTTCTTCATCCTCTTTAGCCATTTAGTTGTTAGATAGTATTACATGTTATATTCAATGGATTTTATTTTAAAACATTTAACGAGTTTATATTCATCTATATTTGAAAAAGCTAATCAACGGCTCTCGTCTAACATTTTTGCCACTGCAGTGCATGGTTAGGGTTTGATTACCCATTTGTCGAAACTAATCACGAAATTACGTTTCTCCAGCATTGACAAGCATATAAAGAAAAGGAAACTACCTCAAAATATTACTGTTATAGGTTTTCCCTGTACTTTATTCATACTATGCATGCTAGTCTATATGATTTTAACCCCTTTTCCTTTGAGAAACAGAATGTACCTAGTTAAAACCTTCTCCAAACAAAATTAATAAATCCCGCTCACTGGAACTTGTCATAGTAATTGCTTTAGTGAAAAAATATATTATCTCTACGAACTTTTTTAGTTTAATTCTCAGGTTAGTTCCAGAGTAGCCGTTGAGGTCATTCCACTTTAAACAAAATATTGATTAAACACTAAAGTAAGCGTCAAATGTTTACAGAAACGTTTAGAATATATCATCTCATTATACTGTTTTTGAAATAAAAACAAAGCAGGAGTTTTCCATTTGATATTGAATCCATAATTAATTAGTGAAATTAGTGATTTGTGTTGAAATTTTATTTGGCGTTTTCTGGTATCTTGGTTTTGTTGTTAAAGTTAGTGATGGTAAAAGGCCTAATTAAGTTCGCAGTTTACATGCCGATTTTGCATTTTTTTTTTAAAGTCAGTAAAAGATAAATTAATTTTTATTTTGTCCTTAGGTAATTAAACATTAGTCCATACGGCACGCGTACGATTGTAGTTTCTTTCTACACGTTGCAAAATGCTAAATTGCCCTACATGTTTAAGCAATCTACAGAAACATTGTTTGTAAACAATTAAAAAATACAGGCTATTTTATGCATTAAACTATTGGCTACAACTTAGCCACAGGCAGAACCTCTCTGACCAAAACAAAAAATAGGCCTATACATTTTTTTGCAAAGTATGGTGTTTCCTCTTGACGATAGCTTCCCTCTTGACTGCAACGCCAGCAAGGCCGTGGTGCGAAATTTTTGCTGGACTGTACTTTTTCTTATCCAACCTAAACCCCTAATCAATTCGAGCTAAGTGCTGCATACATTTTAATTTATATTCACTGAAAAATTGAAATTCAGACTAGTTAAAGTTAAACTGTGTAATGAAATGTAAGTGATAATTTAAGGTAACATATTATAAATAATATTACAGAAACCCTTACAGTTAATAAAACACTATTCTACAAATTCTCTCCAGAAAGTAAATCTCATGAATAATTAACCACTACGGAAATCTATATATATAATACGCTAACAAAATCAAAATCAAAAAGTAAATCGGTCCCGGGCCTAGGTCTTACAATGCCACCTACGGTAATAGCTACTGTACTTTCTTATAGGGAAATTTGCTAAATAGAATCTAAAAACTATAAAAGGTACCTATCTAATAACTTGTTGAATTATTTACATTGAACACTATTTTTAAATAGAATATGCAATAATCGTTACAACAACAACTTCATACCTTAATATTTTATACGACAGTCAAAGACTCCACTGTTTGTGATTACGCATTTTTATTGGTAAATAAAAGGTATACAGTGCTTAGCTCTCCACTGAAAAGGCAAATCAAAATATAAATTATCACCTTGTCAAAACTTTAACATTATTGAACTAGCCACATTAAGTTGCAAAGAGAAACGAGACTGCTGTGAGTAAAAAAGTGTAAATACTCGAGTATGAGCTTTTATTGAAACGTGACCAGTATACCTACAATATGATGTATAAGTTAAATCCTACTTATAAAAATGTATTTCTGCGTTTATGTATGTTAGTCTCTACCTTTTTATGTAGTTTAAACTCATCCTTTTAGTGGGTAGAATGAATAAAGTACAAGGTTTTCGGCACTTTTCTAACAAAGGGCTATTTTTACACATGACAAAAAAAACAACTGATGTAATCGTTATGAAATTTTAACAGCTATTAGAAAATATACTTATAAAACATATTTATATGTTTTAAAATTTTTCTTCGGTAAAAAAATCTCTTACGATATTTGTAATGTAATAATTGGCTTTTTAATTGAGATACGGAACAGTTAAGAAACTCAGCTGAAAGCTTGAATTAAAGGTATTAAAAATGTAAAAATGTAAATTTGATTTGCACATTATGTGCTAACACATATTTGAGTCACACAGCTGAATGTTCTTCAATCATAAAATGCACGTATAATCAGTAGTTGAGCGCTGGCGAACGGTGCCTGCTATCTGACTGTGGCAACCACTGTAGAGACTTCTGGCTCAGACTGTACCGTTGGAGGTTATGAAATTTGGACATTATGAACCGCACTGTTTATTTGGTATCTTAACGTTGGAGTTTGTGAATTTTGGACATTGTGAAACAGTGATTATTTGAATGTTATAGATTTGGAGCTTATGAAAATTGGAGGTTATGAACCGCTCTGGTTATTTAATATTTTAAGCGTTGGAGTTTGTGAAATTTGGAGTTTATGAAACGCTCCCGTTATTTCTGCCATTTTGGAATAAAACTTCTGATAAAATTAAACATTCCCAGCAACCGTTGCAATTCTTTTAGGGCTTTCCAGACCTACGTTTGCTCTAATATGGTCCTGGACTTGTAGTCCACACAACCTTTTCGAGAAAATACTTTACCGAAGTATTTCACACTTTGGACTTTGTATTGAAACTTTGTTGCTGATGATACAGCATATGGTCTACAAATCTCGCAAGCACATTTGCATCATTACGTTCCTTTTTGCCTTTGTTCTGCCCACCTGAAATTCCCTTGATGCCCACTCGAAAGGGAAGCCTTGAAATTTTATTTTTTCAAGGTCTTCCTCTTAATGACATAAACCTAAGTTCAATTATTGCTCAGTAGCATTTTACAAAGTTATGTTGGTTGTGAGTGTGAAACAGCTTAAATGTTAATGTAAATAAAATATATATTTGTGAATTACTAATAAAGAGAACACTAGAGAATAATGAGCCTGCAACTATTTTTATTATTTTATATCAATTTGCAAAGAAAATTGAAGCCTAACTGTAAACAGAGGCACACAGAGGTAAACAGAATTTATTTGCACAACCCTTCTCCCTAATATGAACAGCCAGAGAATTTTCCTACTAGAAGCAACTAGCCTCCCTCCAGCCACAACAAACGTGTCCCTGATGATAATCACTTTTGGCAAAATTATAGCCTTTATAAATAAAGCATTTTTAATAAGGATTATCTAGTAGAATTTATGAACACTTAATTTTACACTAGGAAAGGTTTAAATTGAGTTGCATAATCTTTATAGAAGAAAACTTCACTACACAGGAACAAAATACAGCCCAGACCATATAAGAAATAACATGTTCATACAGCAGATATTTATATTGACACATTTATTTCAGGGACTGGCGATCTTCTTCTTCTTTGTTTGCAAAAGTGATGTTTTACAAAAGTTGAAACTACATTTATGTCCCAGCTGGAGTTTGCGAAAATCTCAAGAATATTCCAATAGTGTGAGTACTTGTGGTGATGAGACCAAGACTGAGATTGATATATTGGCTCTTAAAACTTTAGATGATGATGAGAAGAATAAATACAAAAATTAAGCAGGCATATTTGACTGAAGTGACTACTGATGTCTGTTTTAGTCCTGCACATTTCATCATTGGCAAGGACCTGTTTGCGATGAGTATTTTGTTGTGAAAGCCAGGAGTATATATTTGTAAGGTTTTATAGTGGAGTGCCCCTAAACTCATCACACTTCAAATGTATTTATGCTATATATATACAACACACGACAAGTGATGTAAACTATTAATACTAACTTATGCTTATAAAAAGGATCAATTCATTACTTCAATACAAGTTACAAGTACTTCAATACAAGTTCTTTAACAAGAAACATTAATTATTTTTACCCTTTTCAATGACCTTGTAGAATTCCAAAATGTCGGTTAACCGAAAATACCCCTGCCAAAGCTAACCTGCAGACTAAGAAAATTTCCATTTATCTGGTTGGATTTTCAGTAAAATATTCCTTTAAAATTGACAAGATAGTTTTACATTTAAATAACATGAATTTTATCTAGTACTTAGAACTTTGCTGGGAGGTAGTAGTGTTTTTAGCAAATTTCCCTATAGGGAAGTAGCTATTACCGTAGGTGGGACCTGGACACGGGACCAATATACTTTTTCTTTTTAATGTCCCTAAGAAGTCAAAAAACACTATTCATTAAAATTTTTATACGTGTAAATATATTTACGTCCGTAAACGCAATAACAAGAGTAATTTTTGCCTGCTTTTGATGATATTTGGATTTAAGATGTAGGGCGGGATAAACTTAAAAGAGTTCGCGAACCGGCATGATCGGACCATGGGAACGGTGCTGTATGGGGTAAAAATTGGTTTATCTAATTTTTGACAGTCAAAACTAAAGACCTTAAAAAACAAATAATTTAGTATATTGAAGTGTTTTTGTACTGTTATTGGTTGTAGAGAAAATAAAAAAAAATTGTAAATTTAAAAATCCTATGTTATTCTTATGGAGAGTAAGTAAACTGTTGTAGTTTGGTTATTTATGGATATGTTGATCAAACCTGGCCAAATCATTTATTTTATACCAAGCTATTAATAATATTATACTAAAAAACACACTTTATAGCAGCAAATTAGCTATATATTAAACACCCTGGTAGCAGCAAACCTAGGTACTCGTTAAAACCTAATGTAATTTAATAAATCCATTTAAGTGAGAATTGAGAATCAAAACAGGCAAATGGAAATTCGGTAAGTCTGCAGGTTTGCTGCGGCGGGGGTGAATTGAAATATAAACTTGATCAAAATACATACATAAACAAGCAAACTACAACAGTAAGTTCTCTACAACCATTAAACGTACAACAATTCTATTTCCTAAATTATATATTTTTTAAGCTCTACCAAATAGTTAAGAAATAAATTGCAGAACTATTATAATTTGGGAGTCAAAAAGGGGTAGTACAAATTTTACCCATACGAACCCTTAACCCTTAGTCTGATCATGCTGGTTAGGGAACTTGTTTGAGTAAATGTAGGTTTAGACATTTGTATAGAATTTAATCAAAATCAGTTGAATTCATGCTAACAGACACACACACAAACACATATAAATTAATATTATGTACATTAATTTGAATTGATAGTGCTTTTTGGCCTCTACTGAAGACATCAAAAGGAAAAACTAATTTGGTTTCCGGTCGAGTTCTTACCATGACAGGGTTGGTACTAAATTTGGAAAATAAAATTCCCTGGCTTTTCCAGACTGATATAACACTTTTTCCAGGTATACCGCAAGTCGAAATCGACTATTTAAAGTCAAGAAATGTTAGAAAAAATTTAAATGTTTACCTTATTTATTTAATCACTCCCAAATTTTAAACTTGCTTCAAACTAAATTACATATTCATTCCTCCCCCATACTGATAACTATTGATAAAAAAATGTGCATCAGTGCTTATGTCGTTATTTTTGCATCAGTCATTACCCAAATAACAAAATGTAAATTCAGTACATCGTACAGAGACAAAGGTCAATGTAAACACGGTTATAATAATTTTAAATCTGATTTTGAAAATTTGTTATTAGAATCAAATGACCCTACAATTTTTGTTGGAGATTTTAACATAAATTTATGATTCTGGATCTAAATCTGATTACCTTTACTTAATTTCTGCATATGGTTTTACTAATTTAATTAATCAGCCTACTAGGGAGATAAATAATAGTGTATCTTGTATCGACCATTTGTTATTAAGAAATACAAAAAGAATTGCTTTTGTTCATACTGTTGATAAAATAGGTATAACAGATCATTACGGAATTAGTTTGTTTTTGTCTGAATTAATTAATACAAACTTCATAGTATGGTTTCAAAAGATAAAAACAATGTTCAGTTGAAAATGCAGTATAAAAACATTTCCAGGCTGGTGACAAGAAAAATTAGGTTAGCTAAGAAAAATTACTACTCTAGTCTGATTGAGAGGTCTAAGGGCCCTTTCACACGAGGCCACTGGTGGCGGCCACCGGTGTCCGCCACCAGTTACCGGCCGGGAAACTGCAGTGGATGGTACAGGCAACTTACAAGCCACTTTACTACAGCCACTGTACAATGGTAGTTGTGAAAATGCTGTCAAACAATGAACATCTCCTTCTTATCGCGTTGATAATAAAGGAAATAAGGCAAAGACACAGGCGTGCTATTCCAAATTGCCGGCTACTTTTCAATTTCGCAAATTAGATCTTCAGTATCAACTTTGTTTTCTATTATTTTGTTTATTCTCTTATTCTGTTGTTTTCCTGTGTCTTTTTCTTTTTCAGCAACGTCCTCTTTATTTTTCTTCTGATCACCCATTTTAACAAACAAACAATTCAACACGAAAACACTCAACAACTACCATAGTGCGTTTGTCTTTGCAGTCTACACGTGAACTGATTCAAAATAAAATAGTAACTGCGCGCTCATCCACGGTGGCGGCCACTGGTTGCTACGTGTGAAAGCTCCCATTTAATTCAATGCCCCGCGACGAGTTGCCGCCACTGCAGTTGCCGGCGGTGGCCGACTAGCAGTTGCGCGAGGAGACACTGCTCGGCCACTGTGTAGTGGCGGGCAACTGCAGTGGCTGTGTGTGAAAGGTCCCATTTAAAATAATGTTAAAGCTGTGGCGGGCAACCAGTGGCGGCAACCAGTGGCGGCCACCGGTGGCGGCCACCAGTGGCCTCGTGTGAAAGGGCCCTAATTGGGGATTCAAAGGTTTATTTGAGTGTTATAAAAAAAATAATTAGAAGTAATAAAAGTAATTTATCTAGTTTTGAGATAGATGATGTCCTTATTGAATGTAGTGGCAGTGAGAAACTTATTGCAAATAAATTTAATGATTATTTTACACAAATTGTACCTGAATTAAAGCATGAGAACTTTGGCTGTGATATGTATGTGTTTGTGTACTTATGATATTTTTATTAGAGATTTTGTATTTATCGAGTCAGACATTGTAGATATAGTTAAATCTTTAAAAAATAAGGCTAGTGCTGGGATAGATGGTATGAATATTTTTATAATTAAGGATAACTTAGATGTATTCACCCCATTGTTATCTATATATATAAAATCCAATGTATGTTTGTATATTTGTATGTTTGTCCTTTATGGACTCCAAAACCACTCGACAGATTGTAATGAAACTTTTAGGCATTATTAAGCATTATTCAAGGATGGTTTGTGTGAAGTTTGGTGCAGATCCGTCAATAGGGCTCCGCCCCAGTGGCTCTGGAGTTTCCCATGTTAACCTTATGTGTACTCATATTTAAATGGAATTAAAGAATCTTAACAGCTGGTGCAGCTAAACAATTTGATTCTGTGATGTTCAATAGCATTAAAAAGTTAATAGGTTTACCAACAGGGTGCAGCACTATATTTTTTTTTAATTTATGAGAACAGCTAATTTGCAACCAAAAGGTGAGTGAGCGTAGCGAACGAACTTCAACCAGGACGTGATTGAGCCATGCGAACGAGCTCATCTTGAAAATGAACGAGCATGTGACATAAAACCACAATAGGACAGGACGACGTCCGTCGGGCCAGCTAGTGTAAAATAATTAGAATTTCCTTGGATCAAGGTGTCTACCCAGACAGGTTCAAGATAGCATCGGTAGTACCGATTCATAAGTCTGGAAGTTTATCTAAAATTTCATCATACAGGCCTATCTCCGTTATAAGTACTGTAGCTAAAGTTTTTGAGACTTTGGTTAAAAAGAGGCTCATGGAATATTTTTCTAGTAGATCTCTTTTCTCTCAAAATCAATATGGGTTTTGCCAGGTAAAGGCACTGATCTTGCTTTAGAAAGAAATGTCAGTACTATCAATGATGCCATTGACAAACGTAAATATACATTGTCTTTGTATTTAGATTTTCAAAAAGCATTCGATGTTTTGGATCATTATGTGCTGTTTTAAAAATTTAGAAAATATGGCATAGGTGGTAGAGCTTTAGAGTGGTTGCAATCTTTTTGTAAAGGAAGAAAGCAGGCTGTGAAAGTTAATAATGTTTTGAGTGAAGTGCTTGATTTGCAATTTGGCACCCCTCAAGGAGGGGTTTTGGGCCCCATTATTTTTTTGATATATATAAACGACTTGCTGGAGCTTGATTTATATTCAAAAATATTTGCCTATGCTGATGATACAGCTCTTGTGTGCTCAGCTTTCAATAAAGAGTCGCTGAAACTAAAAATAAGAAAATATTAGGCAAGATATCAAATTGGCTAATTGAAAACAGATTGTTAATAAACTCCTTAAAGTCTAAATGTTTATTTTTCTTTGAATATGATCAATCACGAGAAAATTTACAAAATGAATTTAATTTATTGTGCCATAAACACTCTTGTTTGTATAATTGTTCTTGCAGTTGTATTGAAGTAGTAGAATATGTTAAATATCTAGGATTGTTTGTTGATCATCATTTAAAGTGGGAGCAGCATGTAAAACAACTTTCAATTAAATTAAGGAAAATAAATTATGCTTTATATCACTTGAGACAACATTGGGAGTGAGCATTTAAAAAAGGTATACATCTCCTGGTTTGAAAGTGTGATGAGATATGGAATAGTACATTATGGGGGTAGGCCTACTTATCCTACCATATTACAACCTGTCATCACGAACCAAAGACATGCACTGAGGACAGTTTTTGGATTTAAAAAATATGATAGAGTAAGTTATCTTTTTGAACAAGAAAAGCTTTTAACCTTCAATCAATTGCACGTATACTATTTGATTATGTTTGTTTTTAAATATCTGTACATGTTTAATATGAAACCTGTCAATAGAATATCTTGATCAGCACAATATTACTTGTTAGCAGAAAGCTTTTTTAAAAAGGAAACTAGTAGGCATCAATTTTGTTGTCTTGGTCCAAAATTGTTTAATGCGTTTGTAAAAATGTTCAGTAATAAAGTTTATAATGATAAAAGGTATGTGATAAAGTCAAAAGCTTTGTTGTTTTCTATCAATCATAATATAGCATAAATAATCTGTAACTTATTAGCGAATTTCCCATATAGGGAATAAGCTATTACCGTAGTACTCACGGTAAGACCTGGACCCGGGACCGATTTTTTTTTTCGTTTTGAGGTCCCTAGAGGTCAAAAACACCATCCGTTCAAATTCATATATATATATATTTATATATATATATATATATATATTTATATATATATGTGTCCGTTAGCGCGATAACTCGAGCAAAAATGATCCGATTTTGATGAAATTTGGTACAAACGTGTAAACCTACGTTTATTCGAACGAGTTCGCGAACCAGCATGATCGGACCATGGGAACCGGGGTTTATGGGGGCTTTTATGGGGTAAAAATGGGTTTTTCCCATTTTTGACCCAAAAAACATAAAATTTTGCAATTTCTTTCGAAACTATTTTGTAGAGCTTAAAAAAACAAATAATTTAGTATATTGAAGCGTTATAATGCGCCTAATGGTTACGGAGAAAATTCCAAAAAATTGTAAATTTAAAATTCCCATGTTATTCTTATGGAGAATAAGTAAACTGTTGTAGTTTGCTTGTTTATAAACATATTTTGCCCAAATTTGGAAAATGTTTTTATTTCTTACTAACTATTAACATTTTACATAAAAAACACTTTTACCCTCCCTGTTGCAGCAAACCTAAGTATGTTTTAAACTGATTCTATTTAAATAGGGAATAAATGTGATATTTTTAAGGAGACATTTTAGTGTAAATCCATTCAGGGAAATGGAAATTCGCTTAGTCTGCAGGTTTGCTGCGGCGAGGGTATTTTTAGCTTTGTTTTAGATAAATAACTATTTATATTTGCATGTAGAATTTATTGTCTTTCTAAAAACCGTGTTCTTATTAAATTATTCTAATTTGTTTATTTATAACATAAGTGTTATTTATATGATTAAAACTGTTGCAATAGGAAATGTCTACTCACTGTTCTGTTAAAGTGACAAAGAAGGAAAAATGAACTGTTTGCTGCCAGAAACAAGAAAATAAATGTAAAATAAATGACTTTGACTCACACCTTCCCTTTGTTATACTTCTGTCAGTCACATTAGTCCAAAGTCCATCTATGGTACAGTGGTAGTGAACATGAATAGTGAGTGTCATTGGTAGTGAACATGAATAGTGAGTGACATTGGTAGTGAACATGAATAGTGAGTGACATTGGTAGTGAACATGAATAGTGAGTGACATTCCTGACACTGTGGTCCGTGACTGTGCTTCCAGTCTGTTTTGGTTTATATAGGCCTAAGGTCTATTTTATATGTTTATCCGTTCAGTTGTCACAAAGTTTTATTAGTTATACTGTAGTTCAAAAACATTCAATTATGCGTGAATTTTGATGAACATGAAAAAATCCTAGGATTATGGGCGAACTTAAAAAATAGAGTCGTGAATTATACTGCCTTTTAAAGTCAAAGTACGCATCAATAAAGCACGGCGCACGGCTAGTTTTTATAACCTTATGACACAATTTTGTGACAAACTTCGCAGCATGGAGAAAATACTTTTATCAAGGATAAGAAACATATACAAATACAAATAACGTTCCAGTCAATCCTAGAATGTGTGTATATTTTGCTGAAACGTTTAGTTAAGCCTAGTTTTGATTTGTATTATGCAATAATTTTGTATATATATTCTTGGTGAATACAAGTTTTAATGTAGCTCTGACTTGAATCACAGCAATTAGGTAGGCCTAGGCCAAGACCCTACGGCTGAATTTTTTGTTTACCGAAATTCTAAAATTTATAACAAGATTGCTGTACTAAACATTGTTTTTTTTTATATAAATAGGTTTAAACCACACAGACTCTATGCAGTATTAATTGTACTGTTTTAAAGAGGTTTTCAAAATAATGAAAACTAAATATTTAAATATATATAATTTTTTTAAATTTCATTATAGATAAAAATGAAGCCTGTCTTAAAGATGTCTTATGATATAACTGTACAAAAATATTTTTACAAATTAAGGAACTAAGAATAAACAAAATAAATCCTCATTTATTGATTTATGATTAAAGATAAAATAGTTACAAGCACATTATATTCTATTATCTAAGCACAAAGCAGTTTCTGCGAGACACTACCATCAATGAACTAAACTAGGCTACTTGAATTACCTTCTCTTCATCCCTATCCAGCCTGTCAAAAGCCAAAACTACATTAAATCTCCAGTGGTCTTGGACCAACGCTTTTTTAAATTCTTCTTTTTCCTCTTACAGTATTTATATTCAAAGTGTGGAAGGTCTTATGTACCAAAATGACTGTTGTATTTTTAGTTAGTAGTTATTTGTTGAGGGTTACCTAAAAACGCTTTAAAAATCTGATTCCTATAGATCATGAATTATATCAATAATTTTAAACAATTATGCTTGAATTGTTTATTCCATTTTGGTTCAACAGTAAAAATGTATATTAGCAGACTCAAGATCACCCAGATAATTCAGATATTGTATTGTATTAATAGATATTATTTTATTTTAGTTTAATTTTTTTCAATCTTCTGTAATATCTAGGAAAAACCAAATACGTTATGAACTTTCTGAGCATATCGGTTTGGTAAAAAAGAATTGAATTTTATTTCCGATTTCAGAGATCACATCCCTTGAAAATAGAGCATGTAACTTGACACTGTAATCAGTTACGAGAAGCAGCACGTAACTTGTAACTGTAATCAGTTACTTTTTGAACATGTAGCTTGTAACTGTAATCAGTTACATTTTTTAGTAACTTTCCCAAGTCTGGGTGTAACAATTCAAAAGCTGGCAGAGTATGACTATCTAGTCAGCAAGCATGAATTAAATTATAATCACACAGTTTAACTTGGGGTCTTAAGCCAAAATAGGGTTGCTTAGGGAAGTATTGATTCATTGATTGTTTTAAAATTGTGATGTCTCAAGGTCGCGATCCACTTACATGAAATAGTAGACATCTCCTGCAATCACAGCAGAATCATTAACATCTTCTGCGGTCATAGCGAATTTGTGATGATTCCCTGCGGTCGAAGTGAAATTGTGATAACAAATGCGGTCGCGGCGAATTATTGAACAGCTCTTGTGATTGCAAAAGCTCGGGTCAGCTCCAAAATCGACTCACTCCCACAATTGACAATTCCGATATAAATTACCCAACTTAAATGGGACACAGGTGAGATTAACACACTCCAGACGGCCAAAGCCATGACAAGCTTAATTTGTTTAACTGTCTTGAAGGGTTTACTGTCTGTCAATCATCTCACAACATCAGTACTGGAAGGTACTTTACTTTAATACTTTTTGATGAAATGTCGACCATACAAAGTAGGTATTTAAAGCCAAGTATGAATGGAGATGTGTGTAGGATGAGTGGCGCGATCTTGTGATCTTGTAAGTGACTTTGGCAGACTTTTTCCTTAGACACAGCTAGCTGTTACTAAGGGACCTACTGTTGATAGTGGAATCCGAACAAAATTTTTGCCTTGGTATATACGAATTAGTCTAATTTTCAGGATAGTACTGTGGATAGTCGTAGTACTCACTCCTGCGGACGTTGATCCACACCAGAGAGTACCGCATCCACAGTGCATGCCTATAAATATCCACAATTTGTAACCTCCTAGTAGCTGGATTACAGGACGACCAACACAAGGTAGTGGATGAACATTTCATGATGATGCAAAAGACATAACAAGTTAAAAGTAGAGGTGGGCCGATACCGATACTCGATACTTGCGTGTTTTGGGTTCGATACCGATACTGACACTGAACCACTGAATGCTATGAATCGGTGCGGATTAAGTCAGTTCAGAGCGGGTAAATTGCCGTTGCCGTTACGAATCCTAGCTGTTTGCCTACTTAGTTAAATATACTCGCAACTCGAGTCGAGTAGTAGAGGTTAAGCCGATTTTGTTGATATTTGACAAGTAAATAACAAGAGAGGAAAATGTTTGAGTTTTATTTAATCCCTTAACCCCTTTCAATGTTGACATACTAGGTCTAATAATAATCGGCAACCTAGACATCGCTTGCGTCATCCATTTCGCTGACAGCGACAGCTGACACTGGTTAATAGTGATATGTAGTGGTGTCAGCGAGTGCGATGCATTGAAATTTCAATTCGATGCATCGAATACCGATTCGATCCAGCATGCATCGATTTGGTCACGATTCAGTTCTAAAAAGGGATGTGTCGATTATCGTCATCGATACCACCATCCATTGGTTACCACTTGGACATTGGTATCGGTACCAAGACTCGATTGTCAAAAGTCGATTCCGATGATACCACACCCGACAGGGATAAATATTTTATTTCAACATTTATTTACTTTATAGCTACAGTATTAGTTTTGTAATCACAATCACGGTTAACAATTTTCATAGCCAACTTAGAAACTATCTAGTTCAAAACAGCGACGGTGCCGGTGACATTGTTTAGCTTCAGCTCATTGCACAACACAATCTACATTTCAAGATGTCAGACTCAACTCATGAGACAACCGGCGCGCGAATGTCCTGCCACACGAAATTAATTATACTAAACAATGTCTGTATCAATAAGTCAGACATTTAGATGTATTATTTTTATTTTTAGTACAAAATAAATAACCTAAACTAGGTCGAAATGTTCAGTTTCATCCCTGCATTATACGCATCATTATAAAAATTATATTCAACCATTAAACTTTAACATTGTCATCGTCGTATGGTTAGGCTTGCTTTATATTACGCCAAAAAGTAGGTCCATATTTATCTGTACTATCTACCTGATTGAAGAGTTTAGTGAAGTTTTAAGTGCTACTATGACATAATGTATTTATTGAAAAATATCATAAGCCTTAGTCCATGTCGATTTTGTAATGTTATAACGAATAGTGAATGTTGACAATAGTATGTAACAACAGTTCTCATTGGTCAGGAGGCGACAATGCACGAACATGTCAGCCAATCGACTTTCGTGTTTCAATGGAGCAAATGACGATTGCTTAGACATCGTTTTATGTGCTTATTGTGGGTGAGAAGGGTATCGATAAATATCGTGATTCGAGATCCGATATGTAGGACGTGTTTGTTTATAAATAATGAGTATTAAAGTATAAAAACTGGGTTACAGACAGGTTCAAAACATCGATTGTTCCGATCCATTGTTGACCCCTACACGGAGGTTATAGTGACATCGTGCATAAGGGCCAGGCAGGCCGGTTCACAGTGAATCCACTCTGCCGAACCTATACTCTTCACTCTTGGTATCATCGGGAACATAGTCAAACACTTTTGTTACTAAATAAAACTATGGCATGTTTTATAAAAGCACTCTTTTGGAGATTCTAGTCCCAAAACATAATCTTTATTGTAGGCTAAAAGTAAAAACCATCTATTGCCATACTTTTCTCCACAGACGTCGACTTATTCTACAATGTTTTTTTAAAATTACCAGGTTTCAGTCAAAATACTTTTTGAAAAATTGACAATGTGCTGTTTTAGCACAGTCATTCCTTGACCACGATTGTTTTATTTACTAGAGAAAAGACTCTCCTTACAAAAAGTATTTATAGGCCAAGATGTATGTATTTTTTTTTTAAGTATAACTGCAATTGCTTTTAAAAATAAATACAAAAACTTACAAATGACTTAAATTAATACTTATAAGCCTATTTACAAATTAGAGGAAACTTTATTAGATCTCAACATAGTTAAATTCAAACATTTACAGTGTTTTAAAATAATTAACACTCAGAAACTTTTGTGTAATGGAAATCTGCAAGCGACTGTGGCCGAGGGTGAGGGAGGGCATGTGAACCAGAACCAGGCTTTAGAGCAAACTTTCTCTTTCCTACCCTAAGTCCCGTTAGACGGTGGACGGGGCTTCACACTAATAAACACTCAGTTCATTCATTTACAGTAGAGAATAGTTTTTGTGGCAGTGACATATGTCTCTTGTCTGCTCTTCATAGCTCACACGTAGATTTCTTTCGAGAAATTATATGTGATAATCTTTATTAAAAATAAGTGAAAAACTGCGTTGACATTTTCAAGGAAGAAAAGCTAAGAAATAAAAGTGTTAAAAATAGAAAGGTTGTTGATTAGTTATTCTGTATTTCAAAAATATCCTCATTTATGAATGTGTTTTCAGCTAGACTTGGTGTCTTTTTCATAGATAAACAAATTTTGAAGATATATAGCTGTTTTTCATACAACTAGTGAGAAACTGTCATTATATAGGAAGTTCGTTTTTACTCTCTTAGGGAAAAAACTTGCAGAGTATTTGTAGGCCAAGATGTACGTAATTTTTTCTTTAATTTATAGCTTAATGAGTTAACTAATACAATTGATGCAATTTCAAATAAATACAAAAACTGACAAATGACAGATAAATACTTATATAAGCCTATTTATAAATTAGAGGAAACTTTATTAGATCTCGTGCTTTAGTCAAATTCAAACATTTACAGTAGGCCTATTTTAAAATAAACACTTAGTTCCATATTTTTGCAATTGTTTTTTGCAATTAATAATAAACCTTTAACACCAAAATATAAGTTTGGTACACATACATATTGTGTTTTTTATGGTATAACAGTTTATAATATTATTAGTGGAAGAAACTAACTGTGCAAAAAAGATAGGTATCGGAAGTATCGGTATCGATAGGTATCGAGAGTACTTTGGTGGTATCGGTAACGGTATCGGCCCATCTCTAGTTAAAAGTCTGAACAAAATAACTTTGTAGCTCAAACGATTTGCCTAATAAAAGTATTATACAGTCAACTTTATTAAAAACAAACAGTTATTACATTTCAATTAATAGCAAAAGTTTAAAAAAATACATACAATTTTGTAATACTCCTAATGAAAATGAGCTAAGGGAAACTAAACACTTACTTAGGCCTAACCAACAAATCCTTTGTACTAAGCATGTGATGAATTGATTTTTAACAGTCAATGATTACTGTAACTAAAAAAACCAAAGTCTAAGTTCACAATTCAATAGCCCATCAAAAACATATTTTTAAGACATTATTTGATTTGTAATGGAATACCACAAACTTAAAAGAACTATTTTAAGAAATATATAAAAAAAAAGTCTTAAAGAAAATAGTCAAAGAAAATGAAGGGCCAACACTGCATTCAACTTTTATCACCTTATGCTCGACGGCTCATTTCTTCTTCATCATTTCTACTGTCGTCTTCATTGCCCATTTCTCCAATTATTTCCTGAAACAGATTTCAATTCAAATTACTTTGATTCAAATATTACTCAGATTTATTAATACAGTGGAACTTGGATAATTCGAACCTCAAGGGACCAGCTAAAAACTTCGAATTATCCAAAAATTCGAATTAAATAAGTTCTTATAACCAGGGCCGTAAACAATAAAAACACGTTTTAAATTCAAACTATTAACTTTATTGATACTATTTGAACATTAATTTATTGAATAATGCCTATTACAGTAATAGTATACAATAAAAATAACTTGCAATCGCTCAAACGACAACGAAATTATGTACAAAACTAAAATTAACTAACCTTAAAATGTCCTCAGCAATAGCTGAACTGCACGCAAACTTCACACGATTACCAATAGTCCAAAGCAAAATATTAAGCAAAATAGGCCCTATACAGGACAACAGGACAGAAATAGAAAAATATCGGCCAAAGAGAACTAAAAGTTTGGAGACCGTATTGACTGATTGTTAAACAAAAAACATATCAAATCTAATTTATTGTTTTACAAAAAAAGAAGAGATTTTGGCTTGTTTCTTTGAGTTTAATCTCTCGGCCATGATAAATGATTCTAAAACATCTAATGATTTAAACTGTACATCACCGACATCATTTCTGCTCTCCACAAATCGCCGAATTTCTCTCAGGTAGGTCATGGCGTCGGCTGCATTCGGTACTGGCGTTTCTTCTTCATCGGCCGGTGACCCGACGATCTCGTCCCCCGATCCATCGTCATTTTGTTCCTCGGTGTCGAGGACTTCTGCTACGATGTCGGCGTCAGTTAATTCACCGCACACAGCGACATTTTCGTCTACATTAAGAAAGTCCTCGTACAAGATGGTTTGATTGGGTGCCACATCCTCCCAGCCGTCGATTGGTAGAGTTTCGTCCGTTACAGTTTCTTCGGCGCTTTCTTCGTCGGTTTTAACAAAACCTGCCTTTTTGAAGCAGTTTTTTATTGTTTCCGGCTTCACTTTGTCCCACGCTTGTTTGCACATTCGCGATGCTTCTAAAATGTCCAGCTTTATTTTGAGGGCGTTTCCTTCCCCGGACAGGATATTCTCGACCAACAAACCCCTGTAAAAGTGTTTCAAGTTTTTTATGATCCCTTGATCCATGGGCTGGACAACAGAGGTCATGTTGGCTGGGAAAAAAACCACTTTGACATTTTCCATGACAGGTATGGTGTTGTGTGCCGTGCAATTGTCAATGAAAAGGAGAACCTGTCGATTTTCTTTAACAAACCGTTTGTCCAACTTCATTAGCCACTTCGCAAAAAGGTCACTTGTCATCCAAGCCTTAGAACTGCTTACATATTCTACTGGCTTAGACTTGACATTTTTAAAGCAACGAGGATTGGCCGATTTTCCAATCATCAACAAAGGCAGCTTTTGCGAACCATCCATATTAGCACCAACCAATAGCGTGATTCTCTCCTTGCTTAATTTCCCCCCGTGGCACTTTTCGTCCTTAAATGCAAGTGTTTTATCGGGCGTGCATTTGAAAAAAAGACCGGTTTCGTCAACGTTAAAAATATTTCTCGGGTCTCTGTCCTGGATCATCTCTTCCAGATCGTTCTTCCACTGATTAGCTTCCTGCAGGTTCACCGCCCCACTTTCACCACACACTGCCTTAAACAAAATTTTATTGCGCTCCTTAAAACCATCCAGCCACCCAGTGCTAGCTTTAAAGTTTTGCTTCCCTAATTCTTTAGCAAATTGCTCAGCCTTGATTCTAATCAAAGGACCGCTCACAGGAACTTTCTTGTCTCTGGTCTGCTTGAACCATTTAAGCACACAATTGTCGACATCCGGATTTCCTGGCTCTCGCGATCGTTTCCTGTCTTTATCAAATTCCTCTGCACTGCTGAGAATTTTATGTTTATTTTTTAAGTAAGTTGATAAGGTGTTGGGTGGAATTCCAAAGTCTTTCGCGATTTCAGATTTTTTCTTGACTCCTTTTTCCACTTCTTTGATCACAGCGACTTTTTCAGCTAATGTCAAAGTTTTATAAGACCCTGGTTTTTTCGATGAGGTTGATGCCATGATCACTACACAGTTACACTCACTAAAAGTTAATGTATACAGTAGTGCAGTACGGTACGTTAAAACTACAGTACTGTACACGTAATCACTTGAAACTAAAAGTCTAAGACAACAGCAAAACTACGTTAGGTAACGGCCTTCACGCAAACCGATACAGACCACGCACAATGCGACACTGAAAAGAGGTCAGTGGTGGTGGGTGGGAGAGGAGAAAGGGGAAGGGAGTGTAGGGTACAATGACCTGTAGGGCGGTGGCGGGAGGGGAGGTATGAGTCATCAGACTAAACGCAGGCGCGCGAGGGCTGGCACTTGTTCTAACGCAAACATTTCGTCAAATGTGGCTTGGAATATGTTTTTTATTTATTATTTTTGAATATATTTAGAGTAATAATTTAATGATTTGGCACTTAAAAATTCGAATTATCCAAAATAAAATTCGAATTATCCACGTTATTTTAGCATTGTTTTAATACAAAATGCTAGGGACCACGGGAAAAATTCGAATTAAAGAAGATTTCGAATTAAAGAAGTTCGAATTATCCAGGTTCCACTGTACCAACTAATCATTGGAAAACTATAGGTAATTTTTTTTAACAACACATTTTAATAAGACATATTTCTAATAATAGGTTACCTGAAGAGAACCAGTTTAGATCTCATGAGTGAAAAATTATCATAAGTCTTACTACTTAAAAGAGTTTTGAATACCCCTCTGAATTTCCTTTTAGGCTGTGAGGGCCCCTTGGCTACAGCAACCACCATGTCAGCTGGTAGGGAAATACCGCACTGAATTCATTTACATATTATAATTATATGTGTGTTTGTGTGACAGATAACTCAAATAAAAATCATCCAATTTTGATGAAACTGGTAAAACGTGTAAACCTACATTTATTCAATGAGTTCGGGAACCAGCATTATCGGACTATGGGAATGGGATTTATAGGATAAAAATTAGTTTTTCCCATTTTGACCCTAAAAATGTTACTTTTTGCAGATTCTCTCAAAACATTGTAGTGTATTGAAGCGTTGTTGTTGTATGCCAAAAGGTTCTAAAATTCCAAAAACTAAAAATTGCAAATTTCTATGTTATTCTTATTATGAAGAATAAGTAAACTGATCGTTTGCTTGTTTACAGATGTACAAGCTTTTTTTAAACCAAGTTATTAACAATTTACTATACCACCGCCGCAGCAAACCTGCCGTAAGAGCGAATTTCCATTTGCCTGCAATTAATCTATTTTATATAACACTAGCTGTAACCCGCGGGCTTTGCCCCGTTTAACTTCTTAATTTTCAAGATTATCTCGTTCGCATGGCTCAATCACGTCCTGGTTGAAGTTTGTTCGCTACGCTCACTCCCCTTTAGGTTGGAGCTCGTTCGCTACGCTCACTCACCTTTAGGTTGGAGCTCGTTCGCTACGCTCACTCACCTTTAGGTTGGAGCTCGTTCGCTGCGCTCACTTGCCTTCAGGTTAGCTCGTTCGCTACGCTAACTCGCCTCCAGGTTGAAGTTCGTTCGCTACGCTCACTCACCTTTTGGTTGCAAATTAGCTGTTATCATAAATGTAAAAGAAATAATAGTGCTGCACCCTGTTGGTAATCCTTGTAACTTTAATGCTATTGAACATCATAGAACAGAACCAACTTGTTTAATTGAAACAGCTGTTAAGATTCATTAATTCCTTTTAAATACGAAAAACCATAAGGTTAAAATGGGGAACTACAGAGCCACTGGGGCGGAGCCTGAGAGGATTTTTGGGATAATAATATGCTTTAATGTTAATCGGGAATGTGAGCTATCATTCCAGTTCTTTTAGTAATCGTGAGATATTTTTTTCAAATGAATGATATTTGAACCAAACAGCTGTTTCAAGACAAACTGTTATTGTTTTTACTTTTCTTTGTTTACACTTATTTATTTAGCAATTAATGCAGTGAAATTGATATAAAGGATAGGTGTGACGATTTATGTGTACCGTGAATTTTATTGGATATTATATCGTTTTATTTTAGGTCGTGTCTATTCAGACCTACTGGAAATTGTGTATAGTAGTTGTATTGTGGTGATAATAATTATGGAAGAGTCAGGTATGCTATGGAAGGTGGTATCGTTGACTAAGTCCATACACTTATCAATTAACTATTACTCTACTGTAGGCTACTTATAATCAGTGTGCGTTCGCTGCGCTCACTTGCCTTCAGGTTAGCTCGTTCGCTACGCTAACTCGCCTCCAGGTTGAAGTTCGTTCGCTACGCTCACTCACCTTTTGGTTGCAAATTAGCTGTTATCATAAATGTAAAAGAAATAATAGTGCTGCACCCTGTTGGTAATCCTTGTAACTTTAATGCTATTGAACATCATAGAACAGAACCAACTTGTTTAATTGAAACAGCTGTTAAGATTCAATAATTCCATTTCTCATAAGGTTAACATGGGAAACTCCAGAGCCACTGGGGCGGAGCCCGAAAGGATTTTTGAAATAAGAATATGCCTATATGTTAATCGGGAATGTGAGCTATCATTATGCCAAATTTCAGCCCAATCCGACCAGTATTTTTCGCGTTCACTTGTCACAAACATACATCCATACATCCAAACTTTCTCATTTATAATATTAGTAGGATTAGGTTTAACGTGTACATTGGTTTGCTGCTACAAGGAAACTAATAAAGGGTGTTTTTTGGTAAAATAATTATAGCTTAGTATAAAATCAATAAATTTGCCAAGTTTGATAAAAATATATCTATAAACAAGCAAACTACAACATTTTACAATATTCTCCAATTTCCAAATTTACAGTTCCGTAACCAATAATCGTACAAAAACACTTCGATATACTGAATTATTTGTTTTTTAAGCTCTTAAATAAGATCTAGAGAGAAATTGGGGAATTTTATGTTTTAAGGGTAAAAAATTAGAAAAACCAATTTTTACCCCATAAAACCCCGTTCCCATGGTCCGATCATGCTGGTTCGCGAACTCATTAAAGTTTATCTCGCCTTACACCTTCAAATCAAATTTCATCAAATCGGACAAAAATTACTCAAGTTATCGTGTTCACGGACACATATATATAAATCTATATATATATATATATATACATAAATAAAAATTTGGACGAATTGTGTTTTTTTTTTTGCCTCTGGAGACATCAAAATGAAAAAGTAAATCGGTCCCGGGCCTAAGTTTTACCATGCCACCTACGGTAATAGCTACTTCCCTATAGGGAAATTCGCTAAAAAAACACACTTGATTATTTAAATTTCCTTGCTCAACCTGACCGTGAGGCCCAAAGCCAATTAACAAAAACTTACATTGAGTGTATCAATAATCATTTGAGCTTCATCCAGTAGGCTTTTGTACTTATCTTTTTCTTCTGTTAAATTTTGTAGTTTTTCATGGAGTTGTTGGTTTTCAATCAAGGCCTTTTCTAAGGCTTTACGTCGTGTTTCTGCCAAAAGTTCCCAATATTGCTCACTTGGGCCTTCTGTAAAAAATTGTAAATATTTTTACAGTTTTACAATAAATGAAACAGATTTGGAATCAGACTAAACTAGAAAGATGTCTCTATAATTCACAAAAGTTCTGATCCAAAATATAAATACATTTGTATATTACCAAATACATCACCAACTAAACAGTTGGTGCTCGTTTCTGGGATTTCAAACAGATGATTGTTACACCAATGGAAAGGGCGTGTTAATATGTTTTATAAGATTGTTTTGACAAGTTATACTTGGTCTCAGTTGCTTAGATGAGTATCACGAAGCCTGTCAGCATAATCAAAGAATATAAATAAGAATCAAAGTCAGTAATCGCATCAATGCTTGTAATAACTGCAGTTTTTAAGGATTTAGTCTCAAACGCTTGCGTAAAACCGTTGACTGTGGTATGTGAAATTTCCTGTGACTGGTTGAGGTTTTTGAACTCCGTGCAAAGTTAGTTTCGATTCTCTACACAGTGTCTGTCAGAGTTTGAGGACGGCCCAAACCTTCCTGGCACACTAGCATCTGGTTGTCTTGAATTGCCTCACCCAACAAGCTATGCAGTTCCGATAAGAAGCCTCCTTCCTAAAGTCCGAAAGTTCCGCTGAGCACTAAAAATAGCATTTGTACGAGCAATTTCTAAAACATAAAATTCCTTTCCTTGTTTTGTAGTAGCCATTTGATCGCAAGCTTTGTGCTACTCAACTAAGCAACTGACACAAAACATAACCTTGCCACAACAAACACGCCCTTTTCATTGGTGTAACAATCAGCTATTTGAAATCACGGAAACAGTCATACCGACCATTTAGTTTTGCTCCATTCTTCTTTAATAACAGATCATAATATAAATGATAATAAAACCAAAAATTGACAATGAAGATGAAGATAATATGAGATAACTCATGAAAGTAGACAAGCACTGTGTAAAGCCTAACTATCACTATTCACCAACCCACCTAAAGAGGTGATACAGTTCAACATATGCAGATGTGATGAACTCTTACTTTCATTCAAATGATTCATATCTGATGCTCAAACTCAAAAAATTAGCTAATATTACAAGAGAAGAATGTGACAGTTTATTAGCATAAGTCTACAGGACAAACATTACATGCAATCATATCTTTCTTAATGAGCCCATCCACTCATTCTCTTTTCAAGCGGATAACCCAAGCTAGTTCTGCTAGTTCTTATTTTCAACAGTAAAAAGAAATCTTTTAAAATCCATCTGAAGACTCACCTTCTGAGGTCAAATCGTGTTCAATAGCGATCTTCTTATCAGCAACTTTGTTTACTTTCTGTTTCTCCTTTTTAGGTGAAGAATTGCTATTCTTGCTGAAACAACACAGTAAAATAAATCAATACCTAAAAGGGTATGGTATTTGTTTGTATACATTGAGACATATTACGAGGGTTGTCCATAAGTTAAGTTTTCTAAGAACATTTCATTAAGAGGAAGCGAGCTAGTTCAAATCTGACACCATGTTGTTTAAACTTCCTTACAGATTATTCTAGGCTCTTACTAGTTCAATGTCACAGTTGGTCTTGCTAAAGGGGTCTTTTGTACAATTAGTGAATTAGTAAGCCTCTATCATTTGAGTCAGAATAAAGATCTTAATTGTAATGTAGGCTAGTTGGTTTTAATTTAAGTGACTTATGAAAAGGGAACTGACACAATCTTCTGACTAAACGATACATTCCCCAACCACACTTTTAAATTACCAACTACAAATTCTTTAATCACAAAAACTTGCCACTAAACTAAGTTAGTTGTCTGTCCAATGTAGCGCAGGCTAGGTTTAAAGAACTAGTACTTTTGAGTTAGGTATATCAATGTTTGGTACGGAGAACTACAGAGAATCGATTTTACTCATGAACCAGTAAGGTAAACACACCACATTAAGGATAGAAATGCAGTTATAAAATCCTCAAATAAAAATCATCAATGGAATCTATAAAACAATTAATGATAAATTAACATTACACTTTGTACATTCAACTATTGTATACAGTAAACTTTAGTTGAAGTAATGGAAATAGGTCAAGCATTTTATGTTAATTTACCAGTTATCACATGTACCAGTAGTTGACACTTTGACAGTTTAATGCAGGCTATAATATATTTTAATATTTTGTTATTAATAGAAAAACTAATACTCCCTCTATACATAATACTTAAATTCTGTTTTATGTTTTGTGTTTATACCTAACCCATTACTGCCGACTTATGTGTGTAGCTCGTCACCCCATTTCGCTGCGAGATAAGTCATCCTGCTAATTGCTAACCCACTGGCTCTCAAGTAGTGCGCCAAATCCAACCTACGAGCGCTAGTGTCATCATGATACTGAAAAATGGAAGTCGACCCACTCAGCTGATGTTGGCATGGGAGCTCAATTGGCTAAGGTGTTGCACTGATGATGATTATACAATTTCCTTTGTTTGTTTGGCAATGACTAGTACTCTTAGTCTGTCAGTTATTAAAATTATTATTTAGTGTGTGAGGGACGTCATGTGGTCAGTTAAGCTGTGTTTACACTATACAACTTGTTTTATAAACTTGTGATGTACAACCAATAATAGTAACTAGTGCACCTGTTGCTCGAAATCGAGCAATTGCAAAGTATTACAGGCGTAACTTCAAAACGAATAACAGTCATAGTTTAGATAATGTAATCAATCACTCCACTCCAGTTATGAAAACTGAAAAAGAACTCTCTCTGAAAACGAACGCTCTTGTGTATCATGTGTTTACTATTAATGGATGTAATCAATACAAATTATTCGTTTGTTGAAGTAAACAAAATCTTTTCTTCATAAGAAATACATTGGGATTTTGATGGCCTGTGGAGCAAAGACCAAGGATTTTCATTACAGGAATTGGTGAAAGTTGGTGTCTACACGAAAAATACTTAGTTTTGACACATCGGTTGTAAAAATCTGTCCTTTATTAACGGAGGGGTAGTGTTTCGTAGAAATCGCCTTCCTTGCGCAAACACCTTCCTTCATTTGATGGGAAACCGGAGGATTGGCCTATACAGTACCGGTATTCTATTCCGCTTATGAAAAGACAAAGGCTGACTTTGATGAGGAAGTCAACCTCATCAGAGTAAGAAATTCACTTGAAGGCGAGGCTTTTAAAATGGTAAGACCCTTACTTGTTTGTGGAAAAAATTTGAATTCGGTGATTTCCACTTTACAAATGCGGTTTGGCAGGCCAGAGTTGATTCTTGAATCAATGCAAAGGAAGACCAGAATGTTACCTCCAGTCAAGGAGGAAGACATCAATGGTCTCATAGAATTCTCCACTTGTGTCCTTCACTTTACTATGACAGCTGAATCCTTAAAAATGGAGCACTATATGACAAACCCTCAGTTATTGATGGAACTAATGGACAAACTACCTTATAATCTCAAGTATAATTGGGCTCAGCATGTAAGATCATTATCTTTAAGTAAGCCAGACCTAAAAGATCTTTCTAGTTGGTTAGAAAATCAGTGCTCACTCATGAGTATTTATTTCCGTCCTAAATCTGACACTTTAACACGTAAGAGTATGATACAAAGTTAGTATTTATTAACGAACTCTACAACTGGGAGACCAAATAGTTGTAGCTCAGTGAAAAACTTTCAGGAAAGCCAGTGTTGCAGAGAGATGGAAGATGGTTGCAGAAAGTAAGTTGTGTTTCTACTGTTTTTGCCAACACCCAATAAAGTTCTGTACAATAAAGAAAGCTTGTGGTATCAATAACTGTAAACTATTCCACAGTCGCTTACTACATACAGACACTACACCTGATAAGCCTTTGTACGCCAAAAAAGATCCTGTCTATTCTTCCTCTCATGAAAATAAAAACTCTTACTATTCTATTGTCAAAACAAAAGAAATAACCGGTAAACACACAGAACAAAATACAACAAATAAAGTTCTGCTTAAGGTATGTCCCGTTACTCTTTATAGGCCTAAGGGCCAAATTGATACCTTTGCACTTTTAGATGAAGGTTCAACAATATCACTCATTGACTCTACCACAGCCGACAAGTTAGGAGTCAAGGAGATATAGAGCCCCTTTACTACCTGTTGGTCAAACTCAACATGTCACTTTGAATCTACCTCTCGTAAAGTTAGTCTAAAAATAAAAGGACTTTACGAGGATGAAGTATTCACCCTTGATAACGTCCGGACACAGTCGCCACTAGATTTACCACTTCAAAACTTTGACACAGTAAAACTTAGACAGACTTGGTTTTGTCTAAACTCAATTGACCAGCCCCTTCCTTCAGCACACTCCAAACCCTCTATCTTGATCGGACAACACAATGCAGAAGCTCTTATTTTAACAAGAAAAGTGATAGAAGGACCTACCAATTCTCCTATCCTATCATGGAGTTACCTAGGTTGGACTATGCATGGAAAGTGTGCAAGGTTTGATAGTAGAATAGATGGAAATTTTACTCTGACAACTTTCAACTATGACAAGCTACATAATCTAGTTAAAAGAATGCTTTCAAAACAAAAATTATGGAGAAACCACTCTTGACCAACCCGAAGTCAGTTCGTTTGAAACAAAACGAGCAATTGAAGTGCTAGAATGCACAACAATAAAAGTCGGTGATCATTATAAAACTGGTTTATTATGGAAATCTGATGATTTCAAATACCCCCCAAGCTATAGTACTGCTCTCAAAAGACTGAAGACGGTCGAAAAGAAAATGAAAAAGACGTTGACTTTCGACAGAGGTAGGCCTACAACGAAAAAATTAATGACTATATTACCAAGGAATACGTACGAAAATTAACACAAGAAGAGGCAAGCATTGTCACTGATCGTACATTCTACCTACCTCACTTTGGTGTCACAAATCCTAATAAGCCTGAAAAACTTGTGTTTGATGCCGCAGCAAAGTCAAACGGTGTATCGTTTAATGACGCATTAATTAGTGGACCAGACAACCTAAATTCACTACCTTCAGTTCTTCTCAATTTTTGTCTAGGAAAATATGCAATAGTCGGTGACATCAATAGAAATGTAATTTAACACAGAGCTCTGAAATCGCTGAAAACGGGCAATCGAGTAACAAAAAAATAGCCGCCATACAGTAGAAAAATAAAATAGCCTAATTGTATTTTTGTATTCTAATATCTAAATATATATAAAATCCAATGTATGTTTGTTTGTATGTTTTTTTGTTCTTTATGGACTCCGAAAATACTCGACAGATTGTAATGAAACTTTCAGGCATTATTAAGCATTATTCAAGGATGGTTTGTGTGAAGTTTGGTGCAGATCCGTCAAAAGGGCTCCACCCCAGTGGCTCTGGAGTTTCCCATGTTAACCTTATGAGTACTCATATTTAAATGGAATTAAAGAATCTTAACAGCTGGTTCAACTAAACAATTTGATTCTGTGATGTTCAACATCATTAAAAAGTGAATCTTAGGTTTACCAACAGGGTGCAGCACTGAGTGAAAATTTAAAAACGTACGTTTTCATGTCCCTGGCCTTTTACTTCGTAGATACTGGATTTGTAGTTTATTATTATGTGTTTTAATATTTTTTGGGATGGGGGCAACATGTTACACACATTTATTTGGTTTTAAATAGGTTCTAGGTATTTTTTTTAGTATTTTTAAAGTCTCGAAATTCACGACCATGACGTGTCCCTAGGGTACATTTTCCAACTTTCACGCTGTTTTTAGACTAATTATTCATGCCGAAATATATAACGCCATATTTTTATGTCATCAATGGTTCTTAAACTTACAAAAAAGGAGCATATTATAATTTTATTGTCATTGCAAACTGACTACCATGACAAAATAAGTCTGTCCCTCGATTTTGCTTCACGACCATTTGGGAAAAATTTTCTACTTTGGAGCACGACAGTGGCAAGCCTGGCGTCAATGGAGTCAGTTGGTTTTAGAGACTAGTTCGGGGTGTACGTCAGGATTGTAGTGCCGGTCGTTTCGAGTTGAAAGGATGAATTACAAGATTAATGAAGGAAAGATTGTGTTTTTTGTCATTTTGGTGTGTCCATGACCGTACGTAGTCATTCGATGAAGTAGACATGGTGTTAATTTTTGTTTATAAGATATTTCAATTGCTAGATTAATCTAGAAGTCCACTTTGTATCCTCGAACATGAGGTGCAGTGCTACCGCCAGAACAGAGCCAAATAACACGTAATTTCACGACCAAAGTTTCACGACCATCGCGGGTTTTTTCACGACCAATCCAGCCTTATGGATTATAGTGTGTTTGGTCGTGACAGTAACTTTAATATAATTGTAAATTGAACAGTTTAGTTCAATTGAAACACATATTTTTATTATAACTAACAGTATAATTGAAGGATTGTTTAGAAAGATTTAGATTATTTCAGAAAATTCACGACCGTACCGCTTGTCCCTGACCATCACGTTTATGATTTCTATCATAAAAATTTCAAAAATTAAAATATCGTCATATTTAAATGTTTTATACACAAAAGAAGCACACCTCTATACAAACATAACGATGTTTCGGGTCTCAGGTAAGTTTTTTGGAGTTATACTAACTTAAAAAGATTTTATTGGCTTTTTTTCAACTTTTTTCAGTTTTTTCATTTTTTCTAGAAAGACCAAATATACCAAAAGCACAGTGACCTTTTTATTGTATAATGGTCATAAAAGTAAATTAGTTTATAGCAAAACATAGTTATAAAAATAATATTAACTATTTTTAATATTCATTTAAACATCTGTTATGGTCGTGACAGGATTTTGTGTTTTTCCACTAAAAATGCTCTTTTAAAAAAAAACTACCAAAGATATTGCGTTACCATGGACATGTTATGAAACTTAAAATGTTAATGAAATTAAAAAAATAATAAAAGTTTTGAAAAAAGGGGAAAAAAATTTGCAAAGTGCTTTTCCTGAAAACGTACGTTTTTAAATTTTCACTCCAGTATTATTTTTTTAAATTTATGATAACAGCTAATTTGCAACCAAAAGGTGAGTGAGCGTAGCGAACGAACTTCAACCTGGAGGCAAGTTAGCATAGCGAACGAGCTCCAACCTAAACGTGAGTAAGCGTAGCAAACGAACATCAACCAGGACGTGATTGAGCCATGCGAACAAGATCATCTTGAAAATGAGCGAGCATTAACATAAAACCACATTAGGACAGGACGACGTCCGTCGGGCCAGCTAGTAGGCCTAATATATACATTCAAGGATAAAAATATCAAAAAATTTAAAAATCTTGAAGCAACCACGTCTGGACCACTTGAAATGGATTGACCCACCAGGGAATATATATTCCATAGGGCATAGGTAGGGATGTAGGGATACCTCCATGGTTTACTTAATATACAATACATAGGTACAGTAATACCAAATTCCTAACTTACCTATTCAAAGACAGGATTTTCCCATCTTTCTCTCCAGTAGTGGATGGCATCCTCCCAGCTCCAACAAGGTTTTCCTTGTCACCAGCAGCAATTTGGAGGGGATGAAGTGACTTCCTGACAACTTTCATTGTCTCCTGTTAACATAAACCACCTAAAATAATCAATTAAGGTTAAATGGAGATAAAATTATTGTTTATAATACTAACAGGGCTGGATTAAGCATTTTGGCGCCCCTAGGACCAATAATCTTTCCGCCCCCCAGTCTGGGTTAAGTTGCTTTCCTAAAAATATTTATTTAAAAAAAAAAACTTAATTGTATCAGACCTATATTACGTTAATTGCACTACATTAACACCACTACACAATGTAGGCCTAATGTTATCATTGCAATTTAATGCAATGTAATGTTTTTCAATGAATTTACTTGGTTCTGGCATAACAAAATGCCGTAAATATGCAGTTCATGCAAAATGCATGCACTATGCATAAACAGCAAACAGGCTGTTCAGAGGAAAACTTACTTAACTAACTATACAGTTTCAAAAAACTCTTTAAATTTGAAAAAAGGATTTTCAATCAGCCACTCTAATATTGCGGTTTGGAAGTTCTTTCTTTCCAGATTTCTCACATGACCAGGAAGGTGATTTAACAGTTTTATTCCTGAAACAGGGTATGACCTAGCTCTTTTATCAGTCCTGGACCGAGGAATGACAAGCTTAGAACCAAACCTAGTGTCATGATTGTGCACTGAACTGGTTACATGTAAATCATTCATGCTGTTCTTAATACTAACAAGGCATTGGAATATATACATATTTACAACTGTCAGAATTCTTTGTCTCTTAAACAAGGGCTTACTGTGTTCTTTATAGTGAGCATGACAGAGAATCCTTACTGCCTTCTTTTGCAGTCGCAGGATCTTTTCGACATTGGGTGAGTGGCCCCACAAAATTAACCCATAGGATATGTGAGGTTGGAAAAATGCAAAGAAGGACATTCTAAGGGCACTCTGTGGCAATTGGTCACTTAGACGTCTTAAAAGATGTACCTACTACTCTACTTAGTTTAGTACAGACTTGGCTTATGTGGTCTTTCCAATTGAGACAGGGGTCAAGGGTTATACCAAGGAGTTTGACAGGCTCTTGGAAAGGAACAATCTGGGAATCACATAGGCTAAATGTTATGTACCGTACTGTGTTTTCTCATTATTGAGCACTAATTTATTGTCAACAAACCAATTTGAGGCTGACTCAAAAATCTTCTTAACAGACAGCTCTGCTTGTTCACAGGTCGCTTTACATGATATAAGGGAAGTATCATCTGCATACAACATGAAATTACCTTCAAGTCTGGTATAGAGGTCATTCAGGGTGTCCACAAAAAATTTTTCATTAATTTCCATGACTTTCCATGACTATCCATGACCATTTACCATTGATTTCCATGACTCACAAACTTTACACGCAAATTATAATATAACAAACACACACAAATACAACTGCCTGGACATGTTATTTTGCAGAAAATACTGAAATATGTAATAACAGACAACAATGGAGTACAATAGGTACAACAATGAACTAAAACAAACCAAAAACTCATAAAATAATACAACTGTAATAAATTGAATTGTCGAACATTTGTGAAAAATCCTGAAAAATGCTACAACAGTCCGGGTTACAGCTGACTAGAGCATTGAATGGTCCCCTCAAATCCATCCATAATTGGAAATTTCCATAACTTATTGCCTATTTCCCTGACCTTCAATGACCAAAATTTTTTTCCATGACTTTCCATGACTATCCCTGACTTTCCAGAATGTGGACACCCTGTCATTGATTGTTACTAAAAATAACAGAGGTCCCATAATGGAACCTTGCGGAACCCCGTGTCTTACAGCTAATGGTTTAGATGTAATACCATTCCAACTTACAACCTGTTGGCGATCACTGAGGTAGGATTTGACCAATCTCAGAGCACTGCCTTCTAGGCCATATTTTCCCAATTTCAGGAACAAAATTTCATGTGAACACAATCGCAATCGAAAGCGCGAGAGAGGTCACAACGTATTACGGAGGTAGATTTGATTCAGGCCCCCAAGTGGTTTTTGACCTCAAAAAAGTAGGAAAAGTAGGACTTTTTACTGAAAAGTAGGACTTAATTTTACATACAAATCGAACTTTTTTGCTGATACATATTAAAAACCAAATAATACTAGCATACACAATAGTTTATCAAATAGAATAGTGTATATAAATATACAGGGTGTTTCCAAATTGTCTGGACATATTTTGTGGACTTGTTTCTGGGGCTAAGACAAACATAAAATTCCATATAAGTATGCATGGGTCTAAAATGCCTAAATTTTTGTGTTGGTCGGTCTGTTTGTGACATTTAAAAATTATTTTATATCTTGGGCATTTTTCAAGATAGAACTTTTAAAATGGTTATAAATGTGTATTTTAGAAGGTGAAAAGAGCTTGCAAAGTTTCGATCCAATATCTCAAGCCGTTTCAATATGGCAGCCATTTAAAATCTTTAATGCCAAATTTAATGAAAACCGTAAATATTTAGAAAATGGTTTCCAGGATCAAAAAGATAGAGAATTCAAATCCAAATCAAATGAGACCTTGTTTATAAAATCGCATGACAAACAACCATAAATAAGTTTTTTTTTTCAACATTCGGTTACACAGTTTAATAGCACTACCATACTGTATTCTTATTTGTTATTTTTCAGAGCAGTATGGGTAGTCCTATTAAATTGCGTAAACAAATTTAGAAAAAACTGATTTGGTTGTTTCTCATCAGGTTTTAAAAAACAAGGTCTCATTTGATTTGTATTTGAATTCTCTATCTTTTTGATCCAGGAAACTATATTCTAAATATTTACGGTTTCAAATTAAATTTGGCATTAAATATTTTAAATGGCTGCCATATTGAAACGGCTTAAGATATTGGATCGAAACTTTGCAAGCTCATATCACCTTCTAAAATACACATTTATATCCATTTTAAAAGTTTTATCTTGAAAAATGCCCAAGATATAAAATAATTCTTAAAAATCACAAACAGACCGACAAATTAAAATCTAGGCATTTTAGACCCATACTTTTATGGAATTTTATGTTTGTCTTAAGCTGGGTTTTCCTAGGCGCGGAAGCGGAGAGCGGAGAGAGGAACGCGGAAAGCGGAAAAGAAATTAACATGGTGTTCCGTTCCGCTTCTGGGAAAACAGAAACATTAAATTACCTAAGACAAGTGGAGTCCGCTCTCCGCATTCCTCTCTCCGCTCTCCACTTCCGCGCCTAGGAAAACCCGGCTTTAGCCCAAGAAAGAAGTCCACAAAATATGTCCAGACAATTTGGAAATATATCTAAAATAATTCTATATATAAATTTTAAAATTAATATCAATGATTAATTATTTTTATTTAAAAAATCTTCAACTAAAAGGCCGGATAAAGTTTTAGCTGAGATTGTACACCAAATATTCAGAAGTAACGCACAAGAGAAATTAAAATGTTAAGGTGTCATTATCTACAGTCATTACGAAAAAAATATTTAGGACAAGCAGCATTAAATAAAGGATAAAAATAAATATGTTTCCCTAACGTTACCAACCAGCCCTAATTTGTGTTTAAAATGGTGCTGTAAACAAGAAATTTGTTCTTTTTTTATATTATTTAATATTTCAGAACTAAAATTAATATAAAAGTAAAATGAATTTTTTTGGGTGGAAAACAGAAGCATGAATAGTTATTTAAGTAGGCCTATAAAGTACGGAACTATATATAATATAAAATTCTAAAAATATGTTCCAAAAGTATTTTGAATTAGTTAGATTAGAGCTATCTTAAAAGTAGTAGGAATGTTTGAATTGTAATGAGTAAAAACTATTTGAGCCAGTGAGACTTGGACATTTAAACTTGAACTTAAGCCTTAATTTATTTTGAATACAGTTATGTCAAAAAATCATGTTTAGGCTAATCGGGGAAACACTGGACCGATAAGTGCTAAGTTAAATACTTTTGAACTAGTGTCCCAGGGCTCCCCAGGAGCATTGATTTCCCCTCAGTTTACTTCATTGGGGAATCTAAAAGACATGTCAGAATAGTAAGCACTGATAATAATCACAATTTTTATTTTCTATCACAATAGTATTGCCATGTCTTTGAAAAAAAAAAAAATGTTTTCACTCAATAACAATGTTGATAAGATTAACCATACAGATACTACCAGTACTGGAACTTATAAATTAAAATTTAAAATCATTTAACAGATTGTTTTATAAAAAATATATCTCAGTCAGTCATATTTTTTAGGAAAAAACTTCTCATTGGGAAATATTGATAAGTAAAATTAATAATAAGTGTAATAAAATATCCCAAAATCGACATAATTTTTATAAAAAAGTAGGAAAGTAGGACAAATGTGTAAAAAGTAGGACGTTTCCTACTTTCCTACTAAAAAGTAGGAAAAGTAGGACGACTTGGAGGCCTGAGATTTCTTCTGAGTCGGTCGTCAGTTTTCAAGCCGTGCACGTGCTCTAAATGTTTTCGTGTATTTGTGTTTTCGTGTGTCCGTCCTGTACATATATGTGTATTATTTATTCACCCCATGACGCAATGCAAATGAAGAAAACTCGTGTTAAACGTGACAAGACTATAGTTTAGTGTACCACTACGCACCTGACGATGGAGTCATCTCCGAAACGGCCGTAGTGGAATATTACTCCTGATTGCGTTGACGGTAAGAACTTAGATATTATTATTATATTTTCACGCAATCTGCCACACTCAAGAATATAATTAATTGTAGGTACAACAGAATCAACAGCCAATATAGTGGATTTGGCTTTCCTGAAGCCAAATTGACCAGGCACCAGAAGGCTGTGTGCTTCAAGGTGGTCGTACAATTGAGCAAACATAATAGCTTCAAACAGTTTAGAAAATACAGGAATCAACGATATTGGTCGATAACTTGCAACATTGTCACGGGACCCTTTTTTATAGACAGGCACAGTTCTAGAGACTTTTAATGGAGCAGGAAAAATACCTACTAAAAAGCATACATTAACCAAATGGGCTAGTATAGGTGCCAGTGCCCACACAATGTGTTTCAAAAGATTAGGTGTCATGCCATACACATCTTTACTGTTAGAGAGTTTAAAGCCCAAAACAGCATTAATAATGTCTTGGACCGATACATGTTTCCATTCAAAAGTAGGTGCACCATTAGGTATGCTTGACAGGATCACAGGAGAGGATTGCGTTATATTTGGAATGGTTGACAAGATGGACTCAACAGACTCAACAAAGTACGAATTGAATTCATCAGCAGATGCAAAAGACGGATCAAGAATATCAGACTTTGTTTGAGGTCTATTTTGATTTATTAAATTCCAGGCCGCCTTACAGGGATTGGAAGCCCCTGTTATGTTTGCGGCATTTGAGTTAATCTTTGCATCCCTCACATTCTTACGGTATTGTGTTCTAAGCAGCTTAAGCAAGTTAGACAGATCAGGTCTTACACTAACTAAATCATTAACTAAAGTTATCATGTTCTTTAGCCTAGAGAGTTCAGGGGTATACCAGTCCTTAACAACAGGCAAACCATTATTATTAGAAACCCCTGACTTGCCAACATGCACCTTTTTACATTTTATTGGGAAAAAATGATCAAAGGCCATGTTGAAGTTGACATGAAAAAACATGAAAGCATCATTTGCCGTCAATGCTTTGATTTCATCAAACCAGAAATGTGCATTCAGTTCTAGGTATTCTGTAAGTTTAAATTCTGCCTCCTCACTGTAGACTCTGAAGGATAGCACTTTTGAGGACACCTGGTGATGTTGATCCACATTCGGAGTAGTGACCGACAGCAGATCATGCTTGTGATCTGCAATACTGTCTCTAGTACTGCAATACTGTCTCTAGTACTGCAAAACTGCAATTACCGGTACTTCCATTGACTATATATACCTACAGGTAGGCCTATTACTATAGGTATATATAGTCAATGGTTACTTCACACTTTAGTTATGAAACTATTTCACTAAGTTAATCTTACTTAAGTTAAGCCTAGAATAGAAAAATAGGCTAATATGTGTAGAATAACTTGTAACTTAGAAGTAGGCTACCTATCTACCGATGATTTATGTTCTTAAATTGTTGACGTTTTAATATTAGCCTAAGCCTACATACAGCTAAGCCAAGTTATAACCAGGCCATTGACTATATAACAATATAGTCGAGGTTTTTCCTTCAGTCAAGTTTTAAAAACTAGGCCTAGGGCTGCACTTTACTTGACGTCCTACACTCATTCGAATGAAAATATCGATCGATATATCGATTGCTTCATTCGATATATCCTTTGGTTAGTTAGGTAAGGTTAACCTTACCTAACTAACCAAACGATATATCGAATGAAACAATCGAATTAAAATATCGAATCGAAAAAACAATCGAATTAGTGTAGGACGTCAAGTAAAGTGCAGCCAGGCCTAGCCTAAAAAAAGCCAATCTAACTTAGGCCTAAGTTAAATCATTATGACTTACTTTATTTGCAGATGCACCTTCCGATTTTGCAGCTTCGACTTTCTTCTGAGTATCAGTTCTCATTTCAAGATTGCTTGACTTACAGTACTAATGAAAAATCATACGTTTATGGATGCAAAACAAGCAGAATCAGGTCTATAGCACGGCCCACCTATACTATCAGTGGCATTAGTCCGAGGATTTCATTCATAAACAAAGTGTGCCACGCTAAGAATGTTTTTTAATTTAGCTAACAGTTTGATTACCGGCAAGGTAAAGTTCTCAGGGTAAAAGAAGTGCAAAATTTTCAAATAAGTTAGGCTAACCTGGAAAATGCATCAATCAACGGCAAAACAATGCAACAATAGGCTATCACTTGCATTTTAGCCTAACTCGTATCTTTAGTGTTAGTCTCACTCGAACAGAGATGACAGACTAGACGTTTACTACATAAATCGAATTCTGCAACTGTGTATTATTTATTTATATTATAACTTAGTAATAAGATTTCTACTTAAATGTAAAAAGTATGACAACGAAAACTAACTGACTGACTTGACTGACTAACCAAAACAAGAAGTGCCCGACAATCACGATCGTGAAGACAGCTATCGCCAGCTAACGGCGGGCGGAGAATTCCATACCCCCACCAACCAATCTGTGTACAGTCTAATAAAACGGAAATAGACCTCAAATTTATTAAAAATTTTAAAACCTTTTTTTAACAATATAACACATAATGTAGCGTTTTCCAGCACATATTAACGATTTAAATGGGGGAAATACTTAAATGCATAACAAATAAAAAAAATATATAAATAAAATGTTAGTTATTTTGAGCTAGAAGTCCAGCTAACGAATTGGCGCTTAGCGTACAGACAACCTTCGACGGATAATAAAATTATGTTCCTTATCAATTCCCAAACTTTTTATTGCTGAAATTACTAGAGGTAAATGTAACCTTAAAGTGGACACATGTTAAAAGAAAATAAAAATGGTGGAAATTAGGTTAAAGTTCCCCTAACCATTTACTTACCACTCAATCTGTAGAACTCACTCGACTTTCGACGGGTAATAAAATAATGATCCTTATCAATTCCCAAACTTTTTATTGCTGAAATTATTTGAGGTACATGTAATCTAAAAGTGTACATATGTTATAACAAAATAAAAGTGGTGGAAAATAGGTTAAAGTTCCCCTAACCATTTACTTACCATTCAATCTGTAGAACTCACTCAACTTCGACGGATAATAAAACTATGTTCCTTATCAATTCCCAAACTTTTTATTGCTGAAATTAGTTGAGGTACATGTAACCTAAAAGTGTACATATGTTATAACAAAATAAAAGTGGTGGAAAATAGGTTAAAGTTACCCTAACCATTTCCATACCGCGTACGCTGAAAAATCCAGTCAACTTTCGACGGATAATAAAATTATGTTCCTTATCAATTCCCAAACTTTTTATTGCTGAAATTAGTTGAAGTACATGTAACCTAAAAGTGTACATATGTTATAACAAAATAAAAGTGGTGGAAAATAGGTTAAAGTTACCCTAATCATTTATATACCGCTCACTCTGGAAAAACGAGAAAACTTTCGACGGATAATAAAATTATGTTACATATCAATTCCCAAACTTTTTATTGCTGAAATTACTAAAGGTACATGTAACCTTAAAGTGGACATATGTTAAAAGAAAATAAAAGTGGTGGAAAATAGGTTAAAGTTCACCTAATCATTTCCATACCGCGTACGCTGAAAAATCCAGTCAACGTTCGACGGATAATAAAGTTATGTTCCTTATCAATTCCCAAACTTTTTATTGCTGAAATTAGTTGGGTTACATGTAATCTAAAAGTGTACACATGTTATAACAAAATAAAAGTGGTGGAAAATAGGTTAAAGTTCACCTAATCATTTCCATACCGCGTACGCTGAAAAATCCAGTCAACTTTCGACGGATAATAAAATTATGTTCCTTATCAATTCCCAAACTTTTTATTGCTGAAATTAGTTGAGTTACATGTAATCTAAAAGTGTACATATGTTATAACAAAATAAAAGTGGTGGAAAATAGGTTAAAGTTACCCTAACCATTTCCATACCGCGTACGCTGAAAAATCCAGACAACTTTCGACGGATAATAAAATTATGTTCCTTATCAATTCCCAAACTTTTTATTGCTGAAATTACTAGAGGTACATGTAACCTCAAAGTGGACATATGTTAAAAGAAAATAAAAGTGGTGGAAAATAGGTTAAAGTTCACCTAATCATTTCCATACCGCGTACGCTTAAAAATAAAGTCAACTTTCGACGGATAATAAAATTATGTTACATATCAATTCCCAAACTTTTTATTGCTTAAATTAGTTGAGGTACATGTAATCTAAAAGTGTACACATGTTATAACAAAATAAAAGTGGTGGAAAATAGGTTAAAGTTCACCTAATCATTTCCATACCGCGTACGCTGAAAAATCCAGTCAACTTTCGACGGATAATAAAATTATGTTCCTTATCAATTCCCAAACTTTTTATTGCTGAAATTAGTTGAGTTACATGTAATCTAAAAGTGTACATATGTTATAACAAAATAAAAGTGGTGGAAAATAGGTTAAAGTTACCCTAACCATTTCCATACCGCGTACGCTGAAAAATCCAGACAACTTTCGACGGATAATAAAATTATGTTCCTTATCAATTCCCAAACTTTTTATTGCTGAAATTACTAGAGGTACATGTAACCTTAAAGTGGATATATGTTAAAAGAAAATAAAAGTGGTGGAAAATAGGTTAAAGTTCACCTAATCATTTCCATACCGCGTACGCTTAAAAATAAAGTCAACTTTCGACGGATAATAAAATTATGTTCCTTATCAATTCCCAAACTTTTTATTGCTGAAATTACTAGAGGTACATGTAACCTTAAAGTGGATATATGTTAAAAGAAAATAAAAGTGGTGGAAAATAGGTTAAAGTTCACCTAATCATTTCCATACCGCGTACGCTTAAAAATAAAGTCAACTTTCGACGGATAATAAAATTATGTTACAAATCAATTCCCAAACTTTTTATTGCTGAAATTAGTTGAGGTACATGTAATCTAAAAGTGTACATATGTTAAAAGAAAATAAAAGTGGTGGAAAATAGGTTAAAGTTCACCTAATCATTTCCATACCGCGTACGCTTAAAAATAAAGTCAACTTTCGACGGATAATAAAATTATGTTACAAATCAATTCCCAAACATTTTATTGCTGAAATTAGTTGAGGTACATGTAACCTAAAAGTGTACATATGTTATAACAAAATAAAAGTGGTGGAAAATAGGTTAAAGTTACCCTAACCATTTCCATACCGCGTACGCTGAAAAATCCAGACAACTTTCGACGGATAATAAAATTATGTTCCTTATCAATTCCCAAACTTTTTATTGCTGAAATTAGTAGAGGTACATGTAATCTAAAAGTGTACATATGTTATAACAAAATAAAAGTGGTTGAAAATAGGTTAAAGTTACCCTAACCATTTCCATACCGCGTACGCTGAAAAATCCAGACAACTTTCGACGGATAATAAAATTATGTTCCTTATCAATTCCCAAACTTTTTATTGCTGAAATTAGTAGAGGTACATGTAATCTAAAAGTGTACATATGTTATAACAAAATAAAAGTGGTGGAAAATAGGTTAAAGTTCCCCTAACCATTTCCATACCGCGTACGCTGAAAAATCCAGACAACTTTCGACGGATAATAAAATTATATTCCTTATCAATTCCCAAACTTTTTATTGCTGAAATTACTAGAGGTACATGTAACCTTAAAGTGGACATATGTTAAAAGAAAATAAAAGTGGTGGAAAATAGGTTAAAGTTCACCTAATCATTTCCATACCGCGTACGCTGAAAAATCCAGTCAACGTTCGACGGATAATAAAGTTATGTTCCTTATCAATTCCCAAACTTTTTATTGCTGAAATTAGTTGGGTTACATGTAATCTAAAAGTGTACACATGTTATAACCAAATAAAAGTGGTGGAAAATAGGTTAAAGTTACCCTAACCATTTCCATATCGCGTACGCTGAAAAATCCAGACAACTTTCGACGGATAATAAAATTATGTTCCTTATCAATTCCCAAACTTTTTATTGCTGAAATTAGTAGAGGTACATGTAATCTAAAAGTGTACATATGTTATAACAAAATAAAAGTGGTGGAAAATAGGTTAAAGTTCCCCTAACCATTTCCATACCGCGTACGCTGAAAAATCCAGACAACTTTCGACGGATAATAAAATTATATTCCTTATCAATTCCAAAACTTTTTATTGCTGAAATTACTAGAGGTACATGTAACCTTAAAGTGGACATATGTTAAAAGAAAATAAAAGTGGTGGAAAATAGGTTAAAGTTCACCTAATCATTTCCATACCGCGTACGCTTTAAAATAAAGTCAACTTTCGACGGAGAATAAAGTTATGTTCCTTATCAATTCCCAAACTTTTTATTGCTGAAATTACTAGAGGTACATGTAACCTTAAAGTGGACATATGTTATAACAAAATAAAAGTGGTGAAAAATAGGTTAAAGTTACCCTAATCATTTATATACCGCTCACTCTGGAAAAACGAGAAAACTTTCGACGGATAATAAAATTATGTTACATATCAATTCCCAAACTTTTTATTGCTGAAATTACTAGAGGTACATGTAATCTAAAAGTGTACATATGTTATAACAAAATAAAAGTGGTGGAAAATAGGTTAAAGTTACCCTAACCATTTCCATACCGCGTACGCTGAAAAATCCAGACAACTTTCGACGGATAATAAAAATTATGTTCCTTATCAATTCCCAAACTTTTTATTGCTGAAATTAGTAGAGGTACATGTAATCTAAAAGTGTACATATGTTATAACAAAATAAAAGTGGTGGAAAATAGGTTAAAGTTCCCCTAACCATTTCCATACCGCGTACGCTGAAAAATTTAGACAACTTTCGACGGATAATAAAATTATATTCCTTATCAATTCCCAAACTTTTTATTGCTGAAATTACTAGAGGTACATGTAACCTTATAGTGGACATATGTTAAAAGAAAATAAAAGTGGTGGAAAATAGGTTAAAGTTCACCTAATCATTTCCATACCGCGTACGCTTAAAAATAAAGTCAACTTTCGACGGAGAATAAAGTTATGTTCCTTATCAATTCCCAAACTTTTTATTGCTGAAATTACTAGAGGTACATGTAACCTTAAAGTGGACATATGTTATAACAAAATAAAAGTGGTGGAAAATAGGTTAAAGTTACCCTAATCATTTATATACCGCTCACTCTGGAAAAACGAGAAAACTTTCGACGGATAATAAAATTATGTTACATATCAATTCCCAAACTTTTTATTGCTGAAATTACTAGAGGTACATGTAATCTAAAAGTGTACATATGTTATAACAAAATAAAAGTGGTGGAAAATAGGTTAAAGTTCACCTAATCATTTCCATACCGCGTACGCTTAAAAATAAAGTCAACTTTCGACGGAGAATAAAGTTATGTTCCTTATCAATTCCCAAACTTTTTATTGCTGAAATTACTAGAGGTACATGTAACCTTAAAGTGGACATATGTTATAACAAAATAAAAGTGGTGGAAAATAGGTTAAAGTTACCCTAATCATTTATATACCGCTCACTCTGGAAAAACGAGAAAACTTTCGACGGATAATAAAATTATGTTACATATCAATTCCCAAACTTTTTATTGCTGAAATTACTAGAGGTACATGTAATCTAAAAGTGTACATATGTTATAACAAAATAAAAGTGGTGGAAAATAGGTTAAAGTTCACCTAATCATTTCCATACCGCGTACGCTTAAAAATAAAGTCAACTTTCGACGGATAATAAAATTATGTTACAAATCAATTCCCAAACATTTTATTGCTGAAATTAGTTGAGGTACATGTAATCTAAAAGTGTACATATGTTATAACAAAATAAAAGTGGTGGAAAATAGGTTAAAGTTCACCTAATCATTTCCATACCGCGTACGCTTAAAAAAAAGTCAACTTTCGACGGATAATAAAATTATGTTCCTTATCAATTCCCAAACTTTTTATTGCTGAAATTAGTTGAGGTACATGTAACCTAAAAGTGTACATATGTTATAACAAAATAAAAGTGGTGGAAAATAGGTTAAAGTTACCCTAACCATTTCCATACCGCGTACGCTGAAAAATCCAGACAACTTTCGACGGATAATAACATTATGTTCCTTATCAATTCCCAAACTTTTTATTGCTGAAATTAGTAGAGGTACATGTAACCTTAAAGTGGACATATGTTAAAAGAAAATAAAAGTGGTGGAAAATAGGTTAAAGTTCACCTAATCATTTCCATACCGCGTACGCTTAAAAATAAAGTCAACTTTCGACGGAGAATAAAGTTATGTTTCTTATCAATTCCCAAACTTTTTATTGCTGAAATTACTAGAGGTACATGTAACCTTAAAGTGTACATATGTTATAACAAAATAAAAGTGGTGGAAAATAGGTTAAAGTTCACCTAATCATTTCCATACCGCGTACGCTTAAAAATAAAGTCAACTTTCGACGGATAATAAAATTATGTTACAAATCAATTCCCAAACTTTTTATTGCTGAAATTAGTTGAGGTACATGTAACCTTAAAGTGGACATATGTATTAAAAAAAAATGTGGTGGAAAATGATCAAAACTTACTTGAACCATCGATACACCACTTAATCAGTTATTCGAACAGGCAGTTTTTGACGGGGTGGGGACCGCGATCTGTTTGTTAAAATAATTAACACGACAGAACCCTGCATTACAGCCCAAATACAATTATGAATAATAGGAAAAAATTGTATAATTAAAATTGAAAATTTTTGTTTATTAGGCTGTTATTTTATAAAGAAACTTTGATCAAATTTAAAATTCTGACAAATGAAATAAGGAAAATTGTACAGACAATTGTATTTGAGCTGCCCTCTGCATTGTACACAAAGGAAAATTATTTACAACTACACACACACACACATACAGCTTCACTTCGTTTTTGTAAGTAACCTGTAACAAAATAAACTATTTGTTGCCTACAAATCGACCTACAGCAGACAATTGAAACCACCTGAAAGTGCTTCTATGGTTAGCTTAACTCCATAATGGAAATATGGGCATTTGAAGGCCTGCATTACGGACGCCGGATTTTACCCAGCTCTGTAATCAATACAAAGGGAGTATGTTTAATATCTATGCCAGTACTGATCGATGTCTTGTGGCCGAATACTCCGTTTTGCCAGCCATCAAACACCTGGAACAAATCTTAAATGGTAAAAGATTAGTATAGTTCTGAGTAAAACATAATTAGTTGCAATACAAAATATTACTGAGTACCACACAATCAATAATTACTAACATCAATAATTAAGTAATTTCAATATTAATAACATATAACACCTCAAAATTCAACCTTTTACATTTAGAATATGAATTAAGTATGTCTACCTAAATAAGGTTTCGATCTTTGAAACCGCGCACCGCACTCTGTCTCCAGGCGGCTCATGGCACGTCACCACAGGCTTGCCTATGATGTAGGTCTCCCAAGTGCCGTCATCGCTCACAGCATACAATGCTTAGTCCCTGAGAGACAAAGCTAGCCATAGTGCACCTTTAATAATTTAAACTGGCCTGAGTTTATCAAAATAGTACAGTATATATACAGTTTAGTAATAAGAAGGGGAAAACATTTAGGTACCTTATACACATTAAATAATATTTACTATATTTAGATGTGCTGGTTATGGGTTTCTGGCTCTGACACGAACATTGACTCGATGTAATAATTTACAAACTGGAAAAAGAGTAAAAAAAGTGTTCCAGACATTTTCGAAAGGTTATAAAACATTATTTTATTATCCGTCGAAAGTTGAGTGAGTTCTACAGATTGAATGGTAAGTAAATGGTTAGGGGAACTTTAACCTATTTTCCACCACTTTTATTTTGTTATAACATATGTACACTTTTAGGTTACATGTACCTCAACTAATTTCAGCAATAAAAAGTTTGGGAATTGATAAGGAACATAATTTTATTATCCGTCGAAAGTTGTCTGGATTTTTCAGCGTACGCGGTATGGAAATGGTTAGGGTAACTTTAACCTATTTTCCACCACTTTTATTTTGTTATAACATATGTACACTTTTAGGTTACATGTACCTCTACTAATTTCAGCAATAAAAAGTTTGGGAATTGATAAGGAACATAATTTTGTTATCCGTCGAAAGTTAACTTTTTTTTAAGCGTACGCGGTATGGAAATGATTAGGTGAACTTTAACCTATTTTCCACCACTTTTATTTTGTTAGAACATATGTACACTTTTAGGTTACATGTACCTCAACTAATTTCAGCAATAAAAAGTTTGGGAATTGATAAGGAACATTATTATATTATCCGTCGAAAGTTGTCTGGATTTTTCAGCGTACGCGGTATGGAAATGGTTAGGGTAACTTTAACCTATTTTCCACCACTTTTATTTTGTTATAACATATGTACACTTTTAGGTTACATGTACCTCAACTAATTTCAGCAATAAAAAGTTTGGGAATTGATAAGGAACATTATTTTATTATCCGTCGAAAGTTGAGTGAGTTCTACAGATTGAATGGTAAGTAAATGGTTAGGGGAACTTTAACCTATTTTCCACCACTTTTATTTTGTTATAACATATGTACACTTTTAGATTACATGTACCTATACTAATTTCAGCAATAAAAAGTTTGGGAATTGATAAGGAACATAATTTTATTATCCGTCGAAAGTTGTCTGGATTTTTCAGCGTACGCGGTATGGAAATGGTTAGGGTAACTTTAACCTATTTTCCACCACTTTTATTTTGTTATAACATATGTACACTTTTAGATTACATGTACCTCAACTAATTTCAGCAATAAAAAGTTTGGGAATTGATAAGGAACATAATTTTGTTATCCGTCGAAAGTTAACTTTTTTTTAAGCGTACGCGGTATGGAAATGATTAGGTGAACTTTAACCTATTTTCCACCACTTTTATTTTGTTATAACATATGTACACTTTTAGATTACATGTACCTCAACTAATTTCAGCAATAAAAAGTTTGGGAATTGATAAGGAACATTATTATATTATCCGTCGAAAGTTGTCTGGATTTTTCAGCGTACGCGGTATGGAAATGGTTAGGGTAACTTTAACCTATTTTCCACCACTTTTATTTTGTTATAACATATGTACACTTTTAGATTACATGTACCTCTACTAATTTCAGCAATAAAAAGTTTGGGAATTGATAAGGAACATAATTTTATTATCCGTCGAAAGTTGTCTGGATTTTTCAGCGTACGCGGTATGGAAATGGTTAGGGTAACTTTAACCTATTTTCCACCACTTTTATTTTGTTATAACATATGTACACTTTTAGGTTACATGTACCTCAACTAATTTCAGCAATAAAAAGTTTGGGAATTGATAAGGAACATTATTTTATTATCCGTCGAAAGTTGAGTGAGTTCTACAGATTGAATGGTAAGTAAATGGTTAGGGGAACTTTAACCTATTTTCCACCACTTTTATTTTGTTATAACATATGTACACTTTTAGATTACATGTACCTCTACTAATTTCAGCAATAAAAAGTTTGGGAATTGATATGTAACATAATTTTATTATCCGTCGAAAGTTTTCTCGTTTTTCCAGAGTGAGCGGTATATAAATGATTAGGGTAACTTTAACCTATTTTCCACCACTTTTATTTTGTTATAACATATGTACACTTTTAGATTACATGTACTTCAACTAATTTCAGCAATAAAAAGTTTGGGAATTGATAAGGAACATTATTATATTATCCGTCGAAAGTTGACTGGATTTTTCAGCGTACGCGGTATGGAATAGGTTAGGGTAACTTTAACCTATTTTCCACCACTTTTATTTTGTTATAACATATGTACACTTTTAGATTACATGTACCTCAACTAATTTCAGCAATAAAAAGTTTGGGAATTGATAAGGAACATAATTTTGTTATCCGTCGAAAGTTGACTTTTTTTTAAGCGTACGCGGTATGGAAATGATTAGGTGAACTTTAACCTATTTTCCACCACTTTTATTTTGTTATAACATATGTACACTTTTAGGTTACATGTACCTCAACTAATTTCAGCAATAAAAAGTTTGGGAATTGATAAGGAACATTATTTTATTATCCGTCGAAAGTTGAGTGAGTTCTACAGATTGAATGGTAAGTAAATGGTTAGGGGAACTTTAACCTATTTTCCACCACTTTTATTTTGTTATAACATATGTACACTTTTAGATTACATGTACCTCTACTAATTTCAGCAATAAAAAGTTTGGGAATTGATAAGGAACATAATTTTATTATCCGTCGAAAGTTGAGTGAGTTCTACAGATTGAATGGTACGAAAAATGGTTAGGGGAACTTTAACCTATTTTCCACCACTTTTATTTTGTTATAACATGTGTACACTTTTAGATTACATGTAACCCAACTAATTTCAGCAATAAAAAGTTTGGGAATTGGTAAGGAACATAATTTTATAACCCGTCGAAAGTTGACTGGATTTTTCAGCGTACGCGGTATGGAAATGGTTAGGAGAACTTTAACCTATTTTCCACCACTTTTATTGTCTTATCACATATGTCCACCTTAAGGTTACATGTACTTTAACTAATTTCAGCAATAAAAAGTTTGGGAATTGTTAAGGAACATAATTCTATTACCCGTCGAAGGTTGGCTGGATTTTTCAGCATAAGCGGTATGGAAGAGATTAGGGGAACTTTGACCTATTTTCCACCACTTTTTATTTTGTTATAACATATGTACACTTTTAGGTTACAATTTACATTGTTACAATTTAAGTTTACATATATACCTACCTCTATATGTATATAATTAATGTATATAATTAATATAATTATATAATTATATAATGTATATAATTAATATACATCTATAGATGTATATTAATTATAATATATAATAATATAGTGTATATTGACATTTTGAAATAAAAAATTTATTTATACTGAGTTTTTATAGTTACTTTTATATTTTAAACAGTAGCTTTAGGTAGAAACGAGTCTATACATTATTTAGGTAATATATGTATATTGCGATAAAAGTAAATAACTATATAATTTTCCACTAGTATACTTTGTCGTAATACATTTATTATTTAAGTATATTCACTACTTAATAAATAAGTATAGCGAATTAGTTTTGGTTTGGAAATCTGTAAATTATCCGTAGTAGGTAGTTGCATATGCGAGGTCTTTTTTTTTAACATCGACTGTACTACTCTAAGCTAGGCGGTATCTGATTGGTCGAGAGGGAGAAGAGGGGAAGTCGTTGTGGGAGGGGAAAAAATGTAGGGTCGACAGCTGGCGATAGCTGTCTTCACGGTCGTCCGACAATCGAATAATCGAATCGATGTGGAAATTTCTAGGTAGGAGAATTCCGCTAAAATCTTCTTCTTCTTCTTCTTTCTAGTTTGCTTTTTTAAAAGCTGGCTTGGTTAAACTAACCATGTAGCCACCGCTAAAATCTTCTTGGGGATAAAGTAAATTATATCATAGATAAAACATACTCCCTTAGTAGATTTCCCATCCTTATGGAACAGCTGAAGCCAGTTTCATTGTTAGTTCTGTACGGTTTTCTGTAGATGTCGTGTTTTGTTTACAATTTGTTTCCCGTTATTACAGCCATTTAAAACCTCGTTTAACCAAATAATACGATCTAATCATAAACAATAACTTGTCCCCTAGTTATTTAACCAAACAGTAAAGCACAAATCAAGAAATTAACCCTAAAATAATAGAAACAAAATTTCGTTGACACTAGCGCCCAGTGTGGCGTACATGAACTAGACATGAAAAACGAGCTTCAAAATTTACAATGGGATGAGAAGTCTACTTGTGTTGGTTAGTCTATGATTATATACTCCTCTTACATTATACAGACCCTTTAAGTAAGTGAAAAACGAGGAACGGAAGGGGACATCTCACTTACTCTACAGATCATAGTCTATACGAGCTTTGTAAATAATACCATAGATAAAACATACTCCCTTGTGTTGGTTAGTCTATGATAATACTATCAATAGATAATAGAAGGTTCACTAGCACTACATCGAAAATATCAAATAAATGAAGAGGGTTCACTTACTATACAGATCATAGTGCCTATGAGCCTAGTGTCTTATATTTAAAAAAAACAGTAGTAGGAAGGTTCACTTACTATAGAGATCATAGTGACTATGAGCCACGAGCCTGCGGTAAAATATCGGTGGGGCACACGGGAGGGATTATGGCTAACATATCTTGTAGTGTCAGCGTTCGCCGCTAGAACTACTAAGTTGAAAAAATTTAAATTATTTTTTTTTTTTTAGTTTTAAAATTAACTTTTTAATTATAAAATATTGTTTTAAAATTATAAAATAAATTTTTAATATTAAACTGTCAACATAACCTAACCAACCAGACTTGCTGATAATTTAAAAACTATATAAGATAAAAATCTAATTAATTATTACTTATAATTTTTAATTAATTATAAAATTAATTTTAAAATTTAGTATTATAATTTAAAACTGTCATAACCTAACCTAACCAACCAAACTTGCTGATATGAAAAATGTGTTGACAAAAAGTTAGTGCTGCCAGCGGGATACGAACCCGGGACCTCCTGAACACCAATCCGAAACTCTACCAACTATGCCACGAACGCCGTTGCAATCGAACCGGTTAGGGTTCACTTACTCTACGAATCATTGACACTATGAGCCTCCAAATATGTAATTCTTAAAACACATGGCTCACTTACTCTACAAATCATAGTCTATACGAGCTTCGTAAATAATATTGAAGGTTCACTTGCACTACAGGCTCGTATACTATACGAGCCGATCAAAAATATCTAATAAATGAAGAGGGTTCACTTACTCTACAGATCATAGTGCCTATGAGCCAAGCGTATGAATTCATGAATAATTCAGGAATAAGCTCGTATAGTATACGAGCCAAAATACTGAATTTAAATAAATTACAGGAGTAGGCTCGTATACTATACGAGCCTATTTCATGATAACTATTACACAAATAGATGTCGGCTCACTTACTCTACAGTTCATTGGCACAATGATCAGTAGAGTAAGTGAACCCTCTACAAATATTAGAAGGCTCACTTACTCTACGGTTCATTTTGCTACTCGTCGCGTGGTATGCAGCGCATCGTTACAGGCGTGTATGGTAAACCAATACCGCAGTTCTGCCGTTCTGCCTTACTTCTGCCGTTTACTATTCTTGCAGCGTGAAAGAGAGTATGTTAATGCATTGTTGAATTTTTAACTTGTGTACTCGTTGCTAGAAATCAAGCAATTATCAAGTACCGGTATTACAGGAGCTATTTTAAGAGTTATTACAGACTTAATTTTCAATTAATTAAAAAGACTCACGTAAAAGCTTATGCAACTAATGGAATTACTTACTGTGTTATGAACATTTCTATATAATTAAAGTTGTAAATATTTTAAAATTGTTTAGAAGATTGCCTTTTTAGTGTTTTCTACAAACGTGTCTCAACTTAAACACATAGCCGCATTAATGTTAATGTGCATGTGCATTTTCGCCAATGATAATGTACCAATGTCGACCGTACCAATGTCTAAAGTTTACTTTCAAATGGATTTGTTGTTAATTTTTTTTATATTTATACATCATACATAATTTAAATGTTTTTACGTGACAAAATAACGAAATATAACAAGCTACATTACATACAATATAATTTAGGCTTGAGCTAATGGAAAACTGTAGTTTTCGCATACTTGTCTTAACTTACAGATTCAATTACATCCTTTGTTTACCAAACAAGATATTTACATTTATTAAAAAAATAACACTTAGACGGATCAATAATTGTAAATTACGGTGACAACTGCATTTACATAACAATCATTATACAAAGAAGTGTGTTTTTGTGACAAAGAGGTCAAATAGAAATTTCTTTTAGAACTATATAATTTATAAAGACCGGCCTTTTGCAGTAATATGGTTTACAGTACTTATTAATTGTGCAGTTGTTAAATGCCCTTATAAACATATGGAAATTAAAAATTTAAATTATTAAATCATTTTCTTTACAAACTCATGAAGAATACAAAACGTTCGCTGACCCCTCATAGGAATGAAAAGTAAACAGTTTTACAAAGTGTTTTTAAATTTTTATTAGTTTGGGCAGGATTATTCATCAAAGTTAGGTTTTCTCCCATAAGATTAACATGGAGGAATCTAAATATTTAATTGGAAACTTTGTGTCCACTAATTCGAGAGAACGGCTGGGCGTAGAAACTTGGTAGAGGTGTCCAAATAAAGGTCTTGGTCTGTAGATGAGTTATCAGAAGAAAAACTAAGTAAATTCCCTTAGGGCTCTACCCCAGAAGCCTTTAAAGATCCCTCCACGGATTTGTTTACATTTTGGTCATGTGGATAATACTTTTTAATGAAACAGCTGTTAATTTTTAACTGTATTTTAAACAACACACATTTATTAGGAGTTACTGAACTGTCCAAAAGAAGTATTTGCAATGTTATTTTCTGTTTGTAATCTATATATTAATTTGAAACTGTTTTTCTTTGTGACAGCTATTTTGAGAGAATGGCTAGGCGTAGAAACTCGGTAGAGGTGTCTAAAGAAAGGTCCCGGTCTGTAGATGAGCCATCAAAAGAGAAAACTGGAGATTTCCCTCGGGGCTCTGCCCCAGTGGCCTTTAAATTCCCATTCCATGTTATTCTTATGGGGGAAAACCAGGGTTTTGTCACAGCTAATTTGAGAGAACGGCTGGGCGTAGAAACTTGGTAGGGGTGTCTAAATAAAGGTATTGGTCAGTAGGTGAGCCCTCAAAAGATAAACGAGGTAAATTTCCTTGGGGCTCTGCCCCAGAGGCCTTTAAAGTTCACTCTGCAATTTTGTTTACATTTCGACCATATGGATAATTTTACACTACTTTTAATGAACCGGCTGTTAATATTAAAATTGTATTCATAGGTCTACTGAAACTGTCAAAATTAAATGTTTACATTATTATTTATGATTTTAAATGAATTCTCCACTGCATGACAAGTTTTTTATAGTTTCAACAAATTGATGAATTTATGATACGTTTTAAATGTTTTGTTCAAAAATCTATGCTTTATTGTTCTTAGAAAATTTTAAATTATGAAATAAGTGTGACATATCAATTTCAAAGGAACATATAAGTATTCCTTATCGGGTAAGCTTATGTATATTGTAAGGTTGGCACTTGCCTTTTTTCCTACTTTCAATCATCATTTATTTTTAAATTCAAGAAAGAACACATGAGATTCATTTATTGGTATAAAAGTTTTTGATAATCGGGTTGAAAATTGTGTCATAGATGAGTACGATGAGGATGAGAGCTGTGTTCAAGTTTTGGAATAGACTAACTACGGAGTCTATGGTTTTGGTAAAGTAAGTGTACTAATGTCAATTCAGGTATTAAAAAAAATTGTGTACACAGTTTTTACTTTGATGTACACATGTAGCTAGGTCGAACAACGCATTTAAACCTCACTACATACAAAACATTCGGAAACACAACAGTGTCATCACATCTCATCGCATTTGCATAATTTGTTACCGGACTAGGTTATGGATTTGGTTCCGCAAATGTTCAAGATTTGTGATAAAATTTCCTACAATTACCTATGGTTAATTCCAATCCACGAAATACACGCACAACTTTATGTGATTTATATGGCCAAGGCAAAACTAACCCACAAGCTAATGAATTATCAAGTAAGAACAGGATGATTAAATACATGGGTCGATGTGGCAAGAGAAGGAATTAAAATTGCTGAGATCGGAGTAAGAATGTTACTGCTTTCTGGAGAATCAGATATTTTTATCAAACAGAAAACTGATTTAATATGCTGATAGAATTCTGTATTTTTATGACCAAAGATGAAGATTACTTATAAATCAGGATACAATCTGAATGACTTTCTTAAAGCAGATGGAATTATTAGTGGTTAGTAATAAAATTGACTCTTTCCGTAACATATGATGGACTAATTATATGAACTCACTCTCCCATATAGTGAAAGTGGCTTTGGTATGAAACAAACTCATGAACAAACAATTATAAGACTCCTAAAAAACCCTTAGGGCAACCTAAAGCCGATAAAAAGGTAGGAAATATTCTGTTAAACGAATTCATCAATCACGTTTTTTAAGGAACACAATCGTCATACTTATTAATGCTTATCCTCCCTTCATTTAACTAAGATTTTAATGACTTCACTCTATCCATCGCAGTTAGCTGAATTTACATAAAACCTCAAGATTAACCGTCGATTTCGACGGGGTTCCACTAGTAGCTATTTACTTTACAAGTGTAGTAAGAGCAAGAGCGTTTTTACATCACGCAGGTGAAGGTTGTGCAACGAGCGGAAGCGAGTTGCATAATTTACCTAAGTGATGTATAAACACGCTAACGTACAAGATTTTACCTGACCCGACAATATACAGGAGGTTACGAACAATATTAATCATTATCCATTTCACTCATCTTCTAACAGTAACGTTCATTTACAAACAAAAGCTAGGTAAGAAAATTCTTCAAAACATAACAATAAAATTCAAGAGCACAGCTGATTTCTAGCGTTGAACGTCGTTGGCTCCATAGAGGTATATTTTTTAAGTTAATCACTCAATGTTATTTAAATGGGTTTCATTACATCACTGAGTGAGTTTTTGATACTTTACATCACTCGAGAAGTAAGGAAGTTGTATACATCACGCTTGGGATAGGGAAGTTTAACATGGCGGGTTAGGTAAAATTAATTTTCTTCTGTATCATGTCATGTTTTTCAATATAACGTTTCATCACGAAATCAGTTAAAAATCCTTTTATCACAGTAACTCTTTGTAATAGAAATGAAATAGATTACCTGATCAGAACAAGGCTTTAATTCACTTAGGAATCTATCTATATATATATAATACGCTAAGCCGATTTTTGTGAACAGAACTCCTCCCTCATTTTTGGACCGATTTTGATGATGATTAAAGTGTCAAAAGAATTGCCCAGATCTGTAGTTTTGCAAAGTGTTTTTAGTTTTTTGATATCTTTATTAGTTTGGGCAGGATCTTCCATCAAAGTTGGATTTTCTCCCATAAGATTAACATGGGGGAATCTAAATATTTAATTGGAAACTTTGTCTCCACTAAATTGAGAGAACGGCTGGGCGTAGAAACTTGGTAGAGGTGTCCAAAGAAAGGTCTTGGTCTGTAGATGAGTTATCAAAAGAAATACCCCCGCCGCAGCAAACCTGCCGACTAAGCGAATTTCCATTTGTCTGAATTGATTTTCGGTTAAATATATTTTAATAACATTAGGTTTAACGAGTACCTAGGTTTGCTGCTACAAGGAAACTAATAAAGTGTGTTTTTGAGTAAAATATTGATAGCTTAGTAAAAAATAAATAAATTTGCCAAGTTTGATCAAAATATATCCATAAACAAGCAAACTACAACATTTGACAATATTCTCCATAAGAATAACATGGGAATTTTAAATTTACAATTTTTTTTAATTTTCTTCGTTACTAATAATCGAACAAAAATACTTTTATATACTAAATTATTTGTTTTTTTTAAGCTCTTTAATAAGGTCTAAAGAGAAATCGGGAAATTTTGTGTTTTGAGGGTCAAAAGTGAGAAAAACCCAATTTTTCGCCATAAAACCCCCCGTAAAGCCCCGTTCCCATGGTCCGATCGTGCTGGTTCGCGAACTCATTCAAGTTTATCCCGCTTTACACCTTTAAACCAAATTTCATCAAAATCGGACAAAAATTACTCAAGTTATCGCGTTCACGGACGTATATATATATAAGTCTATATATATATATATATATATATATATATATATATATATACATATATATATATATATATATATATATATATATATATACATATATAAAAATTTGAACGAATGGTGTTTTTGGCCTCTGGGGACATCAAAATGAAAAAGTAAATCGGTCCCGGGTCTAGGTCTTACCGTGCCACCTACGGTAATAGCTACTTCCCTATGGGGAAATTCGCTGAAACGAAGTAAATTTGCTTAAAGCTCTGCCCCAGAAGCCCAGAAGCCTTTAAAGATCCATCCACAGATTTGTTTACATTTTGGCCATGTGGATAATACTTTTTAATGAAACAGCTGTTAATTTTAAAATTGTATTTTAAACAACACACATCTATTGGGAGTTACTAAATAGTCCAAAAGAAGTATTTGCAATGGTCTTTTCTGATTCTCTTCTGTATCATGCCATGTTTTGCAATATAACGTTCCATTACGAAATCGGTGGAAAATCTTATTATAACGGTAACTTTTGAAATTATTTCTTATTGAATTATCTTATATCTATTGAACGGGTTGTGTCTGCATTTTTTACCACTTTTGCCTATATCATTCAAGACATGATCATAGGTTCGTGAGATTATTGTCATACATGCTTTCAATCATTGGAAAAATGTTCTATTGTGTAATACAATAAAAATACAAGTGCAAAAGGGCACGGTGCCCATTTGAACCGTGTCCATATTTTGTTAAATTGATAGTGGTTTACAGCAACTGGAGAAAACGTTTTACAATATTTATGTAGAAATATGTGCATGATTTAGAAATTTATTAAGCTGGAAAACTGCAATATACTGCAGACTTTTACGAGAGGTTACTTCAATGTATTCATTCAGCTTAGTGAAAACATAATATAGATATGTAAACAAATAAGAACCTAAACTCTTAGAGAGCCTTTGAATGTCATTAGACTAACGAAAATGGTTGTGCATGTTTACTAGCGCTACTATGCAACAAAAACCATTAAATTTATCCCTAAAATATATATTATTAAAGGGCACTGAGCAGCAGTCTAAAAAATCTATGTAACTTACCCATATAATATAGATACAAAATGATCAAACTCGAATTGTGACATTTATAATTCGGCTTATATTTCTCCAACAGAAAGTTCATCTGCAAAATTTGATTGTAGGCCTACTCTTACCGTTTCTAATAACATCCAAACACAGAAACCATGCCTAAAATAATACCTATATTGACATTTGCAGTGGCCTATTAAATTAAATTTACTACAGTAATACGAGGTGTTAGCCCGTCCTACGTACGGGAATTCAGTAGAACCGTGTACAATTCAGATCAGCTAGTTTACACATATAAACACAAAGTTTCTTGCAGTTTTAATGTGAAAAATCATCTTGTAAACAAATGTTGTGTGGCCAAATATGTTTTTATTCCATCATAGGCCTATATACGATATGCATTTCAAATCCGATAAATTTACAATAAAACAGCAATTCTGCAATTTTTACGATGTGAAAAGCGTTAAAGTGAGATTTGCAGCCGATTCGCTCAGACGCACACTGATTATAAGTAGCCTACAGTAGAGTAATAGTTAATTGATAAGTGTATGGACTTAGTCAACGATACCACCTTCCATAGCATACCTGACTCTTCCATAATTATTATCACCACAATACAACTACTATACACAATTTCCAGTAGGTCTGAATAGACACGACCTAAAATAAAACGATATAATATCCAATAAAATTCACGGTACACATAAATCGTCACACCTATCCTTTATATCAATTTCACTGCATTAATTGCTAAATAAATAAGTGTAAACAAAGAAAAGTAAAAACAATAACAGTTTGTCTTGAAACAGCTGTTTGGTTCAAATATCATTCATTTGAAAAAAATATCTCACGATTACTAAAAGAACTGGAATGATAGCTCACATTCCCGATTAACATTAAAGCATATTATTATCCCAAAAATCCTCTCAGGCTCCGCCCCAGTGGCTCTGTAGTTCCCCATTTTAACCTTATGGTTTTTCGTATTTAAAAGGAATTAATGAATCTTAACAGCTGTTTCAATTAAACAAGTTGGTTCTGTTCTATGATGTTCAATAGCATAAAAGTTACAAGGATTACCAACAGGGTGTAGCACTATTATTTTTTTAATTTATGAAAACAGCTAATTGCCAACCAAAAGGTGAGTGAGCGTAGCGAACGAACTTCAACCTGGAGGCGAGTTAGCGTAGCGAACGAGCTAACCTGAAGGCAAGTGAGCGCAGCGAACGAGCTCCAACCTAAAGGTGAGTGAGCGTAGCGAACGAACTTCAACCAGGACGTTAATGAGCCATGCGAATACTTATGAAGTTAAACGGGGCAAAGCCCGCGGGTACAGCTAGTTTAATATATATACTGTCATATGTTATTAGTAAATACTCAGCTTTGTTTATATCCCATTATTGTTCATAGTTCAGTTTTCAGATGAATATAACCCTTTATTCTGATTACAATTAATCTGGGGTTTACTTTCATTACACATGCGTATTAAATAAGTATATAGATATATAGATATAGATTTATGTTTGCCTATTGCATGTTATGCAACATCTGCATGAGTATCCACTCAGAAGTAGTGTGCATGGTTATTGGAAGTCTGTTCTGGACTTAAACTCCGTCGGGTTAGCGTCGTCTGTTGTCGTAACTGATCAGTAAATGTTTCGTGTCCGTAACGTGTTTTGTGTCGTGTGTAAATGTTTATTTATTTTTACGTGTTAAATATGACGCTCTTCATATGAAGAAAGAAGAAGTCCTTGTACCGCCTGATGATGACTCCACATAGGAGTCGAAACTAGTTGCAACTGCAATTAAATGGATTGCTTGATAGCAGGTATTTAAACCTTTTTAATATGTTTTTTAGATCATCAGTTCGGCTTCCGCAAACAACATTCCACCATTCAACAAACTCACCGATTAGTCGATATTATAAAAAACACATTTGAGAAAAAACAGTACTGTTCTGCTGCATTTTTGGATGTCCAACAGGCGTTTGACAAGGTGTGGCATGTCGGACTTCTGTTTAAACTCAAAACCTCTCTCCCTCACTCTTTGTATAACCTTCTGAAATCATATCTGACCAATCGATATTTTCAAATAAAATTCGATAATTCGTTATCTGATCTGAAGCCGATACAGTCTGGAGTACCTCAGGGGAGTGTCCTTGGTCCCTTGCTATATTTTATATATACAGCAGACATCCCTATGGTCCCCAACGTCACAGTTGCTACGTTTGCTGATGACACCGCACTGTTGTCGAGTCATGTGGACCCTCAAGTCGCTTACATAAATCTACAAGCTGCCTTGACTGTGCTCCAATATTGGCTTAAAAAGTGGAGGATAAAAGTCAACGAAAACAAGTCCAAACATATTGTTTTTACTCTGAAAACAGGGTACAATCCTCCAGTACCCATTAATAATGTAGCCTTAACGGAGGCAGACAGTGTAAAATATTTAGGTCTAACTCTTGACAAAAAATTAAATTGGAAATCTCATATCTGGTGCAAGAGACAGCAAATGGAATTAACACTTCGTAAACTCAATTGGCTACTAGGTACGAATTCAAAATTATCATTGGCTAACAAAATTTTACTGTATAAAGTTATGATCAAACCAATTTGGACATACGGAATTCAACTTTGGGGGACCTCGAGCAAATCCAACATCGAAATTCTTGAACGATTTCAGGCTAAGGCACTGAGAAGAATTATTGGCGCACCCTGGTTCGTATCCAACACTAAAATTAGGAACGACTTCAAAATTAAATCAGTGAAAGAAGAAATTACAGACCTTAGCAAAAATTATCAAGAAAAATTAGAATTTCATCCGAACAGTCTTGCTGTTAATCTGCTGGACAATAGTCAGTGCATTACCAGGTTAAAAAAAAGTGTTGTGCATGTGCTGGACCTAAGCTACAGATTTCTGTAAATATTTAAATGACTGATCCAATTTTTGGCAAGACTTGTTGATGAACAGGTGCTTGCTTCCTGACATTGTTTTGATATATGTTTTACTTATTGTTCTCATATTTGAACAGATTGTAAAATAAATTCTGATAAAAAAATAAACTTCAGTATTTTATTTTTAAGATGACTGTGATAGGCATGTATACACTGCATTTGTTTATATTTTATTGTTTATATTTATTTAGCCATTGCCTGTAAACTTTAAGGCTACTATTAAATGACGTTAATCCATTGCATGTAATTTACATTGCGTTAACGATGAATAAAAATTCTTGATTCTTGCGACGTTGCCACTTCGAAGGCCAGGCCTGGAGTTAAAGGTGGCCGTGACATTAGACAAAAAGAATTAAATATAGACTGTCAACCGTGCTGCGGTTACCATGGTTACCATAGGTTCCGGCGCGCCGTGACTCAGTTCATATTCAAGCTCCAAATAAAGGCTCTCCCAGCTGTTTTTTCCCTTCACCGTCGTCAATCCTGCAAAAGATGTCTTCCGATCACATAAAGTTCTAACCTTCCCTTCCATTTACATTTTAGAAACATTATCATTTAAAACCAATCATCATATAGCTGTCCATACGTAACCATAAATTATCCTGTCCGCAACAATTTCAATCTTTCAGTACTACTACACTCAACCACTTTCTTTCAGAAAAACTTCCACTTCTATGCAGTAAAACTTTTTAATGACCTTCCTCTCCCCCTTTGAAAGCCGAACAAGATATCGGAAAATGTGTTAAGTCCATCTTGATAAATAAGGTTTGCTTCAGCGTCCGGAAATTTACTTGTAGTCTTTAACCTATTCCTATTAAACATCACAAGGGGTTGTATGTCACAACCAAACAATTTGTATATATGCCTTTATTAGTTCATGATTTCATAATAAATGTAATTTCTTGACTTGGCCAGCAAAGTATTGTTAATCTGGCTTAGTAAAGGACTTTGACTTTCATTTTAAGTTTAAAAATATATATAGGCTACCTAAAATTTTTAATTTATTATTTTCACATATTATTTGAATCACTAACATTGATATTCTAGAACTATCAAGAACCAACTAAAAACTAACGATTTGTTAGATATACACACTATTCATAAGATGAAAGTTCTAGAAACAGGATGAGTGAAATTAGCGTACCGTACCAATTTTATTTATCTACCATAATACTTTTTTTTACTAAAGAAAACCTTGGCTATCAAGACATGACGAGGAACTGACGATTGGTATACAATTGTGGATACGCTAACTCCACAGACATCATTAGTTTATTTCTCAACGAATATTGTAACAATTTACAATGTTATAGCTAAAATATTGATGAAGCTTGGTAGTGAGGGTGTTCACTTACACTACAAATCATAGACACTATGAGCCTCCAAATATGTAATTTTTAAAACACATGGCTCACTTACTCTACAGATCATAGTATATACGAGCCTCGTAAATAATATTGAAGGTTCACTTAGTCTACAGATCATAGTGCCTATGACCCTCGTATCTTATATTTAAAAATACAGTAGGAAGGTTTACTTACTCTACAGACCATAGTGCCTATGAGCCAAGCGTATGAATTATTTTATATTAAGGTAAGGAATAAAGACGGCTCACTTACACTGCAGTTCATTTAGCTACACGTCACGCGGTTTGAAGCGCATCGTTGCAGGCGTTTATGGTAAACCAGTACCGCCGTTCTGCCGTTCTGCTTTACTTTTGCCGTTTACTAGTCGTGCAGCGTGGAAGAGATCTTATTATGTTAATGTATTGTTTAATTTTTATCAAGTGTACTCGTTGCTCGAGCGCAAGCAAATGTCAAGTACCGGTATTACAGGAGCTATTTTAATTAAGACTTATAATAGTCATAATTTTCAATTAATTAAAATTACTGACCTAAAAGCTTGTGCAAATAATTAAATTACTTACTGTGTTAGGAACAGTTCGGTATAATAAAAGTTTCTTGTAAGTATTTTAAATTTTTTTTATAAGATTGCCTTTTTTAGTGTTTTCTACAAACGTTTCCCAAATTATACCCATAGCCTTAAATGTTAATGTTACTTAAATGTTAGTGTGTATGTGAACAATAATGAGCAGTTACCATATGATGTTTGTCTTATCTGGATCATACAAGTGTGTATTATATAACCTGATATTACTCAAAATGTGTTTTATTCTATAGCGTTTCATTAAATATTTAACATGTTTATGTTTTATCTATGATTTAACATAAAAATCATATGCTCCCTTCATTTTTAAAAGTATTCAGTCCAAAAATGTAATAAATTTGCTTGCGCGTAGGCCTACAAGTATTTCGTGATAATAATAAACTAGTGGAACCCCGTCGAAATCGACGGTTAATCTTGAGGTTTTATGCAAATTCAGCTAACTGCGTTGGATAGAGTGAAGTCATTAAAATCTTAGTTATATGAAGGGAGGATAAGCAATAATAAGTATGACGATTGTGTTCCCTAAAAAACGTCATTGATGAATTCGTTTAACACAATATTTCCAACTTTCTTTTTATCAGCTTTAGGTTGCCCAAAAGGTTTTTTAGGAGTCTTATAATTGTTTGTTCATTAGTTTGTTTCATACCAAAGCCACTTTCACTATATGGGAGAATGAGTTCATAATATTAGTCTATCATGTTACGGAAATAGTCAATATTTATTACTAACCACTAATTCCATCTGCTTTAGGAAAATCATTCAGATTGTATCCGGATTTATAAGTAAATCTTCATCTTTTTTTTTATAAAAATATCTGATTCTCCAGAAAACAGTAACATTCTTACTTCGATCTCAGCAATTTTAAATCCTTCTACTGCCACATCGACCCATGTATTTAATCATCCTGTTCTAACTTGATAATTCATTAACTTATGGGGTAGTTTTGCCTTGGCCATATAGATCACATAAAGCTGTGCATGTATTTCGTGGATTGGAATGAACCATAATTGTAGGAAATTTTATCACAAATCTTGAACATTTGCGGAACCAAATCCATAACCTAGTCCAGCATTGGTAACAAACTATGCAAATGCGATAAGATGTGATGGCACTGTTGTGTTTCCGAATGTTTTGTATGTAGTGAGGTTTAGATGCGTTGTTCAACCTAGCTACATGTGTACATCAAAGTAAAAACTGTGTACACTTTTTTTTTAATACCTGAATTGACATTAGTTCACCTACTTTACCAAAACCATAGACTCCGTAGTTAGTCTATTCCAAAACTTGAACACAGCTCTCATCCTCAACGTACTCATCTATGACACAATTTTCAACCCGATTATCAAAAACTGTTATACCAATAAATGAATCTCAGGTGTTCTTTCTTGAATTTAAAAATAAATGGTGATTGAATGTAGGAAAAAAAGGCAAGTGCCAACCTTACACTATGTATAAGCTAACCCGATAAGGAATAGTTATATGTTCCTTTGAAATTGATAAGTCACACTTATTTCATAATTTTAAAATTTTCTAAGAGCAATAAAGCATAGATTTTTGAACAAAACATTTCAAACGTATCATAAATTCATCATTTTGTTGAAACTATAAAAAACTTGCCATGCAGTGGAGAATCCATTTAAAATCATAAATAATAATGTAAACATTTAATTTTGACAGTTTCAGTAGACCTTTGAATACAATTTTAATATTAACAGCTGGTTCATTAAAAGTAGTGTAAAATTATCCATATGGTCAAAATGTAAACAAAATTGCAGAGTGAACTTTAAAGGCCTTTGGGGCAGAACCCCAAGGAAATGTGCATCGTTTCTCTTTTGAGGGCTCACCTACAGACCAAAACCTTTCTTTATACACCCCTACCAAATTTCTACGCCCAGCCATTCTCTCAAATTAGCTGTGACAAAAACCTCGTTTTCCTCCATAAGAATAACATGGGATGGGAATTTAAAGGCCACTGGGGCAGAGCCCCGAGGGAATTCTCCATGTTTCTCTTTTGATGGCTCATCTACAGACCAGGACCTTTCTTTAGACACCTCTACCGAGTTTCTATGCCCAGCCGTTCTCTCAAAATAGCTGTCACAAAGAAAAACAGTTTCAAATTAATATATAGATAACTAGCTGACCCGGCGAACTTCGTATCGCCTAAGTTATAGGTTTCCCCTAAGACAGACCGATGGAAAGAAAGTACCGTTACGTTTAATTTTCAAGATGTTTTAATTTTCTCGTTCGCATCGCTCAATCACGTCCTGGTTGAAGTTCGTTCGCTACGCTCACTCACCTTTGAGTTGGAGCTCGTTCGCTACGCTCACTCACCTTTAGGTTGGAGCTCGTTCGCTGCGCTCACTTGCCTTCAGGTTAGCTCGTTCGCTACGCTAACTCGCCTCCAGGTTGAAGTTCGTTCGCTACGCTCACTCACCTTTGAGTTGGAGCTCGTTCGCTACGCTCACTCACCTTTAGGTTGGAGCTCGTTCGCTGCGCTCACTTGCCTTCAGGTTAGCTCGCTCGCTACGCTAACTCGCCTCCAGGTTGAAGTTCGTTCGCTACGCTCACTCACCTTTTGGTTGCAAATTAGCTGTTGTCATAAATGTAAAAGAAATAATAGTGCTGCACCCTGTTGTTAATCCTTGTAACTTTAATGCTATTGAACATCATAGAACAGAACCAACTTGTTTAATTGAAACAGCTGTTAAGATTCATTAATTCCATTTCTCATAAGGTTAACATGGGAAACTCCAGAGCCACTGGGGCGGAGCCCTTTTAAGAATTTCGAAACGGGAAATAGTTTACGTCCGATTCGCATACCTACAGAATTTACACACCAAATTTCATAACGATCGGTGAAGTCGTTCCGGAGGAGTTTGCAGACAAACACTGTGACACGAGAATTTTATATATTAGAAGATTGAGGAGATGCAATACATTTATGTAGTCAGTCGCAGCAGTCGAAGCCGGGCATACGTTCAAATGCCACATTACTATATCATTCGCAATATTTGTTGCCAATGAAGCTGCACGACCATATAAATGAGGGGCTAACAGTTCAAGAATAAAAGCCAACTTCACTTCAAGTATATTCCACAACACCTAACATTCCGTAGAGAGATTCCGACCGACGCGCGTCTACATGTCCATAGTAAAAATGAAAGTGTAGGCCTACCGTGTACTGTATTTATGTTTTATTCGTCATGTGTATAAGTGTACATTTTGTGTATGTGTTTTAAAAACTCCAAGACGCAACTAATCGGGAAGCTCAAGACCTTATATTAGGACTGATGATGGCGATTTAACTTCGCCGAAATGCATCCCCTGTAATAGGATCGACCGGTGGACACAGGTAATTTAACTTTTATTGATTGTCATACCGATCCGGAACAACAACAAACAACATAAAATGAAGTTATGTATAATAGTTTGGCCAGTATATCTGAAAATATGCAAACCAACTGTTGTTCTTTAACATCTTGCCAATCCAGTGAATACATTAAAATGATTAGGAACTTTGATAGGTACTCTCGTTTTTTCAGGAGAAGGCCGTGTAAAATGGCTCTTGGGCCGTGACAGACAGACAGATAGAAATTTAGATGAGACTTGTTTCGGTTTCTTTAATGTATAAAATGTAAAAATAACCAAAAAGTTTATGATTCTGAGCAATGTATAGACAAAACTCTAATTTTATTTATATAGATTAAGCTGGAGAACTGCAATTTACTGCAGACTTTTTCAGAGAGGTTAATTCGATGTATTAATTCAGCTTAGTGAAAACATAATATAGATATGTATAAAAATAAAAACTTCAACTCTTAGAGAGCCTTTGAATGTTATTAGACTAACGAAAAGGGTTGTGCATGTTTACAAGAGTTACTCAGCAACAAAAACCATTTAATTGATCTCTAAAAAATATATTCTGAAAGTGCACTGAGCAGCAGCATACAAAATACTATACTATAACTTGCCAAAATAGTTACAAAATGCTCGAACTGGCATTGTGACATATATAATTCGGCTTATATTTCTCCAACAGATTATTCATCTCAGCCTTTATGAAATACATTGATTATGCACGTAAACATCAATATTTACTTAACAGCCAATTTACAGTATTTATTTTGCTTTTTGGAAATGCCACATTGCTATTTCATTTGCATCATTTGTTGCAAAAGAAGCCACATGACCATATAAACGAAAGCGAGTAAGCCCCTAACATTACGTGGAGAGATTAATTGACAACTTTATGTATGTATAAGCCTGAGACAACTAACTGACATCCCCCATGTCAAGGTAAACCAATTTATTAATGAATTTTAGCCTTAACAGTAAGACCACAACCAATTTCTCAAAACTATGATATAGGGTTATTCATTGGCACAGATGTACGATATGAACTGACGCGACGTGACGAAGGAAAAATCAAACTTACACTGTAACGGATATACACCCCTTTGAAGTTAGAACGTGCCTTCTCAACAAACAGATATTTTTTCTCAAATAAAATCATAGATTAATCTGCTTTACACTGGTAAAATATCGGACATATAGAAATCACTACTAAAATAAACGGTATCAGCATTCTGACACATACTTTCTCCCATAAGTTTGACAACAACCTTTATCATGTGCAAGTGGTGAGAGTAAATATACGGAAATGGGATTTGTACAATTTTGTTCAGAATTTAAAGGTCTATAACCATAGATAAAAGACTCCTTTTATCATACTAAATTTTTATCAAACTCGTTTAAACTTTTTTTAAACTAGAGCAGGTAAAGTGATTAACTACAATAGATCCACCAATACGATTTCAATACTTTTTAAAGGTTCTTCCAAAAGAAGAGATACCAGTTAACAAACTAATAGTCTAATAACTCCGATGACGTACGGCACGGGAAATATTTTATTGATTGAATGATCAACCATATTTGGTAACTAACGCAATTAATATAATTATTGTTTTTACACGTATTACTCTTTAAACAATGCTAAATGGTCAAAATATGTATAATTGGGTCATTTTCATAATAACGTACAAACCTCTGTCCGACATGATAAAAACACATATTAATTTGAATTTTTGAATAAATCATAACACATTATATTTATTAGCATTGTTTTTATTTAAATTACTTAAAATATAAATGTTTCATTTAAAACATTATTTGGAAATTTAGTTATAAGTAAGAATTGTCCACTCCGTGGACCGTCCTACTGTCTGTAGGCTTTGTAAAAAAATAAGTTTGTCAATAGAAACAATCTAAAATGTAAAAAAATAAACTCATTTTTATTTGAAATTATAATTTACATTATAAGTAAAATTATTGTAATGCTTGTGTTCATCAAAAAGTTAGGGTATTTAATGTTTAAGTTTTGTCCCAGAAAGAGTAATCAACTCCAGGGACACTCATTAAGTTGGTAAATTTTGCTCTGCAACAGTGGTCACACTGCTTCCCTCTGGAGAAGAAGCTAAAGGGAAGCCATCTTGTTTGGATGCTACTGTAGCCTTGTGAATGTCTGTTGTTAAATTATGTGATTTTTAATCAACTGTGTATTTGCTGACATCAGTACGTCAACTCCGTGGTGTTCTATATTTAGGTAAGTTATCATATAATAACTTAAGATGTTGTGAATAAGATTAGAACATATGTATAAAACACAGAAACTCAGCTGTATTAGTTATAACCTCAAACTGTATCAACAACAGGTGGTTATACCAAGACTTCATCAACTCCGTGGACATCAACTCCGTGGTCATACCATGTCCACGGAGTTGATATATGTCCTCGGAGTTGATTTGCTGCACTTAAAATGGATTCATGATTGATTATAATGACATTTATTGATAATTTTGGATCATATTAACATGTCAATTTGATTTACCTTGACAGTGTTTATGATTTGTTGATTTTTTATATCTGGTTTTTACGTGGAATTTGTTTTACAGGTGGATTTGTAATTGGTTTTAATTATTTGTATTGATTTTTATACATTGAGCCACATTAAGACTTGCTGTTAAATAATTGGTTTTAGCCCAAGGCTTGATTTTAGAATATCCTATATTAATTAACCTGGCCGAACTCCCCCTAGTCGCATTAGCTAAATTGATGAGAAAATGTCTTGAATTTCGCGTAGACGGTAGGCCTACTATGAGCTCAGTCTTGGAATCTAAATAATGTACAAAATTATTTGTTGTGTTCAATGTTAATTATATATATGTTAAAATAAAAAAAGAGTAATGGAACACATACGATGTCTAGGTTCATATTTTGTCAGAAGAGTGTTACAGTACAATTATATTTTCCAGGCATTATGAATCCCAAAAGATCAAGTAAGGATTCCGATGCCAAGGTGAAAAAAGGAGAGAACAGAAGAGAAAGAGTATGCAAAGAGCTCGGGAAAAGATAAAAAATGATGAGGCTTTGCTAGAAGCTGCTAAGGCAAAAGAGAGGGAACGGTGGCATAAAAGGAAAACTGAAGGTTCTGTAAAGTCTGTAAAAGAACTTAGCAATAGAGAGCAGAGACGAGTTAGAAAGAAATGGCGTGAAAGTTCAAAAAAGTATAGACAGCAAAAAAAGAGGGATGCAGAGGTACTATTAAATACCCCACCCGACAGTCCACTCATGCAACAAAATGACATGTTAGTCAATCCTTCAACAAGTCGAGTTGAGTCAGGGAGGAGGGTGGCAAGGAAGAACAGAGAAAAACTTCGACATAATTAAAAAAAAAGCTGAGATTCGGTGCAAAAAAATTGAGAACAAAGCGGAAAAATACCGCAAAAAGTACCAACGACTGTTGATGAAAGTTAAGGGAGAACCCCTCTTGGAGGATGCTACACCTAGAAAACGAATGGCACCCATCCTTCAGGATAAAAGTATTGACAAACACACAAAAAGAAGACTCTTTATAAACGAGGTTATCTGTCATCAAATCAAGAAAAAATTCCAGCTGGAAAAATCTAGACGTTTGAAAAAAAAATGGTCTCTTATCTTAAATGGAGCCATCGTGAAAAAATATCGATGCTTGAATTTTGCTGAAAACCTGATGTCAAGAAGATTTATATCAGATAAAATAAAACGACATACAGAAAATCTTAAAAAGTCTGAACTCAAAAAAGAGCTAGTAACAAACTTTCTTGAGCAAGATAGATGTAGCCGAATGTGTCCTGGAAAAAAGGATACCAAAACAAAAAACAAAGAAAAAAAGCAAAAGCGTTTTCTCAATGACACCATGAAGAATTTGCTTACCCAGTTTAAAAAACAACACCCCCAATACAACAGTAGGAGCTTGTCTACCTTTTGCCGATATAGGCCCTTTTGGATTATGGCAACAAATGCAGCAAATCGAGAAACATGCTTGTGCAAAATGGTGGCATATCTGCAATATGCCACTAATATATAACTAATATATATAATATATTATATATATATAATATATTATATATATATAATATATTATATATATATATAATTAACCCTATTTTCGGGGTGAGAAATTCAATGGTGCAAACCCCGTCCCTCTGTCTGTCTTAGTTTTCGAGTTAGGGTGGGGGTATATGGATCTGGGGAGTAGGTACAAAATAGGTGTAGTTGGGGGTATGAGGGGTTGTGATATATGTTTTAACACTATTTTGGGGGTGAGAAATTCAATGGTGCAAACCCCATCCCTCCAACATCCGTAGTTCTCGATTTAGGGTGGGGGTATATGGATCTGGGGAGTGGGTACAAAATACATGTTGTTAAAGTTTTGAGGGGTTGTGGTGTATGTATTTACCCTATTTTGGGGGTGAGAAATTCAATGGCACAAACCCCATCCCCCTAACTTTGTTAGTTTTCGAGTTAGGGTGGGGGTATATGGATCTGGGGATTGGGTACAAAATATACTGCAATGGCGTAGGAGGCACTACTGTACAAAGAGCGAAGTCTCTAATAGTCTACAATTTACCATTGACAGCCAAATTTTGAATGCTAAGGACGTTTAAAACTTTTGTTAAAAAAAAAACCTTAAAGGTATTCAATACTTTTTTGTAGACAGTGAAGAAGTAGCAAAAAGTTGAATAAGAACTTCAATTTTGATTCAAAGGACGACTATCGATTCCCTGAACACAATCATTTTACAGATTTGTACCTGTGGCAGACAACAAAGTAGAGTGTTTTAAAACATCAAAATGCTTAAAATCTATTATTAAAATATAACATTATTAAAAAAATACATTGATTGTGTATTATAATGTAATATTATGATTTCTACGCTATTACACGTATAATGCTTATTTTAGTACTTTTCAATGTTTCATAACTTTAAAACCATTTTAGGACGCCATTTTCATTATGTAGGCCTACACGCCACATTACAAATGAATTGTAGTTTTTAAATCTTCAATAAATCCTTCAACAAGTCGAGTTGAGTCAGGGAGGAGGGTGGCCTCAAAGATTCGCGGACCAAGGAGCGCACAATACCTCCTCTACTGGGAGGTCATAAATAAAAACCGTAGGGGTAGGACCAAGGAGCGCAGAGGTACCTTGCACGCCTCGGTCCTACCCATGCAAGGAACTAATCCCCCAATTATACGGATTAAAAGAGACAATGGCTAGGTCGACCCTGCGAGTAAATTACTCCTCACTGAATACACCACTTAAAAGTGAAAATGAAAGGAGTGGTTTTGAAACTATAAATATTTTAACTTTTAACAGAGACAATGCAAGATACTGTATTAAGTATTCGAAAAAAGTTATCTTAAAAACAATTTGTTTTTGTCCGACGTTAATCAGCCCATTTTAAATACAGACAAACTGCATATTTTTCTAAGTGTAGATTAATACAAATTAAATATTTATCACTATATAGTACGGAACTAAATTTTCATTATTTTATTATGATTAAAATCATATTATATTATGTGAGACAGGTAAACATCCTCTCTGCGTTTCAGAGTTATTAAATAATGTACAGTATTTTGTTTTGCAGGTACAGTTTGTATAATTGAAGGCATGACGACTATTGCTTATAACATGCATGATTGTACATAATTTGTCTTGATCCTCTCTCTACCCGTGATTCACCCTTTGTCCTGCGGAAACACCTGAAATTTTCTCTCGTGGTTGAGTTAGGATATTGAATGACTCAATATACTACCGGACGTTCGTACTATTTAGAAGCAACGCATACCATTTTTGAAAGTAATTCTTAAGAACAACATATTATGTTGTGCATATCCGGCTTAGGTGGGTGAGCCTATTGCTGAACGTGATATTTGCCAAATTACAATGTGCCTGGACTAAATTTACTTCAAAAAGTAGTGTTGTTCACATAGGCTTTGTCTAAATTTAAAAATACTTTTTGTATAAGAATTACTTAGGTTTTCTGGAAGTATATTGTCGTAGTAGTATATTGTTGGGAATATCTGAATTTAAATCGATGGGTTTGCTTCGTTTCGTTTCTGTATTATTGCCGGCGTAAAATTTTATCTAATGAAAACCTTTACCCTTAAGTTCCTATAAATAATTATTCCTAACTAATTACACAAGCACAAATTCGTTTAATCAGAGTTTACTTGGCTATTTCCCAAGTATGGTTTAAGCATCGTTATAGGTAGATGTTATAGCCTCCGGATTACGAATAAACATAAACATAATTACTCTATGTTAATGATAAATTAAAATAACAGTAACCAGCATGTACTCTGGACGGATATCTAAAAAAAAAATAAACTATAATAGAAATTAAAACAAGGTCTTAATTCAAGTAGTGTTACCAGTTACGAAGTAAATTATTTATAAAAATATAATAGAATAATTTATGAAGAAAATAATAATAATAATTCTTTTGAGTCTAGAATCAAATAAGAGATTTATAAATCTAAAGTTATTGTAGTTCTTTCTGTACTGCAGCTTGAAATGCATTAGAGGCAAGTAACCTGCCTGCTCTATTACGCAGGGGTTGATTTAAAAAATGTTTGGACAGTAAAAATTGGCGATTTTTTCTCATTTGTATTAGAACAATAACACAATATGCCTCATTGTTAATTGATGAACAAACAATGATTTTATTACTGGGAATGGTGAACGTACTACCTATTGAAAATTGTAGTCGTAGGCATCTGGTACAAACTATTCGACCTATTGTTTGGTACAAACTATAAACAGTCAATACTTGGAAATGTAAAGGAATTATGAGTGAAGATCTTACATGGATGTCCCGTTAATCCCCTACATTACTCCGAATGGATTTCATTTGCAATTTCTTAGATTTCCCTTTCACGACAGCCCATTCCTGTTTTTGGTGTTTCTGGTCACTCGGGTCAGTTTTGTAGGATCAATATTTAAGTTCAAATAACTAGAGTCTAATTGATATTGTTAAAAAAACATGTCCTCTTTATATTTGTTTTTTAAACTTTTTCACAATTCCAAAGTAGCTTTGTTTATATTTCAATGCAATATTTTTTAGCGAATTTCCCATATAGGGAATAAGCTATTTATTGTAATATAATAATTTTTTTGTGTCATATTTCTGTTCACTGTAACTTTTTATTGTTTATATTTACCTTGTTTACTTATCGTCCAATAAGTGTTTGTTGTAAATAATCTTGTATTTTGTATACTGTATAATATGATATAGGCAGTTCCATTTATGTTATATTCGAGAAGTTAAAAGAAGCATGTATCAAAATAGTCTTGAATGCCGTATTTTTATGTATAATTTTGATTACCTTATATATTTATTAATCAATGGAAAAATAAAATACTTCAATGGATAGGTGCGTTCTATATATCATAAAGAATATATGGTTTCTGTCCGTTAAAATTACCTATAGGCCTAAAACTAAGATGTAAAATTCAGGGTTTTTTTTATCAATGGTGAGTAAATGTTGAAAGCAATTAATTGTATTCATAGATTTATATTAACAGGATTTTACGAACCATTCCTGCATAAACAAATTGTATCTTACTAATATTATAAATCTGAAAGTTTTTGAGTTTGTGCGTTTTTGTGTGTGTTGCTCAATCACGCATAAACTACTGGACGGATTGGACTGAAATTTGGCATGATGATAGCTCACATTCCCGATTAACATTTAGGCATATTCTTATCTCAAAAATCCTTTCGGGCTCCACCCCAGTGGCTCTGTAGTTCCCCATGTAACCTTATGAGTATTCATATTTAAAGGGAAGAATTTAGTCAGCTGTTTCAACTTTACAAGTTAGTTCTATTATATGCAACTAGCTGTACCCACGGGCTTTGCCCGTTTAACTTCATAAGTATTCGCATGGCTCAATCGCGTCCCGGTTGAAGTTCGTTCGCTACGCTCACTCACCTTTAGGTTGGAGCTCGTTCGCTGCGCTCACTTGTTTTCAGGTTAGCTCGTTCGCTACGCTAACTCGCCTCCAGGTTGATGTTCGTTCGCTACGCTCACTCACATTTTGATTGCAAATTAGCTGTTGTCATAAATTTTTAAAAGTCATCCCTTTTATTGTTTATAATACTTAGATAAAGGTTTTTATGTTTTAATATTTAACATTGGAGAATTTAAACGTTGTTAAGTGCACAGGTGTGCTGCGATTGGGGTTTAATACATTTGGACTTATTCAAAAGTAAAATAGTTTTCTGTGCTGCACTCTGTAGAAACACTGTGGCACTATTTCAAATCATGACTAATGCTAATACAGAATGTTGTAATTATTCAAACCTACAAAACAGTTGGTAAAAGTAAACATCTGCTTTTCCTACTAATATTATAAATGAGAAAGTTTAGATGTATGGATGTATGGATGTATGGATGTATGTTTGTGACAAGTGAACGCGAAAAAAACTGGTCGGATTGGGCTGAAATTTGGCATGATGATAGCTCACATTCCCGATTAACATATAGGCATATTCTTATTTCAAAAATCCTTTCGGGCTCCACCCCAGTGGCTCTGGAGTTTCCCATGTTAACCTTATGAGAAATGAAATTATTGAATCTTAACAGCTGTTTCAATTAAACAAGTTGGTTCTGTTCTGTGATGTTCAATAGCATTAAAGTTACAAAAATTACCAACAGGGTGCAGCACTATTATTTCTTTTACATTTATGACAACAGCTAATTTGCAACCAAAAGGTGAGTGAGCGTAGCGAACGAACTTCAACCTGGAGGCGAGTTAGCGTAGCGAACGAGCTAACCTGAAGGCAAGTGAGCGCAGCGAACGAGCTCCAACCTAAAGGTGAGTGAGCGTAGCGAACGAGCTCCAACCTAAAGGTGAGTGAGCGTAGCGAACGAGCTCCAACCTAAAGGTGAGTAAGCGTAGCGAACAAACTTCAACCAGGACGTGATTGAGCCATGCGAACGAGATAATCTTGAAAATTAAGAAGTTAAACGGGGCAAAGCCCGCGGGTTACAGCTAGTAAATTATATTTATTTGTAAACATTGTAGATCAAAAAGTCTGACATTGGCCCACTTAAAACCCTCTGGGGCAGAGCCCTTTTGATAGATCTACACCAAACTTCACTCGAACCATCCTTGAAAGATGCTTAATAATGCCTGAAAGTTTCATTACTATCTGTCGAGCGGTTTCGGAGTCCATAACGTATATACATACACACACACATACATAGTTCCTCTTTTATAGATATAGATAGCATTAAAAAATTATAGGGTTTCCCAACAGGGTGCAGCACTATTATTGTTTTGTTTTTGCATATATGACAACAGCTAATTTGAACTAAGCAGCTACAAAAAGCTGTGATACACAATGAGAATTGTCAAAGTAGGATTGTTTACAGTTAGGTTTGAGTTTTTAATTTAATGAATAATTTGTGATATTGTGCGAATGTTTGATAATATTTTTTTCTATTGTTTAGGTGCAGTGGTAGAACATTATGGCAATGGTAGATGTGTTATATTATATCTTACCGTAAATTGATGAACCAAATTTTATCAAACTGTGTCCTCCCCCCATTGCAAACGCAAAGCTTGAGTATAACTGCAATAAGCATTTTATACATATATGCCAATCCCATACGAAGGACGGGTGTTCTGCTAGTATTTAATAACGAGGGGACCCATTGCAAATTTGCTAATTTTAATAGGGTTCAACACATTTTTGAAGGTAAAACTAACGATACAATACCCTTTTCTTTTCAAAGATTACGGTTGTTTAAAGCAGCTATTAAAAGTGAATAAACTTACTAATATACAGATTTTAGATCCACACCATGAAGACACAAGTCGCCTACCTTATCTAAATCGCAATTATCAAAACGTAGCCTATTTTACATACATTTTTATTAACAGTTTTATAAATAAAATCTAAATGTGGTTCAACATTCAGCTGAAGGATCAGCTTTTATATTGCAATTTAAATTCGAAAGTGAAAGTGTACGGCTTGGTAATTTGTTGATACCACATTAGTTTGGTAATAAGTTGCTCTAGAAAAGTACGCCCAAATCAATGGTGTAGTCAGTGAGGCGGGACTAATGGGATTTACTCGCAAGCATTGTCTTGTTCAACCCTCGTAAGTAGGGGATTAGTTTCTTGCCCGGGTCGGACCGAGGAGCGCAAGCACATCTGCGCTCCTTGGTCCTACCCCCGACGAATTCTTCGGCCGAGGGGTTGACAGTTTTACGACTTGCGCTCCTCTGTCCGTTTCCCGGCCTCAAACCCCTCTCCCTTAACTTTCATCAACAGTCGTTGGTACTTTTTGCGGTATTTTTCCGCTTTGTTCTCAAATTTTTTGCACCGAATCTCAGCTTTTTTTTTAATTATGTCGAAGTTTTTCTCTGTTCTTCCTTGCCACCCTCCTCCCTGACTCAACTCGACTTGTTGAAGGATTGACTAACATGTCATTTTGTTGCATGAGTGGACTGTCGGGTGGGGTATTCAATAGTACCTCTGCATCCCTCTTTTTTTGCTGTCTATACTTTTTTGAACTTTCACGCCATTTCTTTCTAACTCGTCTCTGCTCTCTATTGCTAAGTTCTTTTACAGACTTTACAGAACCTTCAGTTTTCCTTTTATGCCACCGTTCCCTCTCTTTTGCCTTAGCAGCTTCTAGCAAAGCCTCATCATTTTTTATCTTTTCCCGAGCTCTTTGCATACTCTTTCTCTTCTGTTCTCTCCTTTTTTCACCTTGGCATCGGAATCCTTACTTGATCTTTTGGGATTCATAATGCCTGGAAAATATAATTGTACTGTAACACTCTTCTGACAAAATATGAACCTAGACATCGTATGTGTTCCATTACTCTTTTTTTATTTTAACATATATATAATTAACATTGAACACAACAAATAATTTTGTACATTATTTAGATTCCAAGACTGAGCTCATAGTAGGCCTACCGTCTACGCGAAATTCAAGACATTTTCTCATCAATTTAGCTAATGCGACTAGGGGGAGTTCGGCCAGGTTAATTAATATAGGATATTCTAAAATCAAGCCTTGGGCTAAAACCAATTATTTAACAGCAAGTCTTAATGTGGCTCAATGTATAAAGATCAATACAAATAATTAAAACCAATTACAAATCCACCTGTAAAACAAATTCCACGTAAAAACCAGATATAAAAAATCAACAAATCATAAACACTGTCAAGGTAAATCAAATTGACATGTTAATATGATCCAAAATTATCAATAAATGTCATTATAATCAATCATGAATCCATTTTAAGTGCAGCAAATCAACTCCGAGGACATATATCAACTCCGTGGACATGGTATGACCACGGAGTTGATGTCCACGGAGTTGATGAAGTCTTGGTATAACCACCTGTTGTTGATACAGTTTGAGGTTATAACTAATACAGCTGAGTTTCTGTGTTTTATACATATGTTCTAATCTTATTCACAACATCTTAAGTTATTATATGATAACTTACCTAAATATAGAACACCACGGAGTTGACGTACTGATGTCAGCAAATACACAGTTGATTAAAAATCACATAATTTAACAACAGACATTCACAAGGCTACAGTAGCATCCAAACAAGATGGCTTCCCTTTAGCTTCTTCTCCAGAGGGAAGCAGTGTGACCACTGTTGCAGAGCAAAATTTACCAACTTAATGAGTGTCCCTGGAGTTGATTACTCTTTCTGGGACAAAACTTAAACATTAAATACCCTAACTTTTTGATGAACACAAGCATTACAATAATTTTACTTATAATGTAAATTATAATTTCAAATAAAAATGAGTTTATTTTTTTACATTTTAGATTGTTTCTATTGACAAACTTATTTTTTTACAAAGCCTACAGACAGTAGGACGGTCCACGGAGTGGACAATTCTTACTTATAACTAAATTTCCAAATAATGTTTTAAATGAAACATTTATATTTTAAGTAATTTAAATAAAAACAATGCTAATAAATATAATGTGTTATGATTTATTCAAAAATTCAAATTAATATGTGTTTTTATCATGTCGGACAGAGGTTTGTACGTTATTATGAAAATGACCCAATTATACATATTTTGACCATTTAGCATTGTTTAAAGAGTAATACGTGTAAAAACAATAATTATATTAATTGCGTTAGTTACCAAATATGGTTGATCATTCAATCAATAAAATATTTCCCGTGCCGTACGTCATCGGAGTTATTAGACTATTAGTTTGTTAACTGGTATCTCTTCTTTTGGAAGAACCTTTAAAAAGTATTGAAATCGTATTGGTGGATCTATTGTAGTTAATCACTTTACCTGCTCTAGTTTAAAAAAAGTTTAAACGAGTTTGATAAAAATTTAGTATGATAAAAGGAGTCTTTTATCTATGGTTATAGACCTTTAAATTCTGAACAAAATTGTACAAATCCCATTTCCGTATATTTACTCTCACCACTTGCACATGATAAAGGTTGTTGTCAAACTTATGGGAGAAAGTATGTGTCAGAATGCTGATACCGTTTATTTTAGTAGTGATTTCTATATGTCCGATATTTTACCAGTGTAAAGCAGATTAATCTATGATTTTATTTGAGAAAAAATATCTGTTTGTTGAGAAGGCACGTTCTAACTTCAAAGGGGTGTATATCCGTTACAGTGTAAGTTTGATTTTTCCTTCGTCACGTCGCGTCAGTTCATATCGTACATCTGTGCCAATGAATAACCCTATATCATAGTTTTGAGAAATTGGTTGTGGTCTTACTGTTAAGGCTAAAATTCATTAATAAATTGGTTTACCTTGACATGGGGGATGTCAGTTAGTTGTCTCAGGCTTATACATACATAAAGTTGTCAATTAATCTCTCCACGTAATGTTAGGGGCTTACTCGCTTTCGTTTATATGGTCATGTGGCTTCTTTTGCAACAAATGATGCAAATGAAATAGCAATGTGGCATTTCCAAAAAGCAAAATAAATACTGTAAATTGGCTGTTAAGTAAATATTGATGTTTACGTGCATAATCAATGTATTTCATAAAGGCTGAGATGAATAATCTGTTGGAGAAATATAAGCCGAATTATATATGTCACAATGCCAGTTCGAGCATTTTGTAACTATTTTGGCAAGTTATAGTATAGTATTTTGTATGCTGCTGCTCAGTGCACTTTCAGAATATATTTTTTAGAGATCAATTAAATGGTTTTTGTTGCTGAGTAACTCTTGTAAACATGCACAACCCTTTTCGTTAGTCTAATAACATTCAAAGGCTCTCTAAGAGTTGAAGTTTTTATTTTTATACATATCTATATTATGTTTTCACTAAGCTGAATTAATACATCGAATTAACCTCTCTGAAAAAGTCTGCAGTAAATTGCAGTTCTCCAGCTTAATCTATATAAATAAAATTAGAGTTTTGTCTATACATTGCTCAGAATCATAAACTTTTTGGTTATTTTTACATTTTATACATTAAAGAAACCGAAACAAGTCTCATCTAAATTTCTATCTGTCTGTCTGTCACGGCCCAAGAGCCATTTTACACGGCCTTCTCCTGAAAAAACGAGAGTACCTATCAAAGTTCCAAATCATTTTAATGTATTCACTGGATTGGCAAGATGTTAAAGAACAACAGTTGGTTTGCATATTTTCAGATATACTGGCCAAACTATTATACATAACTTCATTTTATGTTGTTTGTTGTTGTTCCGGATCGGTATGACAATCAATAAAAGTTAAATTACCTGTGTACACCGGTCGATCCTATTACAGGGGATGCATTTCGGCGAAGTTAAATCGCCATCATCAGTCCTAATATAAGGTCTTGAGCTTCCCGATTAGTTGCGTCTTGGAGTTTTTAAAACACATACACAAAATGTACACTTATACACATGACGAATAAAACATAAATACAGTACACGGTAGGCCTACACTTTCATTTTTACTATGGACATGTAGACGCGCGTCGGTCGGAATCTCTCTACGGAATGTTAGGTGTTGTGGAATATACTTGAAGTGAAGTTGGCTTTTATTCTTGAACTGTTAGCCCCTCATTTATATGGTCGTGCAGCTTCATTGGCAACAAATATTGCGAATGATATAGTAATGTGGCATTTGAACGTATGCCCGGCTTCGACTGCTGCGACTGACTACATAAATGTATTGCATCTCCTCAATCTAATATATAAAATTCTCGTGTCACAGTGTTTGTCTGCAAACTCCTCCGGAACGACTTCACCGATCGTTATGAAATTTGGTGAGTAAATTCTGTAGGTATGCGAATCGGACGTAAACTATTTCCCGTTTCGAAATTCTTAAAAGGGCTCCGCCCCAGTGGCTCTGGAGTTTCCCATGTTAACCTTATGAGAAATGGAATTAATGAATCTTAACAGCTGTTTCAATTAAACAAGTTGGTTCTGTTCTATGATGTTCAATAGCATTAAAGTTACAAGGATTAACAACAGGGTGCAGCACTATTATTTCTTTTACATTTATGACAACAGCTAATTTGCAACCAAAAGGTGAGTGAGCGTAGCGAACGAACTTCAACCTGGAGGCGAGTTAGCGTAGCGAGCGAGCTAACCTGAAGGCAAGTGAGCGCAGCGAACGAGCTCCAACCTAAAGGTGAGTGAGCGTAGCGAACGAGCTCCAACCCAAAGGTGAGTGAGCGTAGCGAACGAACTTCAACCTGGAGGCGAGTTAGCGTAGCGAACGAGCTAACCTGAAGGCAAGTGAGCGCAGCGAACGAGCTCCAACCTAAAGGTGAGTGAGCGTAGCGAACGAGCTCCAACTCAAAGGTGAGTGAGCGTAGCGAACGAACTTCAACCAGGACGTGATTGAGCGATGCGAACGAGAAAATTAAAACATCTTGAAAATTAAACGTAACGGTACTTTCTTTCCATCGGTCTGTCTTAGGGGAAACCTATAACTTAGGCGATACGAAGTTCGCCGGGTCAGCTAGTTATCTATATATTAATTTGAAACTGTTTTTCTTTGTGACAGCTATTTTGAGAGAACGGCTGGGCATAGAAACTCGGTAGAGGTGTCTAAAGAAAGGTCCTGGTCTGTAGATGAGCCATCAAAAGAGAAACATGGAGAATTCCCTCGGGGCTCTGCCCCAGTGGCCTTTAAATTCCCATCCCATGTTATTCTTATGGAGGAAAACGAGGTTTTTGTCACAGCTAATTTGAGAGAATGGCTGGGCGTAGAAATTTGGTAGGGGTGTATAAAGAAAGGTTTTGGTCTGTAGGTGAGCCCTCAAAAGAGAAACGATGCACATTTCCTTGGGGTTCTGCCCCAAAGGCCTTTAAAGTTCACTCTGCAATTTTGTTTACATTTTGACCATATGGATAATTTTACACTACTTTTAATGAACCAGCTGTTAATATTAAAATTGTATTCAAAGGTCTACTGAAACTGTCAAAATTAAATGTTTACATTATTATTTATGATTTTAAATGGATTCTCCACTGCATGGCAAGTTTTTTATAGTTTCAACAAAATGATGAATTTATGATACGTTTGAAATGTTTTGTTCAAAAATCTATGCTTTATTGCTCTTAGAAAATTTTAAAATTATGAAATAAGTGTGACTTATCAATTTCAAAGGAACATATAACTATTCCTTATCGGGTTAGCTTATACATAGTGTAAGGTTGGCACTTGCCTTTTTTTCCTACATTCAATCACCATTTATTTTTAAATTCAAGAAAGAACACCTGAGATTCATTTATTGGTATAACAGTTTTTGATAATCGGGTTGAAAATTGTGTCATAGATGAGTACGTTGAGGATGAGAGCTGTGTTCAAGTTTTGGAATAGACTAACTACGGAGTCTATGGTTTTGGTAAAGTAGGTGAACTAATGTCAATTCAGGTATTAAAAAAAAAAGTGTACACAGTTTTTACTTTGATGTACACATGTAGCTAGGTTGAACAACGCATCTAAACCTCACTACATACAAAACATTCGGAAACACAACAGTGCCATCACATCTTATCGCATTTGCATAGTTTGTTACCAATGCTGGACTAGGTTATGGATTTGGTTCCGCAAATGTTCAAGATTTGTGATAAAATTTCCTACAATTATGGTTCATTCCAATCCACGAAATACATGCACAGCTTTATGTGATCTATATGGCCAAGGCAAAACTACCCCATAAGTTAATGAATTATCAAGTTAGAACAGGATGATTAAATACATGGGTCGATGTGGCAGTAGAAGGATTTAAAATTGCTGAGATCGAAGTAAGAATGTTACTGTTTTCTGGAGAATCAGATATTTTTATAAAAAAAAGATGAAGATTTACTTATAAATCCGGATACAATCTGAATGATTTTCCTAAAGCAGATGGAATTAGTGGTTAGTAATAAATATTGACTATTTCCGTAACATGATAGACTAATATTATGAACTCATTCTCCCATATAGTGAAAGTGGCTTTGGTATGAAACAAACTAATGAACAAACAATTATAAGACTCCTAAAAAACCTTTTGGGCAACCTAAAGCTGATAAAAAGAAAGTTGGAAATATTGTGTTAAACGAATTCATCAATGACGTTTTTTAGGGAACACAATCGTCATACTTATTATTGCTTATCCTCCCTTCATATAACTAAGATTTTAATGACTTCACTCTATCCAACGCAGTTAGCTGAATTTGCATAAAACCTCAAGATTAACCGTCGATTTCGACGGGGTTCCACTAGTTTATTATTATCACGAAATACTTGTAGGCCTACGCGCAAGCAAATTTATTACATTTTTGGACTGAATACTTTTAAAAATGAAGGGAGCATATGATTTTTATGTTAAATCATAGATAAAACATAAACATGTTAAATATTTAATGAAACGCTATAGAATAAAACACATTTTGAGTAATATCAGGTTATATAATACACACTTGTATGATCCAGATAAGACAAACATCATATGGTAACTGCTCATTATTGTTCACATACACACTAACATTTAAGTGGCTATGGGTATAATTTGGGAAACGTTTGTAGAAAACACTAAAAAAGGCAATCTTATAAAAAAAATTTAAAATACTTACAAGAAACTTTTATTATACCGAACTGTTCCTAACACAGTAAGTAATTTAATTATTTGCACAAGCTTTTAGGTCAGTAATTTTAATTAATTGAAAATTATGACTATTATAAGTCTTAATTAAAATAGCTCCTGTAATACCGGTACTTGACATTTGCTTGCGCTCGAGCAACGAGTACACTTGATAAAAATTAAACAATACATTAACATAATAAGATCTCTTCCACGCTGCACGACTAGTAAACGGCAAAAGTAAAGCAGAACGGCAGAACGGCGGTACTGGTTTACCATAAACGCCTGCAACGATGCGCTTCAAACCGCGTGACGTGTAGCTAAATGAACTGCAGTGTAAGTGAGCCGTCTTTATTCCTTACCTTAATATAAAATAATTCATACGCTTGGCTCATAGGCACTATGGTCTGTAGAGTAAGTAAACCTTCCTACTGTATTTTTAAATATAAGATACGAGGGTCATAGGCACTATGATCTGTAGACTAAGTGAACCTTCAATATTATTTACGAGGCTCGTATATACTATGATCTGTAGAGTAAGTGAGCCATGTGTTTTAAAAATTACATATTTGGAGGCTCATAGTGTCTATGATTTGTAGTGTAAGTGAACACCCTCACTACCAAGCTTCATCAATATTTTAGCTATAACATTGTAAATTGTTACAATATTCGTTGAGAAATAAACTAATGATGTCTGTGGAGTTAGCGTATCCACAATTGTATACCAATCGTCAGTTCCTCGTCATGTCTTGATAGCCAAGGTTTTCTTTAGTAAAAAAAAGTATTATGGTAGATAAATAAAATTGGTACGGTACGCTAATTTCACTCATCCTGTTTCTAGAACTTTCATCTTATGAATAGTGTGTATATCTAACAAATCGTTAGTTTTTAGTTGGTTCTTGATAGTTCTAGAATATCAATGTTAGTGATTCAAATAATATGTGAAAATAATAAATTAAAAATTTTAGGTAGCCTATATATATTTTTAAACTTAAAATGAAAGTCAAAGTCCTTTACTAAGCCAGATTAACAATACTTTGCTGGCCAAGTCAAGAAATTACATTTATTATGAAATCATGAACTAATAAAGGCATATATACAAATTGTTTGGTTGTGACATACAACCCCTTGTGATGTTTAATAGGAATAGGTTAAAGACTACAAGTAAATTTCCGGACGCTGAAGCAAACCTTATTTATCAAGATGGACTTAACACATTTTCCGATATCTTGTTCGGCTTTCAAAGGGGGAGAGGAAGGTCATTAAAAAGTTTTACTGCATAGAAGTGGAAGTTTTTCTGAAAGAAAGTGGTTGAGTGTAGTAGTACTGAAAGATTGAAATTGTTGCGGACAGGATAATTTATGGTTACGTATGGACAGCTATATGATGATTGGTTTTAAATGATAATGTTTCTAAAATGTAAATGGAAGGGAAGGTTAGAACTTTATGTGATCGGAAGACATCTTTTGCAGGATTGACGACGGTGAAGGGAAAAAACAGCTGGGAGAGCCTTTATTTGGAGCTTGAATATGAACTGAGTCACGGCGCGCCGGAACCTATGGTAACCATGGTAACCGCAGCACGGTTGACAGTCTATATTTAATTCTTTTTGTCTATGGTCACGGCCACCTTTAACTCCAGGCCTGGCCTTCGAAGTGGCAACGTCGCAAGAATCAAGAATTTTTATTCATCGTTAACGCAATGTAAATTACATGCAGTGGATTAACGTCATTTAATAGTAGCCTTAAAGTTTACAGGCAATGGCTAAATAAATATAAACAATAAAATATAAACAAATGCAGTGTATACATGCCTATCACAGTCATCTTAAAAATAAAATACTGAAGTTTATTTTTTTATCAGAATTTATTTTACAATCTGTTCAAATATGAGAACAATAAGTAAAACATATATCAAAACAATGTCAGGAAGCAAGCACCTGTTCATCAACAAGTCTTGCCAAAAATTGGATCAGTCATTTAAATATTTACAGAAATCTGTAGCTTAGGTCCAGCACATGCACAACACTTTTTTTTTAACCTGGTAATGCACTGACTATTGTCCAGCAGATTAACAGCAAGACTGTTCGGATGAAATTCTAATTTTTCTTGATAATTTTTGCTAAGGTCTGTAATTTCTTCTTTCACTGATTTAATTTTGAAGTCGTTCCTAATTTTAGTGTTGGATACGAACCAGGGTGCGCCAATAATTATTCTCAGTGCCTTAGCCTGAAATCGTTCAAGAATTTCGATGTTGGATTTGCTCGAGGTCCCCCAAAGTTGAATTCCGTATGTCCAAATTGGTTTGATCATAGCTTTATACAGTAAAATTTTGTTAGCCAATGATAATTTTGAATTCGTACCTAGTAGCCAATTGAGTTTACGAAGTGTTAATTCCATTTGCTGTCTCTTGCACCAGATATGAGATTTCCAATTTAATTTTTTGTCAAGAGTTAGACCTAAATATTTTACACTGTCTGCCTCCGTTAAAGCTACATTATTAATGGGTACTGGAGGATTGTACCCTGTTTTCAGAGTAAAAACAATATGTTTGGACTTGTTTTCGTTGACTTTTATCCTCCACTTTTTAAGCCAATATTGGAGCACAGTCAAGGCAGCTTGTAGATTTATGTAAGCGACTTGAGGGTCCACATGACTCGACAACAGTGCGGTGTCATCAGCAAACGTAGCAACTGTGACGTTGGGGACCATAGGGATAGGGGGGGGGGTAGGGGGTAGGGGGGGGGGTTGCTGTATATATAAAATATAGCAAGGGACCAAGGACACTCCCCTGAGGTACTCCAGACTGTATCGGCTTCAGATCAGATAACGAATTATCGAATTTTATTTGAAAATATCGATTGGTCAGATATGATTTCAGAAGGTTATACAAAGAGTGAGGGAGAGAGGTTTTGAGTTTAAACAGAAGTCCGACATGCCACACCTTGTCAAACGCCTGTTGGACATCCAAAAATGCAGCAGAACAGTACTGTTTTTTCTCAAATGTGTTTTTTATAATATCGACTAATCGGTGAGTTTGTTGAATGGTGGAATGTTGTTTGCGGAAGCCGAACTGATGATCTAAAAAACATATTAAAAAGGTTTAAATACCTGCTATCAAGCAATCCATTTAATTGCAGTTGCAACTAGTTTCGACTCCTATGTGGAGTCATCATCAGGCGGTACAAGGACTTCTTCTTTCTTCATATGAAGAGCGTCATATTTAACACGTAAAAATAAATAAACATTTACACACGACACAAAACACGTTACGGACACGAAACATTTACTGATCAGTTACGACAACAGACGACGCTAACCCGACGGAGTTTAAGTCCAGAACAGACTTCCAATAACCATGCACACTACTTCTGAGTGGATACTCATGCAGATGTTGCATAACATGCAATAGGCAAACATAAATCTATATCTATATATCTATATACTTATTTAATACGCATGTGTAATGAAAGTAAACCCCAGATTAATTGTAATCAGAATAAAGGGTTATATTCATCTGAAAACTGAACTATGAACAATAATGGGATATAAACAAAGCTGAGTATTTACTAATAACATATGACAGTATATATATTAAACTAGCTGTACCCGCGGGTTTTGCCCCGTTTAACTTCATAAGTATTCGCATGGCTCATTAACGTCCTGGTTGAAGTTCGTTCGCTACGCTCACTCACCTTTAGGTTGGAGCTCGTTCGCTGCGCTCACTTGCCTTCAGGTTAGCTCGTTCGCTACGCTAACTCGCCTCCAGGTTGAAGTTCGTTCGCTACGCTCACTCACCTTTTGGTTGGCAATTAGCTGTTTTCATAAATTAAAAAAATAATAGTGCTGCACCCTGTTGGTAATCCTTGTAACTTTTATGCTATTGAACATCATAGAACAGAACCAACTTGTTTAATTGAAACAGCTGTTAAGATTCATTAATTCCTTTTAAATACGAAAAACCATAAGGTTAAAATGGGGAACTACAGAGCCACTGGGGCGGAGCCTGAGAGGATTTTTGGGATAATAATATGCTTTAATGTTAATCGGGAATGTGAGCTATCATTCCAGTTCTTTTAGTAATCGTGAGATATTTTTTTCAAATGAATGATATTTGAACCAAACAGCTGTTTCAAGACAAACTGTTATTGTTTTTACTTTTCTTTGTTTACACTTATTTATTTAGCAATTAATGCAGTGAAATTGATATAAAGGATAGGTGTGACGATTTATGTGTACCGTGAATTTTATTGGATATTATATCGTTTTATTTTAGGTCGTGTCTATTCAGACCTACTGGAAATTGTGTATAGTAGTTGTATTGTGGTGATAATAATTATGGAAGAGTCAGGTATGCTATGGAAGGTGGTATCGTTGACTAAGTCCATACACTTATCAATTAACTATTACTCTACTGTAGGCTACTTATAATCAGTGTGCGTCTGAGCGAATCGGCTGCAAATCTCACTTTAACGCTTTTCACATCGTAAAAATTGCAGAATTGCTGTTTTATTGTAAATTTATCGGATTTGAAATGCATATCGTATATAGGCCTATGATGGAATAAAAACATATTTGGCCACACAACATTTGTTTACAAGATGATTTTTCACATTAAAACTGCAAGAAACTTTGTGTTTATATGTGTAAACTAGCTGATCTGAATTGTACACGGTTCTACTGAATTCCCGTACGTAGGACGGGCTAACACCTCGTATTACTGTAGTAAATTTAATTCTCTACAACCTTCTTTCCGTCAAAATTTCTAAAAAATAACAGAGAAGGAGAAACAAATAAGATTTTAACAAAAAATGTGAGATGAAAATCTTTTGTCGAACATTTTTTTTTTTTTTTGAGCGCGGATATCTCAGAAACTATGCGTCTTTCACTAACAATGTATATGATTAAAGTTGTAGCAAATTTAATAAGCTTTAACTTTTACATTGAACAATTTAAGCTACGACACGCCGTTTTCAAGTTATAAGGAAAAAAACCGCAAATTGGGGCATTTACACCTCCCACCGCCAGAGAGCGGCAGGGTGATTTTATTCTCACCTATCATATATTCATTAGGGGACCCTCCCCGACACATTTTTGAAAAAATTGAGAATACATAGATTTGTTCCTCTATTTTTCCTTATTTGGACTTATTTGCTTGAACCGGTGAGTGCCAACATCTATATAGCGTTAAAAAAGTCTCTCAGTAATCCGCCCCACTAGGTCTCAAAGTTTCAATGTAATCCTTATGGAAGCAGTATTTGACACATAAACAAAGACATATGATCAGCTGTTGACTTTTGAATGCAGTAGATAAATAAATAGTTGATAGCATTAATCCACAGATATCTATTCTATATATAATTCAGTTTTAAAAATCTTTGTACAACTAAATCTAGAGTTCTACCGGACCGATTTTATTAATTAATGGGTCGTTGGAAAGCTTAGGTCGTGTAGATTTGCAAATAATTATGAAAGTTTGTTTTTATTATGATTTATGGTGAAAAATTTCAAAAAAACATGTTTTCCATAAGAAATACATTGAAAACGGTGTTTTTCACACTTTTTATTTGGGTGCGACTTTTAGCTGCCTTTTTTTAGTGTTTCCAAGAAGTGTATGGTATTAAGGAAATTTTATTCTCTTTCAGAATATCACCTTCCACTTTGGTCGATTTCCTCACCATTTAAAAGTTATTTGCAAAAAAGCTGAGCAACCTCCGAATTCATAATAATGAGAAAATATTGAGTTTGGGATATTTTTGTTAAACTTTGTACAACTAAATCTAGACTTCTACCTGACCGATTTTGTTAATTGATGAGTCATTGGAAAGCCTTACTCATGTAGATTTGCAAATAATTATGAAAAGTTGATTTTATTTAATATTTGTGGTGGAAAAATAAAAATAAGAAAAATACATTAAAAACTGTTTTTTTAGGTTTTTATTTTCAAGTTTATATTTGTAGTCAGCTTTTGGCTGCCTTTATTAAATAATTTCAAGAAATACACAGAAGGTATTTGTAGGAAATTTTATCTTCTTTCAGAATATCACGTGCATTTTTCACGATTTACTCACCATTTAAAAGTTATTGTCAAATTAGCTAAGTGACCTCCAAATTTTTAGTTGTTAAAAATACTGAATTAGGGATATTTTTGTTAAACTACAACTAAATCTAGACTTCTAATGGACCGATTTTGATAACTAATGTATCGTTGGAAAGCCTAATTTGTGTAGATTTGCAACTAATTATGAAAGTTTGATTTTATTAAATATTTGTGGTGAAAAAAGAATAAAAAGCAAAAATACATTAAAAACTGTTTTTTTATATAGTTTATATTTTCAAATTTCTATTCGTAGTTAACTTTAGGATGCCTTTTTTGAATATTTAAAAAAAACGCCTAAGAGTACTTTGTAGCAAATTTTATTCCCTTTCAGAATATCACCTTCCACTTTGGTCGATTTCCTCACCGTTTAAGAGTTATTTGCAAAAAAGCTTAGCAACCTCCTAATTTATTGTGGTGAGAAAATATTGAATTGGAGAGATTTTTGTTAACTTTCTGAAACTAAATCTACAGTTCTACTGGACCGATTTTATTAATTAATAGGTCAATAAAATCTGTGTAGATTTCCAAATAATTAGTTAAGTTTGAGTTTTATTTATTTGTGGTAGTAATACGTTTGCCGGTATGAATAATCGAAAAAAGTTTATGGTAGTGATAATGGGTTAGCCAGTATGCATCATCTGATCATTTTATGGAACACATGTATTAACCTATAGTTTAACAGCTGATTGTTTTATTGTTATTTCCTTGATTTTTCTTTGTTTACATTTAGTTGTTTACTATTTGCATTGGTGGTTGAAGTGAGGTCCGTAAAGTGTGTGTTTCTAAAGGGATGTTTTTAATCTGTACCATTAGATGAAAATGCAAGATTCATTAATTATAGTAATATACCTAAACATTATGTTTTCAATAAAACAAGTAGGAAATGGGTTCACAGAAAACAAGACAGAAATAATGTAATTGGTAGAATGTATTATGTAAATCTTGGTTCTGATCCTGAAAGGTATTGTTTAAGACTTCTACTGCTTCATGTACCAGGTGCAACATCTTATGATGATTTAAAACCATTGATAATACTAAATATAATACTTTTTATGAAGCAGCAGTGCAAAGCGGGTTGATAAAAAATAACATTTGGGATCAAACTTTAGCCGAAGCAGTCAATTTCAGCATGCCTCAACATTTAAGGGACTTATTCTCATACATTCTTATATTTGCTTTCCCGTCTAATGCTAAAGAATTATTTGAAAAATACCAGTCTCATCTTTGGGAAGATTTTTCAGAAAGCCAAAAAATAGGCCATACAGATAACTGTGAAAGATGTAGGAATTTGACTCTAATAGAAATTAACAAAACTTTAGAAGCAAACCATAGTTCCTGCCTTAAATACGATCTACCGATGCCAGCAAACATTGCCCTACCAATCAACATTACTGATATCTGTGATTATGAGTTAGGGAAAGAAAAACCAAGGAAATGATAAGTAAATTGAATTCTGAGCAAAGACAATGCTATGATAATGCAATTGCAGCAATAAATTATGAAGTCCCAGAAACATGTTTTTTTTCTGGACGGGCCAGGAGGCACAGGGAAAACCTATTTGTATAAAACTATTCTCTGTACAGTGTGTGGAGAGAAAAACATTGCATTGTCTATTGCATCCACTGGAATTGCTGCAAACTTATTGGAAGGAGGTAAAACGTATTTTAACCAATGCAAGTTAGTACCTCCTTTAAACGAAACATCCGTATCAAATATAAGACTGAATTCTCCAGAAGCCACAATCATCAGATTAGCTAAAATCATAATTTGGGATGAAGCAACTATAGCACCAGGAATCGCTTTGACTGCTATTGACAGAGTACTTAAAAAAATAATGAACAACCAGAATCCTTTCGGTGGAAAAGTTATGTTATTGGGCGGGGATTTCAGGCAAACTCTGCCAGTTGTCAGACATGGTAACAGGATCAAAATAATAGAAACCAGTATAAAATACCATCCACTGTGGGAAACCTTTAAGATCCTACGACTGAGTAAAAATGTACGATCAGTGGATGATTTATTTAGCAAGTGGCTATTAAGCGTAGGGAATGGCCTGACTGATAGGGCATACGATTTACCAGAAGAACTAATAGCAATACCACCCAATATTTTAAGCCACGGTAACATAGCATCTGATACATTTAGAGATAAATTGGATAATGCTCACTCTCATGAATTCACCCAAAAGGCTATTCTATGTTAAAAAAATTCAGATGTGGATTGTCTAAATGAAACTGTTCACAACTTACTGGAAGGAACATCAGTAACATACTTAAGTTCAGATTCTATTGAAGCGGATAATGGTCCACAAGCAGATCTTCATTATCCTATAGAATTTTTAAATCAGCTATCACCATCCGGAATGCCAATACACAAATTAAATTTAAAAATTGGAGCTGTAATAATGTTGCTACGAAATCTTAACACAAAACGGGGGTTATGTAATGGCACACGATTAATTGTTAAAGAACTCAAGCCCAATTTAATAATTGCAGAGGTTTTAACTGGATCAGCAGCACGTGAAATTGTATTCATTCCAAGGATTGACTTAGCACAGACGGACACAGATTTACCATTTGTTTTAAAAAGAAGGCAATTTCCTTTAAAATTAGCGTTTGCTATTACAATAAACAAAGCGCAATGCCAGACATTGGATAAAGTTGGGATATACCTTCCAGCACCAGTATTCAGCCATGGACAATTGTATGTTGCAATATCAGGGGTAAAAAGGTTTGAAGACATAAAAATTAAAATTATCCCTGGAAAAGAACAAGGAAGATTATTGAAACAATCAGATGAAGTCTTTACAAAGAATGTTGTTTACAAAGAATGTTGTTTACAAAGAATGTTGTTTACAAAGAATGTTGTTTACAAAGAATGTTGTTTACAAAGAATGTTGTTTACAAAGAAATACTGTAAATAAAATATTTTTGTAAAATTTTATTTGTTTTTCATAATTTTACTCTTTTAGAAAATCAGTTTATTTTCTAAACAATTTCATTCTTAAAAAAATGTTCAGGTACTAACAAGGGCGTAATGTACTACTGTACTTTCTAGGGACCGTTGTATTTAACTACAACGGGCTCTGTTGCTAGTTAGAACATAAACGGTGGTATGGATCATCAATATAATCAAATGACACTAGCTTGAGGTCCGTGACGTAGGAAGTGGTGAAGGAAGTAGTAAAGGTGAGCAGTCTGGAGTGTGGAAACTGTTTAAGACGATTAGATTTAGGTAGGTATCTGCATTCCTAAAATTCTATGGTAAGGGAGGAAAACGGGTCCGTGACGTAGGAAGTGGTGAAGGAAGTAGTCAAGGCGAGCTGCCCGGAGTGTGGGAACTGTTTATGACGATTAGATTAAGGTATCTGCATTCCTAAAATTCTATGGGAATGGAGGAAAACGGGTCCGCGACGTAGGAAGGGGTGAAGGAAGTAGTAAAGGTGAGCTGTCCGGAGTGTGGAAACTGTTTAAGACGATTAGATTTAGGTTTTATCTGCATTTCTAAAATGCTATGGGAAGGGAGGAAAATAGGTCCGCGACGTAGGAAGTGGTGAAGGAAGTAGTAAAGGCGAGCTGTTCGGGGTGTGGGATCTGTTTGTGACCATTAGATTAAGGTATCTGCAATCCTAAAATGCTATTGGAAGGGAAGGAAACGGGTCCACGACGTAGGAAGTAGTGAAAGAAGTAGTAAAGGCTAGCAGTACGGAGTGTGGTAACGTTTGTGGCAATAGATTAACGTATCTAAAATACTGCTATGGAAAGTGATGAATACAGGTGTACGACGTAGGAAGTGGCTTAGGAAGTAGTAAAGTATGAGCATCAGCATAGTGTGAGATCCGTCTTTGGCAGTTAGATTAATGTATCTTCAATACTAAAATGCTATGAGAAAGGAAGGAAACAGGTCTATGACGTAGTAAATGGTGAAGGAAGTAGTAAGGCTAGCAGTGCAGAGTGTGGGAACTGTCTTTGGCAATTAAATTAATGTATCTGCAATCCTAATACCCCCGCCGCAGCAAACCTGCCGACTAAGCGAATTTCCATTTGTCTGAATTGATTTTCAGTTAAATATATTTTAATGAAATGAAATGAAAATCGTCTTTATTCTTGAGCGTTTTTCATATTACAACATATGTTTTTCAAAACAACTCACGTCAACATAACTAAATAATATAATAATAACATTAGGTTTAACGAGTACCTAGGTTTGCTGCTTCAAGGAAACTAATAAAGTGTGTTTTTGAGTAAAATATTGATAGCTTAGTACAAAATAAATAAATTTGCCAAGTTTGATCAAAATATATTCATAAACAAGCAAACTACAACATTTGACAATATTCTCCATAAGAATAACATGGGAATTTTAAATTTACAATTTTTTTAATTTTCTCCGTTACTAATATCCGAACAAAAATACTTTTATATACTAAATTATTTGTTTTTTTAAGCTCTTTAAAAAAGTCTAAAGAGAAATTGGGAAATTTTGTGTTTTGAGGGTCAAAAGTGAGAAAAACCAATTTTTACCCCATAAAACCCCCCGTAAAGCCCCGTTCCCATGGTCCGATCGTGCTGGTTCGCGAACTCATTCAAGTTTATCGAGCTTTACACCTTTAAACCAAATTTCATCAAAATCGGACAAAAATTACTCAAGTTATCGCGTTCACGGACATATAGTCTCAATTCAATTTGTTGTCTTTCAATTTAATTTAAGTTGCTCATTTTTTGTTGTTGTTGTACTGTTGTTTATGTAAAGTGTTATTTATTTAATATTGTGTTGTTGCCTATATGATGAAGAAAAGACATTTTGACACGTGTTCACACAAAGTATATGCTGTATTATGAGTATTTGTACTATGCTGCAATGTAATTGGACGTAAGTCTGTATTGTAGCATTTAAATAAATAAATAAATAAATAAATATATATATATATATATATAAAAGTCTATATATATATATATACATATATAAAAATTTGAACGAATAGTGTTTTTGGCCTATGGGGACATCAAAATGAAAAAGTAAATCGGTCCCGGGTCTAGGTCTTACCGTGCCACCTACGGTAATAGCTACTTCCCTATAGGGAAATTCGCTAAAATGCTATGGGAAGAGAGGGAAACAGGTCGACGACGTAGGGTGTGGTGAAGGAAGTAGTAAAGGTGAACAGTGTTGAGTTTGGGAATGGATTAATGTATCTGTTTTTTTTTTTTTTTTTTTTTTTTTTTAATGCTAAAATGCTACGGGAAGAGACTGTAGACTGTATGTTAATTGATTACGAAGCACGAATCGATACATATTGTCGATACATGCAATCGTTTACAATCGAAAATTACAACTGAGTTGACAACAGCTGTTTTTACTCCATAAAAGCTAAAAAAAATTTTACTCCCCAAATATTAAAAATGCTACTTTAGACCCACAACGCATGCATTAAAAACTACTGTTTTTACTGCAGTATGACAAAAACAATATAATATGAACCCTTTATGACTCCGCTCAATTTTGTGGCTGCCTCTGCAAACGCCACCTAGTATTTATCATTGACTGTAGATTTTATTCACTACATTCTCCCCTCCTAGATAGAGAATAGTCTTTCAGGTATTTTGGAGGATATCTGATTCTTGATGTTCGCCTCAGTGTTGCTTTACCATCACTTAAACTATTCAACTGGTCAGCTTTGGTCTGGTTGGTGTTTGGTTGAGATTGATAGACAGTTGGAAGTGACTGAACATGTGTGTTTAGTTGCTGTTGTTTTGTCTGAGAGATGGTGTCTTCATTTATAGTCAAATGACATTCTTCCCTGATGTCAGCAAGCTCAGGTTCATCTACACTTTGCTCTGTACACTCTTCAGAACGGTTTGTGAGCTCAATGTCTCCCCTTGGAGCCAACTGTCTAAGAGAGACTGTCTTTTCTTCTCCATTTGTTAGTCGTATTGTTGCGTAGTTAGGATTAACGTCAATCAGATCAACTTCGTCAACCAATGGATCATATTTACTTTGTCTAACATTTCTTTTCAATAATACTTTTTGGGATTCAAGAAGCCAAGTTGGTAAGGACTGACCGTTGGAGGATTTTCTCGAATGAATAAACATCCGTTCATGTGGAGTCTGGTTTGTGGCTGTGCATAGAAGCGAACGAATAGCGTGCAGGGAATCATTTAATACTAGTTCCCAATTATGTACTGAAAGATTGCGACTTTTTAACAATAGTGTAATTGCTTTCCAAATTGTACCATTATACCGTTCGATTTGACCATTTCCTTGTGGGTTATATGGCGTGGTTCGGCTTGTCGCTACACCTTTAGAGTTTAAGAAATCTTTTAGTTCTCTTGACATGGATGATGCGCCTCGATCAGTGTGAATAAAAGAAGGCAGGCCGAATAAGCAAAACAAATCACATAGCTTTTCTATCACTGTGTTAGTCGTCATATCCTGGCACGGAAACGCAAATGGAAAGCGTGAAAATTCATCTACTATAGTCAGCAAGTACCTATTTTTAGAATTTGTTGGCAATGGTCCTTTGAAATCTATATTCAACCTTTCGAATGGAGCAGTTGCTTTTATAAGAGTTGTTTCCTGACGTCTGTAAAAACGAGGTTTTATATCCGCACAGGTGGGACACAAAGCAGTCATTCTCTTTATTTCTTCCAAGGAGTATGGTAAATTTCGACTTCTCACCCAATGTGCCATCCTTGTGATTCCTGGATGACAAAGTTGAGCATGCAGTTGATGCAGCTTGTTTGAATTGGTTGATCCACAGACTCGGGATAAGGTATCGGCAACATTATTTTGTTTTCCCGGCCTGTAAATAATTTCATAACTATAGCATGCAAGCTCCAAACGCCATCTAAGTATTTTTTCATTCTTGATTTTGCTTGAGTGGGTGTTATCAAACATGAAGGACACAGATTTTTGGTCCGTAATGAATTTGAAGTGTCGACCAATAAGGAAATGTCGCCACTTTTTCAGAGCTTCGACAATAGCATAAGCTTCTTTTTCAACAGCAGAGTGTCTTTGTTCACTTGATGATAAGGTTCTTGAGAAAAATGCAACAGGGCGACCGTTCTGGGAAAGGCTTGCTGCAATTGAATGCTCGGATGCATCAGTTTCAACATCAAAGGGGATATCCTCATCAATAGCATAAATAGCTGAATTGATTATTTCTTGCTTCAGATTTTCAAAGCTTGCGGCAGCCTGAGATGAAACTGGAAACGTTTTAGTTTGTATTAAACAATGGACTTTTTCTGAGTAATGGGGGACCCACTTTGAGTAGTGAGACAGGGATTCCTTAATTCCCTTTAAATATGAATACTCATAAGATTAACATGGGGAACTGAAGAGCCACTGGGGTGGAGCCCGAAAGGATTTTTGAGATAAGAATATGCCTATATGTTAATCGGGAATGTGAGCTATAATTATGCCAAATTTCAGCCCAATCCGTCCAGTAGTTAATGCGTGATTGAACTTTAAATAAACAAACAAACAAACAAATACACAAACATTCACATTTATAATATTAGTAAGATAGTCAGGGATAGTCTTGTGCCATATAATGATGATTTCGAAAGCAAGACGCAAAGAAAATTGTATTCACTTGAATATAATTTATATAATATAAAATATAATATATATTCTGTGTTTATATAAATGACCACGAGTACTAGAAAATACCCGATATGGATTATAAACATAAACAAATTATGTTTTTTTAAAAACATAGTACAACACCCCATTGCTGTAACAATTATGGTCCAAAAGTTATTGCAGCTTTTGTGATTTTTAACTATACTATCACCGCTTACCCATGATTAAGGATGCTAACAAGCTTAAGGAAGAAAGTATGTTTCAGAAGGCTGATACCGTTTATTTTTACATTTATTTTGTCATTTTTAATGTTTGATATTAAGTAATCGTCCGTGATATAAAATAAATCGAATCACGTATATTGACGCATTCAATTGGCTGAAGGCCAGCTGGGGCAGAGCCCTGATGGAATTTCAAATATGTTTTGTTTTATGGCAAATTTACATGTCACGACCTATCCAACGACATCTTAAACTTGATGATCGGATGTGTAGCAGTTTCAAAACAATAATCACAACATTTGTTTTGGCCAATTAAATATTTAAATAATGATGATGATTATGTGTAAATGTATCCTGGACTAAACAATTTTCACAATGTGCAGTATATCGTATCTAAATAGGTTAAAATAAAATTACTGATTCATTTGAAACTTAGTTACGCATCAAGCAGTTTCATTATATAACATGATTAGATACAAATTTGACTTAGGATTATAACCTGAAAAAAGTTAAAGCCAAAGTTCTTTATTTTTGTTAACCTGATATTTGCTTTGATAAAAAATTGTTTTTTTTTCGCAAGAAAATGACTTTTGGTACCATTTGCCTCTATTAAATAATTTATCAACGCTGTTTGGCGAAATAATATTACATTTGGATGGTAAAAATGTAACTGGCCTAAGCGTTTATTTCAAGTTACGGCCTGATTCATACGTTGAAGTACAGTGCTACTAATTATCCTAATATTACAAATGAAAGTTTTTGTGTTTGTTTGGGGTTCAATCACTCAATAACGATTCATTGGGCACATCGGGATTAGGCTGAAATTTGGCATGATGATAACACTTTCCTGATTAAAATATAGGCTTGTTATTACCTCAAAACTTTTTTCTGCCTTCTGGCCTTTTTGAATCTCTCTCGCATGTATTAGAACAATAGCACAACATGCCTCATTGTTAAATCAGGAACGAACCATGAATTATTACTGGGAAAGGCGAACGAAATGCATGTTGTAAAATGTAGACGTGGACACATGGTGCAAAGTATTTGGCCTATTGTTTAATATAAACAAACCCATAACAGTCAGTACTGGGAACTTTAAAGGAAATATAAGGGAACAGAATACAGGGGTGTCCCGTTAATCCCCTCGCACGTTTCTACGAATGGACTTTCGCTACAGGCCATTCCAGGTATTGGGGTGTCGGGTCACTCAGGTCAGTTCACTTTCCCGTAGTTGCGAGCATCGACGTATAATGGTTGCGAGATCGCGATTGTCCTTTAATTTCCAACCTAAATACTGTTTTCATTTCACGTAGTAATCACAAAAGAGAACCAAAACTAATATTCTGCTGTTGATAAGACAAAACAATCCAAATCACTGTTTTGAATGATTTTGGACACGTTTCTTTAAAATTGTACTAAAAACGTCACTTACCAAATACCATAATGTGACGAGATAATACGTTATCTGAAAACAAATGTCAAATGCCGACCTGTTTAGAGTAATGATCTTCATACCAACTTTCAATTATATTTACGTTATAATTTATTTACAATCAGTAAATAAACGGAACTAGCTGCTGTGCCCGTGCTTCGCAACGGGAAGATGTACCAAACGTCCATACTGCCTAATCCAAACACTTGTTAAGTAGATTGCATTTTCAAATAGCCACCAAATTTTTACAAAAAAGTATGCCCTACATTGTAATTGCCCTACTGTTTACATTAAAATATATCAATAACATAATTTTCATAACTTATGGTTATAGAATTTTTCTTCATTTCAATAATCAATGACATGATTATGGTAGATTACATAATGTTTACAATTAACATACGTCTTTCTTCTCACTTTAAATTTCTTCTTTTTGGGATCACTTTAGAGACTTAATAAACAGTAATATTAACCTGAAAATTCCGTTAAAAACCCCAACAGATTTGGAGGAATCAATTAATTACTTCAATACCACTATAGAAAAAGCAGGTTGGGAAGCCACTCCTAAAGCAAAAACCTCGGTGACGAAATCGATAAACTATCCTTTGTTTATAAAAAAACGAATTGCTGAGAAACGTAGGCTAAGACGGATTTGGCAGAATACTCGAAACCCAGCTGATAAAAATAGGTTTAATCATGCAGCTCAAACTTTAAAACGATGTTTAGTAAATCTAAAGAATGAATGGTTTTCCGACTTTACCAACAATTTATCTCCAACTGAAGCCACAGATTACTCCTTATGGAAATCCACGAGGTACGTAAAGCGCCCAGTACAACATGTCCCAGCTATCAGGAAAAATGATGGAAATTGGGCCAAAACTAACATGGAGAAAGCAAGTATATTCTCAAATTACTTTTCTGATGTATTCAAACGCTTACTTCCCAATCCACCAAACGACGAGAGTGATATTTTTGAATATTTGGATTCACCTAATCAATTATCTTTGCCTATATCACCCTGTACACCGTCCGAAGTTCTAAAAGTAATACAAAAGGAAATAAACCCAAAGAAAAGTCCCGGATACGATTTAATCACTGGCAGGATTCTGAAAGAATTGCCACGAAAAGCGAAAAGGAATATTATTGCTGACCTTCATATTTAACGCAATATTACGGCTAGAATATTTTCCAGTTCAATTGAAGATAGCTTAACTTGTGGTAATTCCAAAACCAGGCAAACCACCAAATGAGGTCTCGTCCTACAGACCCATAAGTTTGCTTCCTGTTGTATCCAAATTATTTGAAAAACTAATCCTAAGAAGATTGAACCCAATTATAGAAGACTTAAATTTGATTCCTGAGCATCAGTTTGGCTTTCGGAAAGGACACTCTACAGTTGAACAAACCCACAGACTAGTAGACATCATAAAAAATGCATTTGAAACAAAAGTACTGTTCTGTACTGTATGCTGCATTTCTGGATGTACAACAGGCATTCGATAAAGTGTGGCACACTGGACTTCTGTATAAACTTAAATCATTGCTCCCCCATTCTTTTTTACAGTTTACTTAAATGAACGATTCTTCCAGATTAAATTTCAGGAAATTTTATCCGACTTGAAGCCTATTCAATCTGGAGTACCCCAAGGCAGTGTTCTTGGACCTGTTTTATATTTACTATATACCTCCGACATCCTCGTGAGCCAAAATATTACGGTTGCTACGTTTGCGGATGATACTGCATTTCTCTCCATTCACGAAAATCCTCAAGATGCTTCAAATCAATTGCAAGTTACATTAAATGATTTCGAACTGTGGCTAAAAAAAATGGAGAACTAAAGTTAATGAAACAAAATCTTTACATATTACATTCACGCTGAGACAAGAAAACTGCCCTCCACTTACTTTGAACAACATAGCGTTGACAGAAGTGGACAGCGTTAAGTATTTAGGATTCCACATGGATAAAAGATTAACCTGGAAAACACATATTTGGTGTAAAAGACAACAAATGGACTTGAAGGTTCGTAAACTCAACTGGCTTCTAGGCAAAAAATTAAAGCTTTCGTTGACCAATAAACTCAAACTTTACAAAGTTATGATCAAACCTATTTGGACGTACGGGATACAGCTTAGGGGAACGGCAAGCAAATCCGACTTAGCAATTATTCAAAGATTTCAGTCAAAGGCGCTGCGAAGAATAGTTGATGCTCCGTGGTTTGTCTCGAATCAAACAATCCATGAAGATTTAAAAATACCTACAGTGATTGAAGAAATAACGAGAATTAGCAAAAAATATCAAGAAAAACTCAAAACCCACCAGAACAATTTAGCCGTTAACTTGCTGGACAATAGTGAATTTCCCAACAGACTAAAAATTGTGAAAGTTCTTGAACTCCCATACATATTTGCATAGTTTTAGTTACATGATATGACTATTTGTTTTTCCAAGTAGTACAGTAAAAATATGTTTTGACCCAAAAAAAATTAGCACAACCGGGGAATTTGGTACAGATGTTGGGTGTACCTTCCTTTTGAACATACTAAAAGTCCCCTAAAATTGAAGCTGTGCTACGGCCGCCATATTGGAAAATGGCGGCATATTTCTGTATTTTTCACTTTAGTGACTTTATTATTAGAGATACATGAAAAAGCTAAATGTACAAAATGTAGGTCATCTAAAAATACACATTTTTTGTATATATCATCTTTCTCTAAACCCAACGGTTTTTGAGTTATTTGTTATTAAGTATATTTCGTTTTTTCTATTTATCAAAAATAGGTGAAACACGTGGAAATCGACCGTTACTTTCAAGGATTATGATAATTTATCCTATATAGTTAAATAGTGTGATACTATAAAATCTAAAAATTTAAGCTTATTTCATGAGTAAAACAACTCCGCCACAGCAAACCTGCAGACTCAGAAAATTTCCATTTGATTGGATGTTTTATTAATTGTATTTAAATAATATTAGATTCAACAGGTACCTAGGTTTGCTGCTACGGGTAGGTTATTATAGTGTGTTTTTTTTTTTAGTAAAATATCAATAGCTTACTATAAAATAACTAATTTTCCAAGTTTGATCAAAATATATCTATAAACAAGCAAACTGCAACAGTTAACTAATTCATTAGAATAGCATGGGAGTTTTAAATTTACAATAAACAAATTTGAATATACAAATTTTGGTTGTGTTTACTAAAAAGATGGCGATTATTCGTCACGATTAGAATATTAACCAAATGGGGTTTCAAAAGGAGATGGAGCCTGTTATTTAAGTAATATTAATTCGTACCAAGCACCGAAAATATTGTATGCAGTAAGGTAATCTACCATATTTTGTAAAGTACGCAATAGTAATATTAATATTTTATCTTCATTTTTTACCCATTTAATAGTTAACATTTTAGTATTTTTATGGCACCACCACACTAACTAACTATACTTGACATCCCATTGTAAATTTGGAAGGGTGTTTTTCGTGTCTAGTTCATGTTTGTGACTAATTAAGTATGGTATAGTATAGCTAGTTTTATTTATCAAAAATCGGTGAAACCCATCGCAATCGACGGTTACTTTCAAGGTTTACGACAATTATTCATCCCCCTTAGTTGATATCAGAGTGATAGTGGTAGTGCCATCAAAATATTAAAATGTTAATTTATTAAATGGGTAAAAATGAGTATAAAATATTAATATGACTATGCGTAGTTTACAAAATATGGTTGATTTCCTCACTGCATACAATATTTCCGATACTTGGTACGAGTTAATATTACAGTACTTAAATTACTTGCTTCATCTCCTTTTGAAAACCCCTTCGGTTAGTATTCGAATCGTGACAAATAATCGCCATATTTTCAGTAAACACAACCAAAATTTGTATATTTAAATTTGTAAATTGTAAATCTTAAGCTACCATGCTATTATTATAAATTAGTTAACTGTTGCAGTTTGTTTGTTTATAGATTTATTATGATCAAACTTGGAAAATTAATTATTTTATACTAAGTTATTGATATTTTACTAAAAAATAAACACACTATAATAACCTACCTGTAGCAGCAAACCTAGGTACCTGTTGAATCTAATTTTATTTAAACACAATTAATAAAACATCCAATCAAATGGAAATTTGCTGAGTCTGCAGGTTTGCTGTGGCGGAGTTGTTTTACTCATAAAATAAGCTTTAATTTTAAGATTTTATAGTATCACACTATTTAACTAAATGGGATAAATTATCATAATCCTTGAAAGTAACGGTCAATTTCCATGTGTTTCACCTATTTTTGATAAATAGAAAAAACTAAATATACTTAATAACAAATAACTCAAAAACCGTTGGGTTTAGAGAAAGATGGTAAATACAAAAAATGTGTATTTTTAGATGACCTACATTTTGTATATTAAGCTTTTTCCTGTATCTCCAATAATAAAGTCACTATAGCGAAAAATACAGAAATATGCTGCCATTTTCCAATATGGCGGCCGTAGCACAGCTTCAATTTTAGGGGACTTTTAGTATGTTCAAAAGGAAGGTACACCCAACATCTGTACCAAATTCCCCGGTTGTGCTAATTTTTTTTAGGTGTATGGAATTTTTCTCTTATTTTTACTGCACTAAAGATCTTTCTCTGGGGAGATTCTTGGTCAAGTCATTTACTTATATTATGCCTTTTACTAATTGTTCACAGTTGTACCATAGACTAACCAACACAAATAGACTTCTCATCCCATTCTAAATTTTGAAGCACGTTTTTCGTGTCTAGTTCATGTACGTGGCACATGGGTGCTAGTGTCGACGAAACTTTGTTTCTATTATTTTAGGGTTAATTTCTTGATTTGTGCTTTACTGTTTGGTTATATAACTCGGGGACAGGTTATTGCTTATGATTAGATCGTATTATTTGGTTAAACGAGGTTTTAAATGGCTGTAATAACGGGAAATAAATTGTAAACAAAACACGACCTCTACAGAAAACCGTACAGAACTAACAATAAAATTGTCTTCAGCTGTTCCATAAGGATGAGAAATCTACTAGGGGAGTATGTTTTATCTATGGTTGTACTGAACAGATTGTAAAATAAAATAAAGTTAAAAAAAAACTTTTAATTTCTGACAACAGCTGGAGTTACATTACAATGTCTGTTTTCCATGAATGTTATTGAGAAATACGAAACTTTAAAGGGCCCCAGGACCTCACCCTAATTATTTCACTAAAAAGAAGGTTTCCTGCACAACTTCACGTTACGCTCTTTCCAAATGACACCAAAAACATGCCAATCGGTTTAGTAGTTTCGGAGGAGTAAATTAATTGCCAAGAGTAAGTACCTACGGTATTAATGGTACTTTGGCATTATCCGGAGGCCACCCTTATACAGCGTGCTGTGGCGGTTATGTCAGGTTGGGTTATCATAAAATATGTTTGTAGGACTTTCTTAGTTTCGCTATGAATGGAATGATACCAGATGAGTCATACCATCGCCAAATCCCCTCCAAGTTGGCCAAGGTCAGGTCGTTGACCAATGGCTGGAGCGCACGCATCACCTGTCACCACTTGTATCTCCGGTATCGTCACTCGTGGGGTATCGTTAGATTCATAACGAAACGAGGAAACCCCAACCTAACATAACCGCCACAGCGCGCAGTATACATACTCGGCGGAGTTCACGTGGCAGCTAGGGGCGGTGACGCATTCAACTCAATCTTCGCCGACACCGCTGCCTTCTGGGAGGCAGAACTCAAAAACCGATAATTGCAATAAAGTCAAATTTGGACAGTAAGCTAATTAAAGTATGTTCTTTCTAATTATGTAGTTATTTTTGGCCTTGGTTAAAAAAATCCCTCTAAAACAAGTGGCCTCCGAATAATACCAAAGTAACTGTACGGTATTTCCTGAAGCATGAAATGGGATTTCAATCAGAACATCATAAATTCAATAGAAATCTTGGTTTAAGATATCTCCTTATGAGTTTTTTGGAATATATCTGTCTGGTATGAACTTCTCTGGGCAATACCCTTTGACTCAGACTCAGAGGTCAAAGTACATTACCCGGTTGGGTCGAGTTTAGTTCTGTACCCTTTCTCAAATTCTTCTAAATAGAAAAACAGGTGCGCGCTAGTCCACAAAAAGTACATTTTAGTCTGTTGTACTCTGTATCAACGATGACATTTAAGCGACAACGTGCCACCACGTCAACCCGCCATCACTATTTCATGAGGTGGCGGGTTGTCGTGTACGCTCAATGTTCGGTGTTGTCAATCCGCCACCTCGCACGTAGACGTCAACCAGCCACCACGTCAACCCGCCACCACACTAAAGAGGTGGCTGGTTGACGTGTATGAACACGTCTAAGCACCACCAGGACAACGTGCCACCACGACAACCCGCCACCACACATTTTTCCGAGGTGGCGGGTTGTCGTGCACGCTAGAGTCAACGTGCCACCCCGACAACGAGCCACCACGTCAACCCACCACCTCAAACTTCTTCTTCTTTTTGATGGCGGGTTGACGTGGTGGCTCCTTAGCGCGTTCCCGTGAGACAGCATACCTATAGTTCTTCTCAGTGAAGCAGTGTCTGTAGGCAGCGGTAGATTCTGTAATGGTTTCAGTCTATCTTGATCGGGCCGGATGGTTTTATTACTTATCTCATATCCCAAGAGGTTTATTGACGTAAGCGAATACTTACTTTTGTTCTCATTAATAGTAAGGCCATATTTATTGATAGCTTCAAGAAATTTGTCTAAGTTTGCATCATGGTCACGTTGATCATTTCCGCATACTGTGATGTCATCGAGATAGGCTATACAAAAGTTCCATTTAAATTTTCAGTTCGAATGATATCATCAATTACCCTCTGAAAACAAGCTACTCCATCCTCTCTAATAGGAATCTGATGGTACGCACTAGATAAATCGATGGTACTGAAAACTGAGTATTTTGATACTTTAGAAACTACGCTTTCTATGCTAGGAAGTGGATAAGCATCCAGCAGCGTAAAGCGGTTTATAGTTTGAGAATAGTCTATAACCATTCGTTTCTTATGGTTTTCATTGGTTGTGACTAGAGCTCGAGCCCGCTATGGTGATCGACTTTCTTCAATTATTCCTTCCGACTAAAGTTTTTGAACTTCGCTTCGAATGAAGAGGCTGTCATTCATTGAATGTTTGCGAGATTTAGTCGCTATAGGTCTTATGTTTTCAGTAAGATTGCTGAATAAAGGCAGAGGATCAATTTGAGCATGAGCTAGAGCGCATATGTTTAGTGGTGATTTATGTCCTCCAAAATCCATTTGAATTTGTGAGTGATGTTTTAACAAATCGTGACCTATCACAACGTCAGCACATAGATCCTTCAAAACCGCCACTCTTGCTTTGGTGTATGAATGTTCTAAAAGCCTTACATTTACAATGCAATGCCCAACAATTTGAGAGCTAAGTGAAGTGGATGCCATTGAAACTCTACCAGAACTATGGAAAAGTCTAATTTTATGTTTAGAAACAAATGCATCACTTAAAAAAGTTTCTGAACTTCCTGTATCTATTAATGCATCGGCTTGAAGATTATCTACAGTGACTGGTACCACAGCTCGTTTTAAACAAGAAGGTGAAGCTGTTGTCACAGTAATCATTAATTAATTGTAGATTAATTGTAATCAGAATAAAGGGTTATATTCATCTGAAAACTGAACTATGAACAATAATGGGATATAAACAAAGCTGAGTATTTACTAATAACACATGACAGTAAATATATTAAATAATTAATCATGTGAGTTAAGTTTAGTTGTATTTATCATTGACTGTAGATTTTATTCACTACAACATGCAGGTTTTTTGTGACAATTACTCCTCCGAAACTACTGAACCGATTGTCATGTTTTTGGTGTCATTGGAAAGAACGTAACGTGAAGTTGTGCAGGAAACTTTCTTTTTATGGAAAATAATTAGTGAGTGAGGCCCTAGGGCCCTTTTAATTTTAGTATTTCTCCATATGATTAACATGCGAAACAAAAATGGTTATGAAACTCCTGCTGTTATCAGAATTTAAAAGTGAGAAGAAGAACATATGTTAATTGTAAACAGTCAACAAGATTGCTAATTCAACAGTTTGCTACAAACATTTACTGACTTGGTTTAAATGAAATAGTTTACTTTTTCATTTGGGTTGGCGTAAATATTACAATGGAAAAAAGCGAGAGAGCCTGGATAAATTGATATACTAAAAAGAAAACTGAATTAACACTGTGCTGCATTTCGTAGTAATAATTGAAAGAGCCGATTTGCAAACTATGGAAACATAGAAAAGTCATAGAACACCACCAAGGAAAAGAAATAGAATTTTTTTTTTTTTTGAATTTATAATCGTTTTAATGGACAACCTAATGCGGCTATGAATAAGGCTATTTGTAGAAAACACGAAAAAACAAGATCAGCTTTGGAAAAATGATAAGATATTTACAAGAAATGTTGATTATATCGATCTGTTATGTACATCTTGAGTATTTCCATAATCTTTGAGTAAAATCTTTTAAAGTCATCAGAAATTATGGATGTTATTCGTTTTAAAATAACGCCTAGGTAATACTTAGCAATTGCTCGAATTTGAGCAACAGGGACACTAGTCTATCTATATTACTTATTTAATACGCAAGCAGGTTTTTTGTGACAATTACTCCTCCGAAACTACTGAACCGATTGACATGTTTTTGGCGTCATTGAAAAGAGCGTAACGTGAAGTTGTGCAGGAAACTTTCTTTTTAGGGAAATAATTAGAGAGTGAGGCCCTGGAGTCCTTTAAAGTTTTGTATTTCTCCATAAGATTAACATGGGAAACAAACATTATTATGAAACTCCAGCTGTTGTCAGAAATTAAATGTGAGAAGAAGAATATAAAATGTTAATTGTAAAACAGTCTTTGTGTAGATTATCTAGAAGATAAACATGGACAACCTAATGCGGCTGTTGGGCTGTAAGTGGGAAATATTGTTAGAAAACACTAAAAACAAAATCAACCTTTGAAAAATGATAAGATATTTAAAAGAAATTTTTCCTACAGTCACCCGAGAAAGTTGGCTTCCTTGTACTGTTTATAGTACAGAAAGCTGCTAATTGCTGCATATTTATACTTTGCCGTACGGTTTATACTTTGCCGTACGGTTTATACTTTGCCGTACGGTTTATACTTTGCCGCACATCAGGATTCCAACGAAACAACACAAAACAGCGCGGTTCTATTATGCACGTAATCCGTGTACGCTTGGAAATAGGTTGGCAACACTTAAAGATAATAATACTATGAGCAGCTGATTGACTATTATAACTACGATTTAACCTGTCATTTCGTGTTTATAGTTTCGGTATTTCTAAACTTTCTAGACTTTACTTTTAAACGTTTTTAAAACATTCCTACGATCTTAATAAACAAGAAAATACCTTTATAGCATTTTTTTTAGGCGTGGAAACCACTTCAAATTACAAAAACATACGGAACTATATTCTCAAAACGCGGAGCATATTTCTTGCCGAGGAAAAATAGCGGAGTGATACGGACCGCGGGTACTACTTTCTCTAGGGCACCATTTGTGTTTCCAGCTGAACCTAAAACCGTGTTGTATAGTGTTTGAAAGACTAATTATTTATATGCTTTATAGTGACTGTAGGAAAAATATAATGTGTAACACGAGTGAAAAAGGCCTTTGCTGCACTCGAGATTATTCCGCACTCGCCTGCGGCTCGTGCGTAAACATTGCTCTCGTGTGCAGCAAAGTGCCACTTTCACCACTAGTTACACAAATAACTATTGATTACATTAACCTGTTATGAACATCGTGAGTATTTCCATTACAGTAGTTAAATAATAATTGAGTAGTTTGAGTTGACTCTTTTAAACTCATCGATAATTATTACCGTCAGTCGTTTTCAAGCAACTCATGTAATACTCTGCAATTGCTCGATTTCGAGCAACATGTACACTAGTCTATACTTATTTAATACGCAAGCATGATTTTTGTGACAATTACTCCTCCGAAACTACTGAACCGATTGACATGTTTTTGGTGTCATTGGAAAGAGCGTAACGTGAAGTTGTGCAGGAAACCTTCTTTTTAGGGAAATAATTAGAGAGTGAGGCCCTGGGGCCCTTTAAAGTTTCATATTTCTCCATAAGATTAACATGGGAAATAAACATTGTTATGAAACTCCAGCTGTGGTCAGAAATTAAAAGTGAGAAGAAGAACATAATATGTTAACTGTAAACAGTCAATGTTTACTAATCCAACAGTTTGCTACAAACATTTATACTGACTTGGTTGAAATAAAATATTTAACATTTGAATTTAGGTTGATGTAAATATTACAATGGAAAAAAGTGAGAGAGCCTGGATAAATTGGTATACTAAAAAGAAAACTGAATTAACACTGTGCTGCATTTCTTAGTCATCATTGAAAGAGCTGATTTGCAATCAATGGAAACATAGGAAAGTCATAGAACACCACTAAGGAGAAGAAATAGAAAGTCATCAAAAATTACGACTGTTATTCGTTTTAAAATAATGCCTGTAATAATTAGCAATTGCTCGAATTCGAGCAACAGGGACACTAGTACTTATTTAATACGCAAGCAAGTTTTTTGTGACAATTACTCCTCCGAAACTACTGAACCGATTGACATGTTTTTGGTGTCATTGGAAAGAGCGTAACGTGAAGTTGTGCAGGAAACTTTCTTTTTAGGGAAATAATTAGAGAGTGAGGCCCTGGGGCCCTTTAAAGTTTTGTATTCCTCCATAAGATTAACATGGGAAACAAAAATTGTTATGAAACTCCAGCTGTTGTCAGAAATTAAAAGTGAGACGAAGAACATATGTTGATTGTAAACAGTCAATAGGTTTGCTAATTTAACAGTTTGCTACAAACATTTACTGACTTGATTGAAATGAAATATTTACTACTAGGTGAAACCCGTCGAAATCGACGGATACTTTCAAGGCTTACGCTAATTCATCTAACTGCGATAAATTGAGTGAAATTATACAAATTTAGAGCATTAAGGATAAAGAGTTTAAAGAGTAATAAGTGTAAAAACAATAATGATATTAATTACGTTAGTTACCAAATATGGTTGATCATTCAACGAATAAGATATTTCCCATACTTTGGAAGAACCTTTAAATAGAATTAAAACCGTATTGGTGGATCTTTTTTATTAGTTAAAAACCTCCCCGATTTCATCAGTGTAATAAAGATTAATCTATGATTTTATTTTAGAGAAAATATCTGCTTGTTGAGGAGACACGTTCTAACTTGAAAGGGAGGTCCATCCGTCACAGTGTAAGTTTGATTTTTCCTTCGTCACGTCGCATCAGTTCATATCGTAATTCTGTGCCAATGAATTACCCTCTAGTATAGTTTTGAGAAAATCGGTTGTGGGGTTAATGTTAAAGCTAAAAGACACTTCTGCACTTGCATTATTTTGTATTGTATTACACAATCGAAGATTTTTCCAATGATTGAAAACATGTATGACAATAATCTCACGAACCTCTGATGATCAGTCTAGAATAATATGATAAAATATAGCCAAAAGTGGTGAAAAAGGCAGACACCAACCCGTACAATAGATATAAGATAGTTCTTAAGAAATAATTATAGTTAAATAAGAGTTACTGTGATAAAAGGATTTTCCACTGATTTCGTATTGCAAAATATGACATGATACAGAAGAAAATCAATTTTAAAATCAGAAAATAAAATTGCAAATACTTCTTTTGGACAATTCAGTAACTCCCAATAAATGTGTGTTGTTTAAAATACAATTCAAAAATTAACAGCTGTTTCATTAAAAAGTATTATCCACATGGACAAAATGTAAACAAATCTGTGGAGGGATCTTTAAGGGCTTCTGGGGCAGAGCCCTAACGGGATTCACTTAGTTTTTCTTTCGGTAACTCATCTAGAGACCAAGACCTTTCTTTGGACACCTCTACCAAGTTTCTACGCCCAGTCGTTCTCTCGAATTAATGGAGACAAAGTTTCCAATTAAATATTTAGATTCCCCCATGTTAATCTTATGGGAGAAAATCCAACTTTGATGGAAGATCCTGCCCAAACTAATAAAGATTTCAAAAAACGAAAAAGACTTTGCAAAACTACAGATCAGGGCAATTCATTTGACACTTTAATCATCAAAATCGGTCCAAAAATGAGGGAGGAGTTCTGTTTACAAAAATCGGCTTAGCGTATTATATATATAGATTTGAATTTGGGTTGGCGTAAATATTAGAATGGAAAAAGCGAGAGAGCCTGTATAATTTTATATACTAAAAAGAAAACTGAATTAACACTGTGCTGCATTTTTTAGTAATCATTGAAAGAGCCGATTTGCAAACTATGGAAACATAGGAAAGTCTTAGAACACCACCAAGGAGAAGAAATAGAATTAATGTTGTTTTTATTTTTAATTTATAATCGTTATTATGGACAACCTAATGCGGCTATGAGTAAGGCTATATGTAGAAAACACTAAAAAACAAGATCAGCCTTAGAAAAATGATAAGATATTTACAAGAAATGTTGATTATATCGATCTGTTATGTACATCTTGAGTATTTCCATGATCTTTGAGTCGAATCTTTTAAAGTCATCATAAATTATGACTGTTATCGTTTTAAAATAACGCCTGTAATACTTAGCAATTGCTCGAATTCGACCAACAGGGACACTAGTATACTGGTTAATCACTGTCAAAATTTCTTCGCTGACAAAGAGTGGTTTACAGTGTGCTTTAAAAGCTGAGTGTGTGATTATACGCATCGCCTTTTTTTGTAAGCGCAAGACTTTATCAATACTGTGGCCATTCCCCCACAGACGAATGCCATAAGATATTATTCCATTAAACAAAGCATAATACACATTTTTCAGGTACACTTTAGGGATTAGCTTCTTTAAATGCCACAAAAGAGAAATCACTCTAGATAGTCCGGTACAAACATTCTGTATGTGAGAATCCCAGGCAAGTTTGGTGTCAACAGTAATACCTAAGAGCTTAACGACAGAATCTACAACTACATCAGATTGAACATCAAACTGGCACAAGGAAAACATATTTGTTGGGTTTTATCGGTATTCAAAAGGAGGTTATTAGCTTCAAACCAGATTGTGCCATCTGCCATCACATCAGACATAATGTTACAGAGCTCAGCAATATTGTTACCTGAACAGAAAAAAGGTAGTGTCATCAGCAAATATGACTTTGTTACAACTAATATTTATAGGAAGGTCATTAATTAAAACAAGGAACAGAAAAGGGCCCAGAACCGATCCCTGGGGTACACCACTTTTGACTACCGCTACCTCTGAGAGACTGTTTTTAAAACAAACTTGTTGCCTGCAGTTTGCCAGATAATTTCTAAAAAAAAACTTAGCTTCACACCACTTACACCATAATACAGTAATTTATTGAGAAGGATCTCATGAGACACACAGTCAAACGCCTTAGTCAGATCACATAAGGTGGTCAGGGTACTATGGTGGTTTTCAAAGCTATCAATCACAGCTGATACAAGGCGGTCGACTGCGTCCTCACAAGATAAACCTTCCCGAAAGCCGAATTGAAATTTTGAAAAAAAGTTAATTCACTTCAAAATATTCACTCACCTGGTGCTTCACAGCCTTTTCAATAATTTTGGAAAAGGTTGGTACAACGGAGATTGGTCTGTAGCTTCAGCACACTCTTTAACACCTCTCTTATATACAGGAACCACTTTGGAGAGCTTTAACACATCCGGAAACTGCCCTGTACGCAGGCATTCGTTGACAAAGTGGGTTAGGGGGAGAACAATCACAGGTAACATACTCTTGATAAAATTTCCACTGATACCATAGATATCTCTGCTATGGCCACTTTTCAAATTTTTTACAATATTTTCTATGTAATCACAGGACACTGGTTTGAACTTAAAGATGGGGTTTGGGTGTTGGTGATTTCCCAGCAAATCAGACGCTCTTTCTGGAGATAGGTTGACTTGTTTGCAAGTAGGGTTGTAACAGCGCTGTTTTGTTTGGAGGCGGCTAATGGTATTTGTGTATGTTTTTAAGAATACGAAAGCTTGGTTACTGGGCTATGCAAATATTGACTCCACTTTAAACGTTCAAAAACAGACTTTTAATTTAAATATTGTTCTGGTTTTAAATCCATATGTTTTATTTTAAATCTTTTATTAAATTTATGTTAATAAATTTAAATTTAAATGAATGATTCGCGAATTAATGAGCTGGTGTCACCTGTCTGCCATGTTATGTTATGGGACGTCTGGCGCTAGACAACACTACTTACAACGTTGCCAATTCTACCAGGTCACGGCCTGGAGTTAAAGATGGCCGTGACTGATATTTTGAATGTTGTATGATTGAGGCGAGAGTTAATGATTTCATATTTTTATTGGTTGGTTTGTATAGAACTCCAGGATCTGTATACGAAAATATTTTTCTTGAAAAATTAGATAGTTTGTTAGGCCTTATTTTTGAAAAATATGAAAGAGTAATTGTGGCTGGAGACATTAATATTAACGTTCTTAAGTTTTCCAAGGGCTATCAGATATTCAATAATATTTTAAATGAATATAATATGCATTATTTGGTAGACTTTCCTACTAGAATAACATTAGAGGGTGAAAGTGGTATTGATAATATATTTACTACAATTCCTAAAAACAATCTTTTAGTATCAGGCCTAATCACTGAGCTCTCTGATCATGACGCTCAACTCTTAGAAATTCGGGACATCTCTTCTAAACAAAAGTTTAACAAACCTACTATTAAATCTAGTAGAAAATTCCTTCCTGAAAATTTAACCAAATTCAAAAATTATCTTGAACAGGAAACGTGGACTGATTTATATTTAGCGACTGTAGAGGAAAAATATGATGTATTTTTTAATATCCTTATGTTTTATTTTGATAGTTGCTTTCCTAAGTTAAAGTCTCGTGCCTGTTCAAAATCAAAAAATTGGATTACTCCGGAACTTAAGTTAGCTAAAGATGAAATAATACTATTAAGCCGAGAAATTAGGGTAAATAAGGATAAGTTTTTAATAAAAAAGCTAAAAGACCTGAAAAGAAGCTACGCAGCCCAATTAAATAGTACTAAACGACATTATATCGAAAGCAATATAAGAAATGCCAGTAATGTCTCAAAAACTACTTGGAATATTATTAATAGGGAACTAAACAGAAACCGAGTTCGTGAAAATGAAATCCAATTAAAAATTGGTAACTTTGAATACACTGAACCTGATGATATATGCGAAATATTTAATGATCATTTTGTAAGTTTGGTAGATAGGATTGGGGACTTGTCTTCGGGAGCTCTTGGTGCAATCTCAAATCCTGTAAATTCAGTAAAATTTTATTTAAAGCCTGTTGATGAAGCTGAAGTAGACAAGATTCTTTCTTCTTTTGAAAACAAGTTTTCCTGTGGTTTTGATGAAATTCCTATGCCTGTTTTAAAAAGTGCTAAAGATGTTTTAGCTAAACCATTGGCTCATTTAATCAACTCTTCTTTCATTTCAGGAATATTTCCAAGTAAATTAAAAATCTCTAAAATTAAAACATTACATAAATCTGGTAGCAATAAGGACCCTTCTAATTACAGACCATTATCTATTTTGCCATGCTTATCAAAAATCTATGAGCGTGCCATGCATTCACGATTAATGAATTTCTTAGAAAATAATAGCTTATTTGATACTGAGCAACATGGATTCAGGCCCGGTAAATCTGTTGTCACTGCAACAATTGATTTGATAGAAACTATAATTGATGCTATTGATAAGGGTGAGAGCACTGTCGGGGTGTTTATGGATATTAGTAAAGCCTTTGATAGTGTCTGCCATTCAACATTAATTTCAATTTTAAAAAATTTTGGTTTTGCTAACAATGCTTTAAATTGGTTTCAATCTTACCTTGAAAACAGATTACAATATGTGGAAATTAATCATATAAATAATTTCAACCAATTAAGAAATGTAAAATCCTCTTTGAGGTGTATCAAATACGGTGTACCTCAAGGTTCGATTCTTGGTCCCATTTTATTTCTTTGTTATATTAAAGGTCTGCCAACAGCATTAACAGATAATATGGCAAAATTGTGTCTATATGCTGATGATGCAAATTTGTTGGTTTCTGGTAAATGTTTTAATAAAATACAAGAGTCGGCCCAAAACAATCTGTTATCTATAAAAAACTACTTAAACTTCAATAAATTATTTCTCAATTTTAATAAAACCAATTTTATGTCATTCAGTACAGCACAAAAGAAAAATCCAGAATTCTGTATTAAAGTAGATGATCTCCAAATTACTCAGGTAAAGGTAACAAAATTTTTGGGTTTATTGCTTGATGAGAATTTATCATGGTCACTCCATACGGATAAATTGTTACATAAAATTTCCTCGGGTTTATTTGCCTTAAGAAATCTGTCAAAATTTTGTTCCCTTGAGATATTGCTTAAGGTTTACCATGCACATATCAACTCACACATTACATTTGGTATTGAGTTATATGGAGCTACAAGTAATCAAAATTTACAAAGTATTCTAATCCTTCAAAAAAGGGCAATAAGAATCATGTTAAATCTGGATGATGAAGAATCGGCCAAAAAATATTTTCCTAAATTAAAAATTCTAACCGTTTACAGCTCATATATATTGCACACTATTATGCATGTGAGGGCTTCTGAAGACAAGGTGCCACTGCTGGGGGATAATCATAGATATAACACTAGGCATAAAAATTATCCATCCGTAACACAACACAAACTGGAGTTTTATAACAAGAAACCAACAGCTGCAGGTATTAGGTTTTTGTACCATCTACCAAAAGAAATATTTGATATAAAAAACATTAGGTCTTTTAAAAAAAAACTTAAATTGTTACTAATTGATAGAGCATTTTACTCATTTGAAGAGTTTTACAACATGTAATTACATTAATTAAATTTTCTGTTTTATTTAGTTTAACCAAGTATTTTTAATTAGTAATAAGCTGTTTTGACGCCATTCTGTATTTATGCATATATTTCATGTAGGTATATAATGTATAAATCTTGAATAAAGCTTTTCTGATTCTGATTCTGATTCTGATTCTGAGTCCTTTGGCTTTCTCACCCCCAGACAGGGGCGTCGCCTTGGGGGGGAGCCTTCCCCCCTAGAATCTGGGAAAGAGAAAAGTTGGGAATTTTCTTGCCATGAGTTGGGATAGTTGGGAAGTCAGATACAAGAAAATTATATTACATTTATATATTATATTTTATTTAGTTTCATATATTTTTAAACTAAATAAAATTTAAATATTTGCGAAAATCCATCAAAGATAAAAATTTCTTTGACTTGGACGAATAATCTTGATGTTTCTTTGATTTCATTTAACTTTGATTAAACTAGGTAGGCTAAACACGCCTTATTTTAAGAAATCAACAATGAATTAATTAGCGGTAGGGGCCTATAGTTTGTTGGAATTTCGTTTACGACAAATGTTGTTCCTTATTGGACGTATGTTGGCAACCTTGATCCTGTCCTGTGTTGATGATTCGTCTGCGAGTTTGAATTTTGAAAGTGCAAGCGATGTAGCTCTTCAGTTCAATTAGGCTATGTTGTTTGTTAGTGTTTACAAGAAATTCAAAAATATTTTTCACGTCAGTCACATGAACTAAATTTTATACCTTTTTTGTAGTATTTGGAGAAGGCTAACTGACAGGAGTACTTGCTAATAAGTAGATTAAAATAACATTAAAGATAGGTTTTGTGTATCATCGGTATCACCTTTAAAACTTTTATTTTTTAATAATCTAAATGAAATATTTATTCTCTGAATATATTTTAAAAATCTACAAAAGTTATTTTATCATTCCTAATTAAGGATTTACAAAAATTAATCAACGAATTACTCTGAAACAGAACTACGTGGACAAAACACAACCTAAAATTTGATGTTTGACTTTCACGTTTAAGTTTTATTTTTGTCTAAGTTCTAGTTTGATGAAGATGAAGGTTAACATTTATAGAGTGAGTTAACATATCGGGCTGCTCGTCATCTATAACAATTTCAAGTGCGTCCATATCTTGTTAAGTAACCCTCTAATATTTTGGTGTACTACTTTGAGGTAATTTTTGGTACTGCTCATATGATCTTTCTGAGGTAATTCGACCAGGGTACCCCTTCGGGTTTAGTAGACACAGCGTTGCCACTTTCTTGAAAGGAAGGAAAGTACGATTTAAAGACAGAATCAACTAGCCATTAGTCGGTGACAATGGCACAATCCGTTTTTGACTTCAAAGATTTTAGTTCGGACGCAACTACGCAGTGAGCTTCCACAGCACGTTCAAGCCTATGAGTCAACGACTTTACAGCAATGTTTTTTTTTTCATCAAGACTGTCTTAAGGAGTTTTATTTTTATTTTGATCGTCAATGTTTGACACTAAGCTTAAGCTACAACTTGAATTCTTTAAAACTTCGTTCTCTTATCTAATAGTTTTAAACTTTCTTAGTAACTTTAATCTTACTTAAGTTAAGTTCACGAGTCAAAGTGTCATTTTCCTCAACAATTGAGTCTTGCAATTTAAAAGATTCATTAAGTTAATTTTTCTGTTGGGCTGTTAACAAACTTATATGTGACGTAAGATCGAAAACTTTAGAAAACAGTTCATTGTTTTTCCCAACCAGGTCACCATTTTTTTAAATTTAAATCATTTAAAGTCTTCATCAGACAAGCTATGTTGTCTCCTGTTTGGTAAATATCTACTGTGGAAACTTGCTGATAGAATTCTCAATTCGCTTACCAAAGAAAGTAGTATGTGTTCTGAATCAGGATTCAAATTTAATTTTTTTAACAACATTTTTCCAGTAGATCCATTTCAAAATCATAAAATAGGAGATCGCATTGTTTCTTATGAGAACAATTCAGTGGTAATCTAAAAATTTTAGTATCAATAATCAAATCATAATCATGTGAACGGTGTTCCAATAATTGAATATGTTTGTATTTTAATTAGTCAATGAATGTCACTAAAGGATGTTAATTACTGTCATAATAGATGATTTTGTTAATGTTGATTTGTTTGAAGGTGAACCGGTACGGTATTACATCCTCGAGACGAATGGTTTCCTCCATAAGCTGTTAAATATGCAATGCCGCTATCGTAAATTGCATTTATTTTAAATTACTGGTACTGGATTACTAAAAATAACATTTCCCTGGAGTTTGACGGTGTTAGATTCTGATGGTGCGGTCCCACCACGCTGCGCAGGACTTCGTTGTCTAGGTGATCAGCTGATTCTGAAAGCTTTCAGTTTCAACTGACTTCCACTCAGCCAACATCTGCCCGGTCTCCAAGTAAGTAAAAACGACATAAGAAGAACCAAACAAAAGAGTTCAGTAGAAATTTTGATTACAACTAAATTATATGCAATAGTTTTTTTTAGAAATCTATTTGTGTATACTGGTCGATCTTTGGAGTTCTGGATACCTTACAAGATTATACAGCTTTATTGCTGATAGACACAGGGAAATGAATAGTTATAGGTTTTAAAAAGGTTAAAGAACTGCTAAATAACTAAATAATAGGGTCTTGTATTTTTGCCTGTGTTTTTAACGTAGTAATTTTATAGCAGAGCAAAAAGCATAAAAATGTCACTAAGTCCGCAGGGACTTAGTGAAATTGTGTATCTTCAAAAAATACAAACCCCTATTATTTAGTTATATCCCGGCTATAAGTATGGCTTTCAACACGTTAATATATTGGTCCGATGAAAAAGCAAAACATATTAACAGATTTGTAGCATAAAAAATAAAAATCAAAGATTTGTTTTTGGTGAATTGTTTTAGAATAACAAAGAGAATCTAGTTTTTTTCCACTGAGCTAAATTTCGAATGGTCATATTTATTTCTTATTGCATTAAAATGTATCCCTAAACAAGCAAACTACCACCGTTTATATGTTCTCCATTAAAATAACAAATACATTTTTTATTAACACTATTTTTAAATTTTCTTCATAACCGCTAGGCATATAACAACGCTTCAATTTACTAGATCATTTTTTTAGTTCTGCAAAATGGTTTAAAAGATACTAGCAGCCAGCGTCGTTTCTTGACTTCAAAATCAGTGATATTTTGAGATAATTTACAATTTTCTACTGCTCTGAGTTAAGTTGAAAATTATATTTTTTTTTACCAGATAATCACTATAACTTATCACTGACTTGTAATTTTTTAAGCAACCCCTGAACACAACTTTGTAATTAATTTTTCCAAATTGAACACGTCTAAAATTTAAAGCATCGTACGGGATATCATCCAAGCCCACAAAAGACACGTATAAGAGCAAGAGATTTAAATTGATACCCAATATACCTTAACAAATGATGATACCGATTTAGGGGTCGATTTGCTGAATACAAAAATCCAACAAATTCTTTTAATACCATAGATTGTGTATACTTTTGTTTTTATGGTCAAAAATGTGAAACCCCAATTTTTACCCCACAACACACCCCATAAACCCCCGTTCCCATAATCCGATCATGCTGGTTTGTGAACTCGTTCTAATAAACGTAAGTTTAAACTTTTGTAGCAAATTTCATCAAAATCGGATAATTTTTGCTTGACCGCGCTAACGGACACACATATCTTATAGTATTGTTGCGGGCTTAGCAGGTTCTTTACAAATAAAACTTGGCGATTTTAATAATAACTATTTATTTACACTAATTATTCTATATTTACAGATATTACAATTACCTAACACCTAACTAACCCTATCTAACCTAGCTAAAGCCTATTCTAATTTACAATGATTCTACTTACAGCTAACCTTTACAGGATTTATCACTACTTCTGTTACAGCACTGTCACTACACTGTCACTACACTGTCTCTGCCACTAGCACTAGTCACTAACACCGACACGCGCTTGCTGCGACGATTCTCGGAAGGCTCAACTCAACTCAACTCCGTGTGCTGGAAGACGGTCCCTTATATAAGTTTGCCGTAGAACATTCTAGAGTAGAGAGTTCGAGTATCCGTTGTTTACAAACCAGGGTAGAACTGAGAAGGTTCTAGGGCCCCTATTGAAGTAGTCCGTTGACATGGGTCTATTGTCTATCAGTCGTGCGTTCGAAGAAACCCGTGTAAACAAACAACCCTTTTGAGACGGCGCCTGGCTATTGTTGCGCGGGGCTCCTGACTTGTAACAGTATTATTACTCTGAACTGATATGAGTCTGAAGGGAGGGTGATTTTTACCTCTGGCGACCTCAAAACGAAAGATTAAATTGGTCTTGGGTCCAGGTCTTACCATGAGACCTACGGTAATAGCATATTCCCTATATGGTAAGTTTGCTAATAATAACACTTCAAAAATAAAAATATTTATATTCGCATTTCATTAAATAAATACTCAAGCCGACGACATTACGATATTAGAGTGACCGAGGACAATTAATTTAACCATAATAAAATTCCAATTACGAGGGGTGTTCAATAAAGACTGGCAGTAGTGTTCATTCAAACAAACGAAGTACAAAAATTAGTGTTTTTCAAGTTGATATGAAACATTGAAGTATTTAGCAACAACCAAATCAGCTGTTAACATTATAGCATATTATTGTTGTCATGGCAAGCGATTAGTAAACAGTCGCAAATTTTTGCCACTAAAGTTTACTATGGGTGATTTCCATGAGCAGATATGCAATACAGTTTTGTGTAAAACTGAGGAAAAGAGCTACGGTTACATACAGGGTAGTGATAACATGTGTGAAAGAACCTGTTTTAGGTGACATAAAGACTTTAAAAATGGATGGGAATCATGTGAGCTGGAAGGTGGACCGACGCCAAAAGCAATGGTATTTGCGTTCTTGGATTATCATGGTATGGTGTATACTGTACCACAGGGTCAGACAATTAAATGGGGAGTACTACATTTTAGTATTGAAACAAATAATCCAAGACCACATCATAAAAAAGCAGCCAGACCTCGTCAGCAGACGCTCGAAACTGCATAACGACAATGCTCGCCCCATGTTGCCAATGCCGTGCTTCAGTTTCTTGCCAAAAAAGAAATCGAAACTGTGCTACACCCACCCTTAAGCCCTGATCTGGCTCCAAATGACTGTTTGTCTGTAGTCTCAGCCAAAAAGGAGTGAAAGGCCAGCGTTTCCTATCTGCTACTGCATCTGTTAAGATTTTATAGGCGATTTTGAAGGTTTATGTTTAAGGAGGGTTTTGAACACGTCTTCAAGGAGTGACAGAGACACTGGAACAAGAGTGTGACTTTTTATGGTGACTACTTAGAAGGAGATACAAGTGTTAAAGACCAAACTTTTTAGGCCTACCTTTTTGGCTAATGTATGTTGCAGCTGATAGACGGGTTGAATAAAATGTTTGTTGGGTTGTTGCCTGGGTCAAGTGGAGGGGATTGTTTTTTCCCCCTAAACTCGCCTACATTTTGTGAACGGAGTTACAGTTGGCTGTTATATTGTTACTGGCCAGCAGTTCAGTTTTTTTAATCAAAACAAGATTAGATGTGAATAGAGATTGACAATGAATAGAGGAGTACCACAGGGCTCTGTCCTGGGACCTTTTCTTTTCATCCTTTTTACGAATGACTTAAGATATTCTGTTATCAACGAAAAAAAGTCAATATTGCCAAAAAATGACTTGGCTATAAACCCCTCTAAGACGATACAGAGTAATTTTAGCAGAAGACTGGGGCACATACCTGAAACACCTGATATTTCACTTGAAAAAAGTCCAAACTCGTGGGTGTTACTATTGATGCTGATCTTTCCTGGATATACCATATAAACCACTTAAGTAAGCATCTTTTATCTGGAATCCATGTGGTGAAAAGGGTGACATGGACTGCAGGCATGCAAGCAGCTAAGACAGCATATTTTGCTCTGGTGGAGTCCCATCTCAGGTATGGATTGATATCATGGGGAGGGATATCTGAAACCAACCTAAAAAATCCTAGTAATTCAGAAGAAGGCTATTATTAAGGCTCTCATGGACTTTGACCCGGCAGATAGCTGTAGAGAAGCCTTTAAGTCGCTAAAGCTCCCAACCGTCATAGCAATTTACATCAGTGCAGTTGTTCTATACACTGACCAGCTGGACCTTCCCAGGAATGGAGATTTTCACCCATACCAGACCAGAAGAGCAACAGATTTCAGTCTTCCTGCACACCATACAACGCAGTTCAGTAATAAACTATCCTATATCGGCCGCCAGATCATCAATGCACTGCCCCAAGACATCAAAACTATGAGAGGAAACAGAAATGCACTAGACTGGTGGAAGGACCTGTTTACTCGACCATAGAATTTTTTAATCTCTTACAAATATAGAAGACCAGAAAATACATGTAAAGCAAGAGATCCAAACAAACATGACGATATTGTATTTCTTGAAGAAATTAATAATACAGAAATTTGTCTATTTATTGTCTATTGTCTACTACTATTTATTTACTCTAAGATTTATAACAAAACTTAACTTAATAACTCTATTATCATAAAAGATACTGTTTTAAAATTCTCTTGCACCTATATGATTATTTAAAAAATAAATTCTGTACACACAATTTTTTTTAAAACCACAAGGAATTTAACCGGAAATTTTTATCAATTAGTCACTCGTAAAAAATAAAGATAACTGTAAATGTAGATAATAAAGATAATTAATCACTAAATAAATAGTGAGATCTACGATTTAGGCGTAGTATTTATCTATATACAAATGTCCTTTTATCCTCAAATGATTGATTTGTTTATTAATTTTGGCCGCTGAAAAGAGATTGGTTTCTGCGAAGATGAAAGAGGGTTAAGTTTAGCTTTAACATCAATGTTGCGAAATCAAATTAAATTAACATTTAATAATATTTTAAAACATTAAAACATTTAAATAATATTTAATCTTTTCTAAAATTATTTTTATTTTCCATGGTACTCTTAGTGTTCGAGGTAAGAAGTAGCGTGCAATAATAGTTAATTTATATTCATAATGTAATTACCAAGGAGAAGATTGTGTGTACTAAGTAAAAACGAAAGCAATAAAAGCGATTAAGTAAATATGTAATATGTTTGGCAGTTAAAGCTTCGTCGAGAGTATGTCGTGAACAAGTTTTTTAGGCTAATTTGAAGTTTATAAAAATTCTTTTAAGCTTTATCGTGGAGTGTTTGCCTTAACAACGGTGGTGGCATTTTTCAAACTGAAAGATTAATTCTTATTAAATTGCTAAGCGTTATTGATTTTACCTAATAATTAATTAGCGAGGAGTTAATTTCATGAATTTAATATTTGCGTTCTTTTTATGGCTAAGATCCAGCTAAAAACAGTAAAGAAATTTTATTTATAAATATCTTAAATGTTATTCTTATACAAATGCAGTCTCGAGACAAAAGGTGTTAGGGAATTATAGCAGAGCTGTGTTTTTTTGTTCCAGTGTTCGCTGTGGTGCTGACTATCGCCGTTATTTCATTTATTGTTAGCAAAGGATCTACTGTGTTTTTGCCTCTATATGTAGATGGGAATTTCAGCTATGCAGGTAAGCAAATCCTTACTTTGGAGTTGCCATTACGTCGGTATTTGATCCATTCATTTTTCTTCATGTGCATTTATTTATGTGCGAGCATTTAAATAATGTTTTGTGCTTATATTATTAACGTGAACATTGCATATTTGTCCAATTGTTAAATCCACAGTTCCTGTCGACTATGCACTTTACGAAGACGGATCAGAGTCGCCAGAGTTAGACGTTTTGAACGCCGAGGTCTTAAAGTGGAATCAGGCTAGCGCTAGACATCAATGGGCTTCAGCCACGGATGAGTCTAGAGGAGGTTCTAGTCACCAGGAGCTGATAGAGGCCTACACCAGGTGGCACAACCAGGCGTGTCGGGGAGAACCCGTGGGTCGTCATCAGGCCAACGCCAACGATGACCAGCGACTACGCATGCTCTACCTGTTGTGTCGCGGCCCTAGATACACACCGGCTCAGGCGAGGTGAGTGAAAACATCGGAAACAGTTGCTTAAATATGTGAATACGTTTCAAAATATCTTCCGGGAATCATGAATTGGGTCATGGGAAGAAGAATTTCTAGCCTGGAGTTTCATTAACAGATTACCGGCAATAGGTCGGTGCTGCTACAACGTTGTGGCCTATTTAGATGTCTTAGACTCTTAGAGTATTCATTTAGTTGTGACCCATTTTTGAAAGGTTGGCGGTCTATTATTCTATATTCTTGCATTTTGCCCGTTCACGCGGGAAATATCCATCAAAACCAGGGATGAGTCGATTCACAGCAAGAATGAAATGTACTAAACAAATAGTGGAGGTTACTAGGACTCGAACCAACGACATCGCTGTCATTTCGTGTACATTACTGCACTCATCTTGCAACCGATTAAACCACCGATTCCCCTATAATCGAAATTTCATTTGGTTACAAAATAGGGAGATAAGGCAAACAATTCCATACATTTGATTCATGGATAAGTATGATTATACTATCTTTTAAATCGTTCCAAATCTTTTTCTTTCATCTATACATTTTTTTAATCATAAAAAAATACTCTCTTCCACACACAGGAGTATTTCTTTTTTGTGAAAGATATTTTGCTAAAACTAATTTAAAAATATTTTTCTGAAAATGTTTATATTATAAATAAATTTACAATGTTGTAAACTATTTTGTAATTTGTTAAAATGATGTAAAGTAATTTGTAAATATTTTTGGCGAAATAAATGATATTTTGATTTGATTTGACTACCTATAAAATGTCTGATTTCCATCGTGAATGGCAAAATAGTCCATCAGATGCATTTTACACTCTTAATAAGCCATTTTGAGTAACGTGTTTGTTTGAAAAATATGACGATTTTGTAAAGTTAACAATATAATTATTACGAAGACAAGAATTAATAGACGATTAAGCTGTATGTAATAGGCTAGTCCTGTCGCTGACTGAGAACATGGGGAGGCTGTACTCCGAGACTGAGGTGTGTCGAGGGCCAAAGTATCCTGAGTGTTACAACGTTGAGCCAGAGCTGGATGTCCTCATGAGAACATCCAAAGATCCTGCGGAGCTGCTGTGGTCCTGGGTGGAGTGGAGGAACAAGATCGGACCCAAGGCGAGAGACGTTTACCCCAATCTGGTACATCTCATGAATATAGGAGCAAAGAACAACGGTTAGTAGAGAATATGGAGCTATTAAATCGTATTGCGAGATATAACAGTGATAATTCAATTTCAAATATGGGTTTAGATCATTGCTGAGTGAATTATTTCGCGTCGTTATATTATGGTCTTAAAGGTTATTAAAGCATGGAATGGAAAATCACAAAATGGTTTTCACCTATGCAGCCCAGTTTTCTAAATAAATAGTGAGATCTACGATTTAGGCGTACCCAACCAAAAGAAGGTTGTGAATCTTTCTTTGACAAAGAAGAGGTGAGCTGATATATTTACATACAGTAGATGACCGAGGTATTCATAATAATTAAGTCTCTTGCGCGCACAAGGGTGGCACGGCGTGGACGGGCGATCGGTTCGGCAATTTAAAAAAATAAATAACATTGAATGTAATATGAGTGCCCAACTACTGCGGGACGGCCGGCAGCTTCCGAAAGTCCGAGAGACAGAACCGTAGGACATTTCCGAGCTGCCGTACTGACCGGACGCTGCGCTCCGACCGGGCGGACGGCACGGGACTTCCGCAATAATTCTCCACTGACTGGTCTCACAGTCCAGTCGGACTCAGTTTTAGTTCGCAGACTGTCCAAAGTTGCTGATATGCGGTTGTCCCGTCCCCGTCCCATCCGTCCGTGTCGTGCCACCCTAGTGCGCGCGTAGCTTTTTAGAACTAACAGAACCTCGAGTAGGCTATAAGGAGATTCTAATCGACTATTTCAGTAGGGTATATGCAGCTTATATCATATGAATATTTCAGAAAAGTTGGATGATTTAGAACTAACATAGATTCGTGCACTTTCTGTGATGTATTAATGATCGATCCATCCCGATCCACAACCTCCTATCAACATCGTTACAGAAAACTCTCCTGTTTTTTAAGAGTCGTGATGAAGAAACTAAAACACTTTTTTGTAGTTTCTTTTAATTCACCATTATATGCAGTGCAGAAAGGCTGATTAGATTGGTTTACTAAACTGTATAGCTGTTGCGAGTCCCATGCCTCTCTTAAAATAAAGCCTATTAAAGTTACACTCCTATTAGCCTATTAGCTGTTCTAGAGAGGTGAAAGGGTGTAAGAGACATAAGACTGCTACAAGTGTGACTAAACGTGTAATAAAACAAATAAATTTAGAGAACAAAGAAGTTAGAAAGGCTGACAATACTAAATAAAAACTTTGAAAAAACAAAGAGCAACAAAAGTAAGAAAAGATTTACAAGGTTAAGTTACAAGAAAAAGTTGAAAAATTATAAGATTGAATTAATAACAGATCTATGGCTTGATTGTTTAACAGCTTTATAAATTTAGTTATATTTTTTACAATGGTCTATAAAGCACACACACCCACAACACACTCACTCCGATCTTTGTTCCAGCCCGCGATAATCTCCTCGATTTTTCCTCCCAGGTCCTCCAACTCCAAAATTCGTCACCCCTCCATCTTCTTTATTATACCTTCTCATTGGCTGATTACCAATAGAGTGTGTGTGTGTGATTTATAGGTTATACAAAAGTTGTGTCTCAGAAGTCAGCCTTACCGGTCATCGCCTAGCCCACGTCAGCTGGGAAAGGAATTTGAAAATCGATGCTCATGCTACTGTTCAACTCTGTTCACACTTGGTCGACTAAGTGGACTGTGAACAGAGTGTCTGCGTAGATGATCACTGTGGGTACAGGGTTAATCCCCTTTCTTACACTGTTTAATTGAGACTAGTGTTTTGTCGCAGGGTTTGAGGACATCGGAGCCGCGTGGAGGGACGAGCTGGAAGCGGAAGACCTGGAGACGGTCGTGGATAATCTCTACATGGAGGTTCGACCGCTGTTTCTAAAGCTTCACTCCTATGTGATGACCAAACTATCGACAGTTTACGACTTCGACACTTCCTCTGGCCTCATTCCAGCACATCTGTTGGGTAACTACATAATACCTTCAGCAAGGTAATAACATATTTAGGTGGAACAGTTATCACCTAGTGAGACGACCTAATCATATGGTCGTCGAATCGATCTTAGAAAAAGCCAAAAGCTTTTTCATGGTTCGAAACTGCACCCAGCTGTGCTTGATTGGGCTTTTAATGAACGGCCCTGGGTAAGGAACCAGTTGATCTTAGTCAGTAGCAAAGCCTTGAGCTCGTCATTAACACGCATCCTTAAGCCACCTTCGCCTGTCAGCAGCCTGAGTGTCATACACTGTACATATAAAATCGAATCTATTATAGATTCATTTTAAAGGAATTACTGCAAACGAAACATGCATGACACCGTACTGATGTACGCCCACGTTCAGACCTCACGCTCGTAAGTATATTTCATCCTCAGGTTTTTCAAGACATTTACATTATTTTCACATTTACACACATAACTACCACAGTTTGATTAATAATGATACTAAAGCAAAGCTATTTTGAAAACTACTTCATTGCTATAATTGATTACATTTGTAGACAAATAGTCTACGTGTAAGAACGGCTTTGAAATATGTTGACCTTCCAAATCAAAAATTCATTCGTTTTTAGTATTATGAGAGAAGGTTTAAGACGATTTACTCATTTCGATTTACTCAGTTCTGGGTTTTATCACCCATAAACAGCCTTATTTGAAAATTGGTTACGAAACAAGCAGTTAAATAATAAACTTTAACATTTAGGCTTAGTAAAACCTGGATATATGACGTTAATATTAGGCTACGCATCGTTGTTGGGTAATAGTAGTTTGCGCAGCGATTGCGTTAAGTTAGTCTTTACGACACGAGTAGAAAATTTAAGGCACGAGCCTTGGCGAGTGCCTTAAAAACTTCTACTAGTGTCGTAAAAACTATTAACGCGAGTTGCGTGCACTACTTTACCTACGACAGTTTTTTTAAATACTAACAATCTGGTTTTTATTTACTAACAATCACTACTCATAACTTCTTAGAGAGGTTATGTTTTTGTTTATTGTCAGTGCCACTGAAAGTGGTGCAACGACTTATTGTATAATCAGCTGATTTCATGTAATTACGTGTTTGTAAAACTTCATTAAATAATAAGTTACCTTTTTCAGGGAATAAGTTCTGCTAGCAGCATTCTTACCGTAAATATTAATAAAATACTGTATCAGGTACAGGTACAATTAGGGAAATATTGCATTTATTATTTTTTTTACAACTGAATGATTATAGTGAAAGAGTTAATTTACAGTTAGATCTCAGCATCGAATATTATAGAATAGGCTATTATAAGCAGTTTGTGCTCTCATTTCCATCTCGTCAACTTCACTTTCACTAACTGACATTTTTAAAACAGTTTAATCTACCTTCCTTTAACTTCCACCAACTAAGGTTAAGAATACGCGAGTATCAACAGGAACAAGTTAGTAATATCAACAATTAAAATTGTCAACTGATCAGCTGATCAGCTGATTAGTTGACGTTCGAAGCATTACAATTTTACTTCTTTTCCCTCAATTCTTGAACCTCATTGGTCCGTTACCCGTGTTGTTATGAGAAAAACTATGCTATTATGAAATGAAACTATGCTGCTATGAAAGTAAACAGCTGTTAAGTGAAACTTTTCAATTCTAAGAACTGATCTGAAATGTCTACTTTAAAAAATGGTCGTAGGTAAATTATTTTACCTACGACCGTTTTTTAAAGTAGCCATTTCAGTCCAGTTCTTAGAATTGAAAAGTTTCACTTTATAGCTGTTTACTTTCATATCCGCATAGTTTCATTTCATATCCGCATAGTTTTCTCATATCCACACAGGTAACGGACCAATGAGGTTCAAGTATTGAGAGAAAAGAATTAAAATTGTAATGCTTCGAACGTCAACTAATCAGCTGATCAGCTGATCAGTTGACCAATTTAATTGTTGATCCGACTTGTTCATGTTGATACTCGCGTATTCTTAATTAAGTTGGTGGAAGTCCAAAAATAAATGAAATATTTGCCAAATTGTACCTGATACAATATTATATATGGTAAGAATGCTGCTAGCAATGTAATATTTAACGAAGTTTAACAAACACGTAATTACAGGAAATCAGCTGATTATACAACAAGTCGTTTTTATTTATTTTATTTTATTTCCAACGGCAGCAGCCAATTTACAAAGATAAACATGATGGTTGAATACAACAAAATAGGTATGCATCACTTTGGTCGTTGCATCACTTTCAGTGGCAATGACAATACACGAAAACATAACCTCTCTAAAAAGTTATCATTAGTGATTGTTAGTAATTAAATCCAGATTGATAGTAATAAAAAACGGTCGTAGGTAAAGTAGTGTACGCAACTCGCGTTAATAGTCTTTACGACACTCGTAGAGGTTTTTAAGGCACTCGCCAAGGCTCGTGCCTTAAATTTTCTACTCGTGTCGTAAAGACTCACTTAACGCAATCGTTGCGTAAACTACTATTATGAGTTGATAATAATTTAACTTACATCAACCAAGTTTTCCCCGCGATAGACGCAACTTTCCGTATAACATACTAATTTACTTCCGTTCTACAAATTACTGTAAATGAATAGAGCACGGGGTAGTCTACTAGCTTTGACTATAATTCAATAGTCAATGCTACTAGTAGTCGAATACTCACTGAATATTTAATTATTAAACATTTAATTTTAAAATGCATTACCTTATTTAAATTTAATGGTCTAGAATAGCATTTTAATTATGCTCTCAATATGTATTCATAATAAATTATTACTCCGTTTGTTAATGAATAAATGCTTTAATGACGAAGGAAAACCATCGAGTTTAGAGACTACTTGAAATTGCCGTCATTTTTCATTCCTCGAAATCCAAGATCAGACAATTAGACATCGCGTCGTGTTGACTCGAGTTGACTGCAAAGTGTTCGGTTTCACTCTTCGTGCAATTCCTATTTATTTCATTTCCCAAGCCCACGTGGCCACGACTAAAATAATTCAATTTGAAACCTTTAAATCAAAGCTAATATAAAGTAAAACTATTTACTGTTATTATGAAAAACTCTTTTGAACCAAAATGAAGCATATGTCTGCACTTACAGCCTATAAGCTAAGGTATTTAATTATTTTTAGTTTAGAGAGTGTAGGTAAAATGTTTTTTTTTTAATTGTCCTTTTTTGTTTTGTTAAAATGTGGTTCTAAGGATGTAAACGGCATGTTATCGTAAAGTGTATATTTTAAGGATCTAAACATTTGGTTTTACAACTCACTCACTAGTTGCCCCGCAAAAGACTTCGTTCCCTTTGTTGGTGGGAAAATGTTAATGGGAAATGTTGATGAGAAATACTTAATTAAATGCTTTATTTTTTTATCGATTTCAATTTTAATCAAAGGAAACAACTCCAGGCAAACAGAATCTCTATCAATTAAATCTCCAAAACATAAACATCTTCAACCATTAAATCCATCATATGTTGACAACATGTGGTGATTAATTTTATACCAATAAAGATAAGAGTTACCAAAATATCACACAAACTTAAATCGACCTCATCAAAACCGTTTTTGATAATGGTTTTTTTCGGATACTTCCCGTAGGCACATGCCACTATACTGCAATTAGAATAATAGATGTTTAAAATGCTAGAGTACAATTATTAAAAATTTAAATAAGATTTATGTTCATTATTAGGCTTATATTCACCATTCAACATACAGTGTACACACTGGAGATTTAGTTTCGTTTACTTACTGAGGGAAAATGTCATCATCGATATTCTCTCTATATGGGTTATTGCAATACAAACCTCAGAACGAAAATCAATATAGAGTGAATGTGGTGATCGCTAGAATCAACAAATACTTAATGAATCCTATACTTTGTTTTGTCAAGTTTACGTAACAACATAACTACCAATATTCGTTTACAGTATAGGGCAGTTGTTCAGAAGCAGGTGCGTGCATCGATCTATTGTGACTCTTCTCGGTCTAATTCAGTTAAGGATCGTTTTGTTTTCATTTGGTCCGTTCTCCCTGTATTAGAAACGTGGACATTAGCTATATAACCAGAAGACATGGTGATCAGAAAACCTTCTTGGTTATCAACTATTTGAAAAATCATCAAATAAATTCAGTACAATTGAAAATTAACTCCTTGTACAAGATTAAAATGGCGGAGGGTAAAAAATTGCCAATTTATTGGAAACATATAATTTGGTTATTCAATACTACTATACTACTTAAGAATTGAGTTTCCATCCATCGTATGACAATATTTTTATAACTATTTTTAAACGTTTACCATCTTATGAGGAAAAATACATTAAACAACAACAAAGTTGTTTATACTTAAAAGAAAGCTTTGTGTTAGAATGCTAGCCTTGTTTGCGTAAAACAATTGTTGGCATCGCTAACACAATGGTTAGTCTGTGGCAATACTTTGGTAGACAAGAGATCTAATGATAAATTAATATCTTTAGGCTGGGAGTCGGACCTAGTCCATGTAGGGCCTACATGTTGCTCGAAATTGAGCAATTGCAAAGTATTACATGAGTTGCTTAAAAACAAATAACAGTCATAATTTCCGATGGGTTTAAGAGATTCAACTCAAAGATTATGTAACTCCTCTAATGGAAATACTCACGATGTACATAGCAGTTCAATATAATCTACGTTTCTTGTAAATATCTCATATTGCAATAGCTGATGTCGTTTTTTAGTGTTTTCCTAAAACGTTTCCCACTCACAGCCACATTATAGGCCCCTGAATATGTGGTTTGACCTAGAAATAATTAGAACACAGATGAAACCATTGTTGTTCGATAGTGAAAAGTATTGTGAATAACATATCAAAAGTCTCCAAAAATATCTTTGGTGGAACACCACCATTTTTCCAAAATGGCGGCCAAATCCAGTAGTTTTTTGCTTTTTATTGAAATTCTGACTTTCCAGTCAATATTAGTGAAAAGTCGTCAATACATTTAATGTTCCTCCTGAAATTACCTTTAAAATGATACCAAATACATGTACCTACAACAAAAAATAAACCCCGTAGAAATAATAAAATATTTCAAATAAAAATATTTGTTATAAATTAATGTAATAGTCCAAGCAAACTAAAAATAACGTACACAGGGATCGTATAAAAATTTGCAAGTAAACATGTTATGGTTTTATTTTTATTGTTGTGGTGTGCAGAGTGACATACCAAAAGTTGCAAAAATCAGTCCACGGGAAACCCCTAAATTAAGGAAAAAAATGGCGGCTTTTCCCAATATTGGACAAATTTTGCAACAAAAGATACCACATGTTTTTTTGCACATTTTTCGAGATATTGACTTGGAACCACGACCGATATTTATTGGATGGTCCGTACTTAATTTCAATAGGAGACGCTTTTTGGGCCGCCATCTTGGATCAGCCATATTGGATCTGCCATATTGGATATAAATATTTTTTAATGTAATTATAGTGTTGTGACACATCATTATGAACTAGATTTCCACGCTGATTTCAATACTGAAATCCATTTTTAAATAAGTTTTTTCGTTGCTTAAGATATATTAAAACGAAAACTCTCCCCTATACATTAGTTATGGACGTATCGTAAGTTACTTTGAAAATGTGTTTGGATTATTTTTCTCCAGGTATTATTATTGCTTGCAGTTCGTTCTAGCCTTAAAATATTCAGTGATAAAAGATTTTTTTAATTTAGTTAGCTTTCATTTTGTTTTATTTATAGTTAAAACAGACTAGTTATAGACGAGGTACAAACCCCAACACAAAATTAAATTAAACTTTTTTTATCAGTTTTTGTTAGAAGATTTATATCTCGGGTTGTTAATATGTTAACAAGTTCATTCTGGTATCAAAGTACTCAGTAAATGTTTGGCTTTAATTTTATTGATTATTAAAATGACACATGACAAATTTAAAACAAATCATGTACGCCTACCTTCAATGAACTATTGAATGAATTATTGTTATTTTGAAATTTGTCTTTAGTTAAAGACATCCATCCCCAATTCTAAATAACTCCCAATAAGGAATCCATAGCTAAAATAAAAGTCAATACTTGAACGAATAGCTATGACAAGTTTTTCCCGTTTTCACTCTGCACAACACTACAAAATAAAACCTTAAAACGTTTTGTTGAAATTTTTTAAAGGCCATATCCTATATTTATCTAAATATAATTTCCAAGTGTTACACGGTTACAGTTATTTATAAGTAAGTTAGTCATATGTACCATCATGTACCATATGACTGTACCATCATCATATGTATGATGTACCATCATCCCGGTCCAATGAAGAAACACGTATCAGCTCCTCGATCAGACTCCCACAAGTTATCCATCTCAAGTGACAGCCAGGGAAGAGACTTAGCTGCATTCATCGAACATACAAAACACGGAGCTAGTACTGTTCTCCAAGTTATTAACCACTGTCAGCCAGGGGCCCCTATTAAGCCAATACTACACCAAGTTATGAATTCTGCCTATTTCAAAACTTACACAAAGGAAGATTGTATTGTTATTCTAGCAGGAACAAATGACATCACTAGTTCAGTCATTCGAGCGCCAATAAATCCAGTTTGTCAGTATCTGACAGAGGCTCTTCCCAAGTTTGAGCACACAAATCTCATTCTGTCTACTATACCTAACAGATACGATCTAACACCAGAAAGCCCTGAAAATAAGTTTATAAATGACACAAATTTAATGATAAGACGTATGCTCGCAGATTTCCCTCAAGCTAAAACTCTTGATCTGCATCTCCTCCAGCGCTGGTACCACACTCGACATGGCCTGCACTTGAACAGTAAGGGGAAAAAGTGTATAGCCAAGCAAATAATAAGGCTAACTAATGAATTCCTACATGAAAATAAAACTAAACAAAACAACGCATCTAAGACATTGCCATCCCCTGTAGTAACACGTCATGTTGCATCTGTTTGTTCTACTAAAGATGTTAACCATTCGAATGTAGTATCTACTGAAATACCCGATAGCCAAATTCAAGTTCTTGAAGGAAATATGGACAGCGTTATTTCGGAAAATCAAAACAAGTCGTCTGTTGCTTTCGCCCATTGTATATCGGGTGATTTTGGAGACCAAAGACAGATGAGCCAAGGAGTGGCAGTCATCTTCCGCAATAGGTTTGGTAGACCAACAAAAGCGCAATGTGTTAGCAAAGCTTTGGCTTTACAAAACACTCCGAATGGGGCACTTGTTTATAGTCTTATAACTAAAAATAGATACTGCGAAAAACCTAGTATATCAGACTATGCGGAGGCACATAATCAGCTCATAACAGATTTCAAAAGTAAGAACCTGCAGGAACTGATTTGTTCTCCCCTGGGATGCATACGTGACCAGATTCCTACAAGCGTGTTTGCGAAACATATTGTTCAGTTTCACCGCAGCACAAAAGTCTCAGTCAAAGTTATTGTGGATGATGAGCGAGCTACCAGACATCTCAGAAGAGGACTAAAACACAATGAGTTTGTGAATCAGCTACGAAAGGATATTGCTGAGGAGCTAAGGAGGTACAACATCTCAACACCACCTACCACCAACATCACAGCAGGGCAGGAGCAGTCACAACCACAGGCATCACCATCGCCACTACCTGCATCCACAACAGTACAGGATGTCGAACAAGCGTCTGCCAGCCCTGAGGAGTCTGCAGAAGAATACAGTGGGGGAGGGATCAGTGAAAAAGTCTCTATCAGTGAAGTGGGGAGTGCAAGCCCTATTGTAGTATTTCCATCCGAAAATAACACACGGGACTCCACTTTAAACTCCCCGCTCGTGCTAGGGACGGAAGAAAAATAACACCGCCCAAAAACATTTTTATCAATAAAAATAACAATAAAATAAAAATATTCCATCAGAACATTCAACATTTAGCAAGCCGCATCGAACCACTAGAAATTATTTTAAACGAAAGTAACCCCGATATAGTAGTTTTAACAGAGCATAAATTAAATCAAAATGAGATATCCAGATTGCATGTAAATAAATTTAAATTACTTTCTTATTACTGCCGCACCACCACGACGGGAGGGGGTGTTGCCATCTTTGCGCGTGGAGCTGTGAAGTGGAGTCCAGTTGTTATTCCTGAAGTGTTATCCTTACATGAAGACAAACAGTTTGAGAGCAGCATGGTTTGTTTTAAATCCGATACTGAATCATTCTTGTTGGTTGCAGTTTACAGATCACCAATTTCTAAAGTTCCAATTTTTTTAGACAGGCTAAGTAAGCTATTAGATATTGTACTAGCTAGGAATAAATATGTTATAGTGGCTGGTGACATAAATATTAACACATTAGGAAATGATAGGAATGCCACGGATCTAAACTCTGTTCTAGTTAGACATGGAATGCAATATCTGGTTGATTTTCCCACAAGGGTAGTAGGGCCCTCGGAATCTGCAATGGACAACTTTTTGACAAATATTCCCAAATCTAATCTAAAAATAGAGGGACTGGTTACATATCTATCTGATCATGATGCTCAAATTTTGACCCTTGATAAATTAACCAAAAAAACATGGAAAAATGAGTCACTGAAGTATTTAGACTATAACCTATCTGATGAAAATCTAATTAATTTCAAAATATCATTACAAAACGAGTCCTGGTTTGAAGTTTTTAATGCAAACTGTGAACAAAAATACGAAACATTTTATAAAATTTTCAAATCACATTTTATCACAGCATTTCCAAAACAAGTAATAAAGAAACAAACTAACAGTAAAGAGTGGTATACTTATTCATTAAAGGAGGAATTCAACGAAATCGTGGAATCATCAAAATTAGCTAGATTATTAAAAGACGAAAACTTGTCTAACCTCTGTAAAACAAAAATGAAGACTTTTAAAAAATCGGCAAACAAAACTAAAAGATTACACTACGATAAAAAAATAAATAACTCGGATAATGTTATGAAAACAACCTGGAAAATTATAAATAAAGAAGTAGGTAACAAAGAAAATAACTTAGTGAATGACATGACCATTGCGTACAAAGGAACAACTATTGCAGATCCCAGGGCAATATCTAATGTACTAAATGACTACTTTGTAAGTTTATCTGGAAAGAATGGTTCTGTAAACTGTAATAAGTTGTTAGATAATCACCAGCCAGTACTAACAAATTGTGTCAAATCTAAAACATTATTTCGATGTGAACCTGTTTCATGTGAGGAAGTAGAAAAACTGATAAACTCTTTAAGTAACAAACCTTCACGTGGGCACGACGAAATTCCCGTTAAAGTAATAAAATATACAAAACAAGAACTAGTTCCAATTTTTACTCATTTAATTAATTCATCTTTTATATCCGGTCATTTTCAAAAATTATTAAAAGTTGCTAAGGTTGTGCCTATTTTCAAAAAGGGGGACCCTCAGTGCGTAGAAAACTATCGACCAATATCACTTTTGCCAGTTATTTCAAAATTATTTGAAAAGGCAATGAAAATTAGGCTAGTGTCTTTTATAGAAAATAACAACCTTCTATTTAGTGGCCAACATGGTTTTCGCTCAGGCAGATCAACAATTACAGCTGCTTCAAGTTTTTTTGAGAGTATAATAAATTCAATTGATAGCCACGAAAATGTTATAGGAATATCAATGGACCTTACGAAGGCTTTTGATAGGGTATGTCACCAAACTCTAATACTCAAACTAGAAGATATGGGAGTAAGAGGTCACATTTTGGCGTGGTTCAAATCATATTTATCGGAAAGAAAGCAATACGTTGAAATCATGTCTAATAAAAATAATTGGCTGGTAAAAAACAGATCAGAAATAAAACTTAATCACTTTGGTGTCCCTCAGGGTTCAATACTAGGCCCTGTTTTATTCCTTTGCTACATTGATAAGATTCCAAATGTTCTGTCGTGTGTACCTTGTGGAAATATGTGTTTATATGCTGATGACATTAACTTAAAAATTACAGGAAAAACAGTAGAACATATCGAAATAGATACCTTTATAGAACTCGCAAATATTAAAAATTACTTACTATCCAACAATCTCAAAATAAACAAAAGTAAAACTAATTTTATATCATTTTCAACTAAGCAATGTAAAAACAAAATAGAACCGTTGATTATTTTGGATTCCGATGAAATCAAACAAGTTGAAAAAATAGATTTTTTAGGTTTAAAAGTTGATAAACATCTATCCTGGCAGGACCACGTCAATCATGTTTGCTCAAAGATAAATTCAGGGATATTTGCTTTGAAAAAGATGTCATATCTATGTAATATCAATACTTTAAAAACAATATATCATTCTTTTGTCCATAGCCACATTTTATACGGTATATCTTTATATGGAGCTACAACTAAGAAAAATCTTAATCGAATCTTAAAATTACAGCAAAGGGCATTAAGAACAATGATGGGACTAAAAAATGATGAATGTGTTAAAATTCATTTCAAAAATTTTAAAATATTAACTGTGTTTGCCCAATACATTTTTGAAACTGCTTTCATAGCGAAAGAAAGTATATCAGATAACGCACAATTATGCTACAATACAAGAGGAAAAGCCCTAAGAGAAAATAGTCGCAACCATCTTTTATTTTCAAATAAAAAGCCCACCTGTGCCGGAAGAAGATTTTTACGGTTTCTTCCAAATCATTTAAAACCCATTGGCAACTCAATCAAATTTAAAAACAAATTAAAAAATTATCTCATAGAAATCGCTCCCTACTCCATTAAAGAGGTGTTTCCCCAATTAACCTGATTTTATTTTTAGTTTCTTAGTATTATATAAATTGTAATTTTAGCTTATAACTTTATTTACTAGGTTAGGAATCTGACACTATTCAATGTACATTGTACAATTGTTGAATAAAGATATTGAAATGAAATGAAATGAAATCAGTCAAACACCACTCCCAATCTGTTGGATCTGCTGGTGAACTATTTCCATGCCATACTTGAACCTGATAGTACAACCTTAGACTGTGGTAGTTTTCAATGTGTTTTTAAATTGTCAAAGTACGAAACGTCGATAAGAAATGTATGGAGGAGAGTTTTCGTTTTTATATATCTTAAAATCGTAAAACGCTATTTAAAAAACTGATTTCAGCATTGAAATCAGCGTGGAAATCTAGTTCATAATGATGTGTCACAACACTATAATTACATTAAAAAATACTTATATCCAATATGGCAGATCCAATATGGCTGATCCAAGATGGCGGCCCAAAAAGCGTCTCCTATTGAAATTAAGTACGGACCATCCAATAAATATCGGTCATGGTTCCAAGTCAATATCTCGAAAAATGTGCAAAAAAACATGTGGTATTTTTTGTTGCAAAATTTGTCCAATATTGGGAAAAGCCGCCATTTTTTCCTTAATTTAGGGGTTTCCCGTGGACTGATTTTTGCAACTTTTGGTATATCACTCTGCACACCACAACAATAAAAATAAAACCATAACATGTTTACTTGCAAATTTTTATACGATCCCTGTGTACGTTATTTTTAGTTTGCTTGGACTATTACATTAATTTATAAAAAATATTTTTATTTGAAATATTTTATTATTTCTACGGGGTTTATTTTTTGTTGTAGGTACATGTATTTGGTATCATTTTAAAGGTAATTTCAGGAGGAACATTAAATGTATTGACGACTTTTCACCAATATAGACTGGAAAGTCAGAATTTCAATAAAAAGCAAAAAACTACTGGATTTGGCCGGAAAGATATTTTTGGAGACTTTTGATATGTTATTCACAATACTTTTCACTATCGAACAACAATGGTTTAATCTGTGTTCTAATTATTTCTAGGTTTTGCTATTTATTTTCTTATTTTAAGGCGCCTATTAGGTTGTCCATGTTTATCTTCATCATTGATAATGTAGCCTGCGTGGCCACCCATTGTTGCCAGTACGTTTACAAATTTCTGTTATTTTGTTAATAGCGATAACATTTGTTTACGTTACTTAAGAACTACCTGATTTTCAGCATAACCTGTCTGTCACGATTTTATTTGCTTCAATTGGCATTATTTTGGTTAGTAACTGTAATAACTTTAACTATATTTACCTGAGAAAGTGCAAAGTTAAAAGGCCTGATGTTGTTCAGATGGTTTTTTCGTTTCCCTGAATAATAGTTGAATCCTTTAATGAAAGTGTTACTAAAGATTTCTTGGTTGTAGCTTTGACAATATCCAATCTAACAAAAAACCACTAAGTGGTAACACTTCCCCCGCCAAGTCAGCAACCCAAAAAAGACAATAAATCACCACTTTTCCGCCAAGTAAAACAATGTAATGTATGTAAGTTTGGCAACTTGGCGGCAGACTTTTGCTTGTTTTTTTTCATTAAAGTTACGTTGGTGGATAATTTCACAAATCAACTTCTCTAATTAATTAGTCCAACTAAGTATAATAATTTCGATGTAATCAGTAAATATAAAACCATCACTATTATGATTTTATGAAATGTGACACAAATAAGGTCAAATTTTGTAAAATAAGCTCTCATCTAGCAATGTACTATTGGGAGAGATACTTGCTCAATGAAACTAATTTTATGGTATTTTTTAAAGTGATCAAGCAAAAGTCTGCCGCCAAGTGGCCAAACTTACATACATTACATTGTTTTACTTGGCGGAAAAGTGGTGATTTATTGTCTTTTTTGGGTTGCTGACTTGGCGGGGGAAGTGTTACCACTTAGTGGTTTTTTGTTAGATTGTATTTATTTTTGTAGAAAATTAACAGTTAAAATAAAAATCCTCTTTTCTCTTATATAATATAGACCAGGGCACAACTACATATAAAATGCATTGGTGTTACATTAGTGTTCCGATAATTAAACCCGTATATCTAAAGACTAGTGTAAATTGAGCCCTTATTAGAGAAGTAAAAATGTAATCAAACAGATTAGGTTTGTTAGAAATAGCATAAGGCAAAACAAATATTGAAAAACTCATTTTTATCCTAAATTTACATATCACTTTTTACATTCACTTTTTTGCTTGTTTAACATACGTAGACGGATTTTCCCGATTGTTTTATTTGTTTTAGTGTATCAAAACATAAAACTAACCTTAGTACTAGTACTAAGTTTCAAGTTCCTAGGTTTCATATGTTTTGATAAGTAGTATTAAACTGTTAAAAATGACGAGCTGCTGTACCAGTGTACCATCGGTACACTGCATTTTTCAATGGAAAGTATCGGGGAATATCACTGCTCTAAGTAATTTTATATAGTAAGTAGCTCAAATCATTCGGTATACCTGAAAAAAATACTTTATAAAAGTTTTAAAATAATTTTTCAGCTGTTCCTATGAATTTCTCTAACATTTTAAATTAATTGAGATTTAATCGCAGCTGATCCTTCTTTTGTTTTGATTTTAATCCCATGTTATTTAAATGGGCCAAAATCGTACTTTGAGGGCTTGCCAAGGGTTTATGGGTCAACACACCGACTTGTGACCCTCAAAAGGCACATCTACACGCTAAGCGCTTTCAAACAACATAAAAAACATTAAAATTGAGCCAGTGGTTTGGGCTGTAGGTCCGTCAACATTTAAGGAGAAGAAGGAGAACACGGAAAATTTGTGAATTTTCAAACTAGTTTTTCTTGGCTCAAACACAACCTTTTTTAAATTCTTTTTTTTATTTTACCAAGAATGATTGCCCCTATCCAGTGGATGAACAATTATTTTAATAGCTTTTGTTTCTTCAGAGCTACAGACGAGTAAAAAAGCCACTTTTTCACGTCATGTATATATACACTGCAGCAGCTGTGTACCGCTGGGGGACTTGGCGGGGCGGAACGCTGCCGCGTTCCTTAATAGTCAATGGTTGTAGTCATATTCTTCTAAAATCACTTGACTTTAATGGAATCATATAGTTGTCATTCCCGAACTAGTTCAGTTTTATTTAGCCTCAGAGGGGTTTCCTCTGCAATGATCACAAAGTCCATATTTCCTACAAAAATAGTAGCACTTCGGCTAACAATCCTAGATCATTGTTGGTAGGAATCTTCATATTGTAGGTGTTCTTCATTATACAGGTTAATAAATATAAGTTAGCAAGTTCTTTAAAAAAACGTCTCTATTTCTTCTTCTTGGTAGCGTTCTATGACTTCCCTATGTTTCCATAGTTAACAATTCGGTTTTTTCAATGCTTGATCAAGAAATACAGTAATGTCAATTCATTTTTCTTATTTGGTGAAACATGTCAAATTATCCAGGCTTTCTCTATATTTTATATTGTATACGCAGACCCCAATTCAAATAGTAAATATTTAATTTCAACCAAATCAGTAAATGTTTATACGTGCGTTTCCTTAAATTTGCAAAATAATATTCAGAAATTAAATTATCCACCTGATCATATTGAAAATAAATAACTTCTTGATCAGCATTGTACGTGTTATTAAATTTACGGAAAGTAAATAAAAGAAACGTCTTATAACACTTAAAACATATATTTACGCTTATACTGTTATTCACAAGACGGTAAATATACAAAAAAGGTGGTAAGTGGTATATACAAATGGTATATACAAGTGGTAAATATACAAAATGGGCACTCACTAGGAAAAATGGAGGATAGTCTAGATATTTTAAAGAATTGTAAGAAAGGATATGTAATGAATGCTTGGGAAGAATTGTATATTTATAAGGAAAAATGTAAAGATAGAAATAAGTTGATTAATGAACAAATACATTTTGATTCCAGTTGTACTTATAAAAATGTATTGGCCGGTGCTTCCGGTAGCCAATAGGGTATAAGTAGGGACGCCATTCAAGATTCTTGTCATTCGCCTATTGGGTCTGATGATGATTGGAGTGTCCAATCGAAATCGATCACCACTTACCACCTTTTTTGTATATTTACCGTCTTGTGAATAACAGTATAAGCGTAAATATATGTTTTAAGTGTTATAAGACGTTTCTTTTATTTACTTTCCGCATATTGAAAACAAATCTGTTCTTCATAAAGATAACATAGTAACCTTAAAAGCCACTGGGGCAGAGCCCCGATCGATTGAGAAATGGCTGAGGAGTTCAAAGGACAAATTTCGTGTCGGCGAATCAATTATATAGATAGATGCTGTAGTACGGGATTACACAACAAGAATGAATTGACATATTTTTCCATCACTCCGTACCACGATCACTAGAAAAATACCGGTATGGATCATAAACATAAACAAATTACGTTATTGGCCCGAATCCTATACTAATAGCATTGAACATATGTTTTGACAGTTCCATTTAAGCAATGTTTATTTTCGGGCCAAAAACGTCATTTGTTTATTTTTATGATCCATACCGGTATTTTTCTAGTAATCGTGCTCCGTACCAAAAGTTGATGACAACTTATATAAAAGAAAGTATATGTTTCCCAGGCTCTAGAGTGAAGAAAAACGATCAGCTGATTTTCCTTCGTTGTATTTGCTCACCGTAAAACATGAGCGCGCGCCACAAAATGCCACTTTCGGTACGTAGAACCTTGATAACAAGACTCTCATGGTGATTATAAAATAAAGACTTGTTATCAAGGTTGTCTCCTTATCAAGGTTTGCAATAACATGTGATTAGGGGTAAAATAAATTCTAGGGGATCTAAAAATTACCCTTGTTATCAAGGGTAACTTGTTATCGAGGGTCTTGTTATCGAGGCTTCACTGTAGCACGAATACTAGAATAATACCCGGTATGGATCATGAACATAAACAAATGACGTTGTTGACCCGAATCCTTTACTAATAGCATTACATATGTTTTAGCAGTTCCATTTAAGCAATACTAATATATTTTCGGGCCAAAAACGTCACTGCTATCACAAACGGATGGTCTTGAGAACTCGAATTTTCGATTGTACATGACTGATTGGACTTTTTTGTTTTTCATCTTTGTTTTTATTTGCCTTGTTAATTTGTACTAATTATTTGCTGGTTTCAGCTTTTGTGTTTCCGGCATTATCTGATTTGTAGGTACTAACCTGGCTATGATCTAGGTCTCTTCCCAACTAAGACGAGACCAGATTCTACAATCATCCTATAACATTATATTCAATGACGCAACGTGTCCGCAATAATCATTTAGACAGCATGACCCACGATGATCATTTACCAATGTCATATAACGAACTTTTAACAAAGAATTGTGGTCTTTTTCAATAAAAATTGCGAATCAGCCAAGTTTGCATGTTTTCGGTCAAATTTACTTCATTGTAGTAATATTTTAGGCAACATGTGGGCTCAGGAGTGGTCCGCAGTTCTTCCTCTGCTGGTCAATTCGACGATGCTGGACCTGGACGCTGGTCTTCGCGCCAAGAACTATTCAGTGTGGGACATGGTGCGGCGAGCTGAGGACTTCTACGTATCGCTGGGTCTAGACAGGATGCCGCCCAAGTTCTGGACCAACTCTCAGCTGGAGAAGCGAGAGGGTCGAGTCTCCAACTGTCATGGAACTGCTGCCAACATGTACACCGGCGATGACTACAGGTACACAATTACAGTTATCATACAAGGAGAAACGTGGATGAAAATTCTCAGTCACTTTACCTAAAAAACAATGTACAGAAAATATGCAAGGAAAAGGTTTCTTACGAATCCAACCAATCATGGCTTCAAATTCAGTCGTTGGTGGTCCTCATTAAACTAAGATGGGAGTGGTGTAGTCGGTAAAGTGCTTTCAGCTGTCCTCGATCCTGTATGAACTAACTGGGGTCAATTATCAATCATTAAGATGGGGACGCCACTTAGCTGCGTATTTTAACCCAAATATGAGTGAAGGATGAGTGTAGAATGGTGTGTGATGATCTGTGTAGCAATTTATGGAATTTATTTGTGTATGGAATTTATTTAGTCTGCTAGCTTTGTTACTGACTAAGATCAGCTGTTTCATTAGCCAGGATCATTTATTTAAAGCCCAATGATCGGCGTCTCGTTTGGGAAAACTTTAAAATAGTTTGGTACGGATAGAATGATCACACTAGACCCCATTATATTACCCTGAATAATGATTTCATTATGTTTTAGCGAATTTCCCGTAAAGGGAATAAGCTATTACCGTAGGTCTCATGGTAAGACCTAGACCCGGGACCGATTTACTTTTTCGTTTTGAGGTCCCCAGATGCCAAAAACACCATTCGTTCAAATTCATATATATATATATATATATATATATATATATATATATATATATATATATGTCCGTTAGCGCGATAACTCGAGCAAAATTGATCCGATTTTGATGAAATTTGGTACAAACGTGTAAACCTACATTTATTCGAACGAGTTCGCGAACCAGCATAATCGGACAATGGGATCAGGGGTTTATGGGGGGTAAAATGGGGTAAAATGGGGTTTTCTCATTTTTCACCCTAAAAACTATAAATTTCTAAATTTCTCTCTAGACCATTTTGAAGAGCTTAAAAAAACAAATAATTTAGTATATTAAAGTGTTTTGAACGTTCATTGACTACGGAGAAAATTTAAAAAAATTTAAATTTAAAATTCCCATGTTATTTTTATGGAGAATAAATAAACTGTTCTAGTTTGCTTGTTTATGGATATATTTTAATCAAATTTGGCAATTTGGTTTATTTCATACTAAGCTATCAATATTTCAATTTAAAAAACACACCTCAACATCTTCCCCGTAGCAGCAAACCTAACTACTCACTAAAATTAATGTTATTTAAATAGGAAATAAATCTGAAAATTTATGGGAATATTTTAGTAGAAATCAAGCCGGGTAAATGGAAATTCGCTTAGTATGCAGGTTTGCTGCAACGGGGGTATTTAATTTTATCACTAACTGATTTAACATTCTTTATCATAATGGCAGTTTTTATTTAAACATCGAGTTTTTACCGCCACTATGCAAACGCTATGCTCGTAATATATCACAGAAAAGGAAATAAGTTGTATTTCTATAAGGAAACTCTTGTTCCTTTGTCTGTGATAATATCTGCAACTTTTAGTGTATAACAAATGTACCTACGTCAGCTTAATTGAATCTATGGCATAAACAGTTTATGCTTATCGAAGATGCCAAGCTCTAAGCTATTAAAAGTTAAACAAACACTTAAGTTGTTTTTGGTTATTTCTATAATTTTCCCGACAACTCATAAGTCAAACAGGTTTGTATCGTATTTCAATAAATTAGTATTTAATTATATGCGTTTACGTTGTTGTGCCCATTTAAGTGTGCAACCACAAAGTTAGTTCCAACCACACAACGCTCCAATGTTTGGAGTGTGACGCTATCTTCATGATAAGAGCGCCAGGCAGACGGTTCTCACCATTCGTCTTCGTTGACTAAATATTGCCCAATTTTGCTGACAATTTGACATATAGGGAGCCAGAGCTTATGTCAATATTGATCATTCGATTATGTCATCTCCATAACAGTCCATAAAGTCCTTGAGGGGTCTTAAAGTCAGTGGCTGATATGGAATGGTAGACGAATTTCAGTTCGTTCCATTGGACTTGAAACCGGACAGTTGTGTATGCTATAAAGGAAATCTGGGTTATTAACACCCCCAACGCAGCAAACCTGCAAACTAAGCGAATTTCTTAACTGATATGATATACACCAAAATACTCCCTTTTTCATTGACATTAGCCTTAATTAGTTATTATTTTTTTGTCACAGGTAAGGTAATAAAATATGTTCTTAGTAAAGTGTCAATAGATTAATATAAAATGAAAAATTGACAATTTTGATCACAATACAATATTATTCATAAACAGGCAAACTATAAAAGTTTATTTAGTCTCCAAAATAATTACATGAAATATTAAATTTAAAAATTTTGAACTTTCCTAAGAAACTATTTTAGTATACAACAACGTTTCAATGAACTAAACTATTCTTTTTTAAGCTCTAAGAAATGGTTTGGAAATCAACTGCAAAGTTTTGTTTTGAGAGTCAAAAATGGGAAAACCCCGTTTCCATAGTCCGATCATGCTGGTTCCCAAAATCGCAGGAATAAACCTAGGCTAATACTCTTGTTCCAAATGTTATGAAACTAAAAGTCGCGTGCTAACAGACACGTTTATAATGATATTTATAAATTCGAGCTAATTGTTTTTAGGCCAATGTCGACCTCAAAACGAAAATTCAAAACAACTAAATACAATAAACAAAAGGTAATACACATTTGATTTATTGGGTACCGTTGAAAAGTTTTCAGTCCATTGCTATCCAAACTAAATTTTCAACATGAATTAACTAATATTTTCCATTTTAACTTCTATTTAGGCTTCTGATGTGTGCTGAAGTAAATTGGGAAGATTTTCACGTGATTCACCATGAGATGGGTCATTTGCAGTATTTCATGGCATACAGAGATCAACCAGCTATATTCCAGGTATAATACAGGACAGCTGTGTAAGCCTAGATATATCAACAATAATGATTACTTTTGGCTATAATTTTACAGTTTTCTAATAGAGTTCTGGTTCTGAATATTATGAACTCCTTGCATCGTGAAGACGTTTAAAGGGTAGGCTAGATAAATATTTAAATGTTTTTAATTTGCCCGTATAGCCCTTAACTCAAGATTTACCCGTACCAATAATGATAATTGCAATTATGTCAATGGTTAGTTAAACTAGTGGTTAAACTACTGGTGTACAATGCAGTTGTCTGCTTGCATTATTGAGCGGAGCTAGCATATTAATCCAATACTTTTCTAAAGTCAATGGTACTTATTTTTCTCGTCAATGAGATCAAATACTTGCAGTATCCAATGTCAATAATATATATGGTTTGCGTAAATGGAATGCATATTTGCAGTATTCAACGTCAATTAAATATTAGTCTGGTTCACGTAAATGAATTGTCTACTTTCAGGAACCAAAGTCTATGTTTTATCTGGTTCTCATGTAATGAATGTCTACTCGCAGTATCCAATGTCAATGATACATTTGGTACGCATAAATAAAACGCCTATGTGCAGCATCCAAAGTCAATGGTACGCCTGGTTTACTTAAATGGAATGTCTGTTTACAGGTTCTAAAGTAAATGGTACCAGGTTCACGTAAACGATTGTGTACTTGCAGTATCTAAACTTAATAGTACATTTGCTTCACGTAAATTGTCTTCTTCCCCCAGTATCCTAAATCAACGGTACACCTGCTTCACATAAATTAGAAATCTACTAACTTGTAGTATTCAAAGTTTATGGTCCATTTGGTTCACATAAATAAGATGCCTGTTTGCAGTAAAGCCAATGGTAGGCTTACTTCTGGTTTACTTAAATCATGGAATGTATATTTGCAGTATTCAATGTCAATGATACATATGATTCGCATAAATAAAATGCCCATTTGCAGTGTCTAAACTCAATGGTAATTTGGTTCACGTAAATGAATTGTCTACTTACAGTATCCTATAAGTCAATGGTTCATTTGATTCACGTAAATGAAATGCCTAATTGCTATAACCAAAGTCAATGGTACGTTTGGTTCACGTCAATGGAATGTCTACTTGCAGTACCTATCCAAACTCAGTGGTATCTTTGGTTCACATTGATGGGATTCTTAATTGCAGTATATCTATTCAAAGCCAATACCACACATTATTGAATGGTACGTCTAGGAAAGTCTACTTGCAGTATCCAAACTCAATAATTGAATGGCTCCCCGGAAAAACGTTCCAAGCGCCAGAATTAGAGTTTGCAGGTTTTTAAAACAAAAACGTTCCTTGTGCTTTTGTCTATCAAGTGGTTTGGCCGATTTTATAACTAAAACATTGAATTATGGGTAGGGGAATTTGGCACTCAATGGAAGAACGTTCCTTGTGCAGCGTATTGGGCAGACAAGACCATGTCTTCACTGTTGTCAGGCCTTATAAAACAATTAAATAGAGACAAAAAACTAAAGTTAAACATAGATTTTTGGAAGAAGAAAGTTAAGAAGATTCATAGAAATAGCGGGAAAGAGTAAAAAACTACAAAAATGAAGTAGTGACTGAAAAAATACCTATTTCTGAAGTAATTGGAAAAACGTTACTTGTGCTACAATGCACACTACAGTTGAACACTATAACGTTAGTGATCCAGAATATTTACCAGGACATAAGAATTTAATTTTCATTTCTAAATACTTATTATTAGTAAATTACAACCTAGCTGTTGTCAATTTACTGTTTACTGTCTTATATGTTATTTTTGTTAAGTGAATAGGCTGATTTATTTAAGGATTTCTCATGTTCCTGCACACACAACGGCTGCAAGACTATACCTTACGTGACTGACTATACTGTTGACTATACTGTACCAAGATAATACGTTTTTCTACAAGATTTTGTGTGTTATTTTAGTTAAATGAAGTGCAATATTGTAAAATTAAAAGTCCCAAGCACACAAACAATATCTGCTTAATACAAAGGCTAGGGGTTATGTCGGTTTCATTAACAAGATATTGTGTATTCTTTTAGTAAAATAAGATTCAATTTTGTAAAAAAAAATTCTTTCACTTGCAGTTTGAGAATTTCTGTACCTAAGCAATAAAAATAATGAATTATTGCAGCTATTAAAACTTTATTCTTTACAAAACGTTCCAAACGCCAGTATTGTAGAGTAGAGTGCTATGTTTCAGTAGAAAAACGTTGCTTGTGCATATCAAACTACGCCCAATCAACGTTTTTCCACTACATTTACACTTAAAATGTCAAAAGCTTAATAATTTGGATTTTTACTTGAAAAAAAATCTTTATAACATCGTTTTGACTAGACCTATCAAGTAGAATCTAAAAAAAATCCAAAAAAATATCTTTAAAAAATTACTCTCTTAACCTTTTTTTTAGTTTCTGTAAAGTTTACAAAACGGCGCATGGAACGTTTTTCCAGGGAGCCATTCCAGGGTAGGCCTATGGTTCATGTAAATGGAATGGCTATTTGAATTAAAGTCAATGGTGCATCATCAGCCTTATTCCGGCGACACGAATTAATTATTGGTTATTAATTTTGTAGAAAATTATGTTCAATGATAGTAATCCGATTGTTCTTTCCTTCTCCTCTGTACGGTATTTGTAATGTACTGTTTAGATGATTCGTTAACTAACATATATGTTGCGACTCTTGTTTACCTTTTTATTATCTTGCAAATACAGTGGAACCTTGATAAGAAGACCCTCGATAACAAGTTGCCCTTGATAACAAGTGTCATTTTAAAATCCCCTTAAAATTATTTTACCACTAATCACATGTTATTACAAACCTCGATAAGAAGTCAACCTTGATAACAAGTCTTATTTTACAATCCCCATGAGAGTCTTGTTATCGAGGTTCTCTACTGTAATGCCATGGCAACCAATAATTCCATAAGGCCCATGTTAAATTTCCAAAAGTTTAAATTCACGTAGGGAAAAGCCCTGTGGTCTGATTTGTACCATTTCAGATTTATACCTACCCATGGTTGGCTACTATGATTGTGCTAAATTTGGTGCAGATCGCTTTAACCGTTCAGGAGGAGTATTTGTAAAACATAATCAGGAGTGTAGAGTTTCGCTCGCTTCGCTTCGCTCCGCTCAATAAATTTCACCTCCAAAGCCGAAATTGTCTTGTTAAACATTATTTTCTCTTTAACACACTTATTAGGAGATTTTGTATTGATACCTTTGTTATTAATTGAGTAAGTACATTGTGTGTTTCTAGCTTACTTGTGTTTAGGAGCACAACAAACGAATAGTGTAATTTCAGCATTTAACTACAAAGTCTAATACATACAAGCTTGTATTTGTTGTTAAGTAATGTCCACATGTTTCCCAGGCAGGTGCCAACTCGGCGTTCCACGAGGCTGTAGGAGAGACAATAATGCTAGGGGTCCAGAGTCCCCTTCACCTGGAAAGGCTAGGGGTCATGGCCAGCGATGAAACTGATATTCAAAAAGGTATCTGAAGGGACTGTGCTGTTCATAGTAAACTTGTGAAATACGAGAAGTACCAAGATCGCTTTAGGTCTCTTGCTATCTTGGGACCCAGTTGTCCTTTATCATTGGGCTATAAAGACTTATAATAAATGGTCATGGCTAATAAAGAACCAGTTGATATTAGTATAACTATAATCTATTGTGTAATGTCATCTGATACATTCAACACCGATCTTCAAACGCCAATCTTCGCCTTAAAATACGTAACCATGTTTGTACCGGTGTCCGGTAGGCTTTTCACGAATCTATTCTATAAATATCTAAGCTAACTTTAGCACTGGTAGGTCTACGACTAGGAATATGTATAATCAATGCTTGTAGTATGGACATTCAGAAAACCCTTGATAAGTTACAGTTTACAAAACGAAATTATGAGAATCCCTATTTATGGAACAGAAAGAGAGATATGTGGCTAAAAATCTATATCTTCAATTAGCTTGGCCATTGAGGTGTTTCCTGCTTGTCAATTTAGACCAATATTTTGACATGGAGATGGATTTTATTTTATCTGACGCATTATAATATAATGTCGTATTTACAGATCTGGAAATTCTCCTTTTACTCAAGACAGCCCTGAACAAAGTCCCTCAGATAGTGTTCGGCATGATGATGGACAAATGGCGATGGAAGGTGATGCGGGGAGAAGTGACTCCCCAGGAGTACAACACGGAGTGGTGGAGCATGCACAAGGAGTTCCTACGAGTCAGTCCTCCTGTGCAGCGGTCCAAGGCTGACTTTGACCCAGCGGCCAAGTTTCACATTATGGACAACACGCCGTATATAAGGCAAGTTCAGTGTAACACCGACATAAAAAAAGTAAGCTCAATAACAACGGCAGTCGTGAGAATATATATGACTTGGAAAACAAATCCCTGGGTAGGTATGTTCAACGTGCTCATTTTCGTGACCAAAAGTTTTGAAAACCACCACGCAGCATCGTTACAAACGAGACGTACCTAAAGTTGAAGAAAGCCTTGTTGGCTTAGCCATCCAATCGCATTTGCTACAGTCATTAGGCTCGTTTATATATTTAATACGTTAATTTGTGCAAAAACGAGTCTCTAGATATTTCTCACTCGCATGACTGTTATTCGACTGTATGAGTCATGGGACGTAACCCTTTTTTGTTTCACAGATACTTCTTAAGTGGTTTCCTTCAGATGCAGTTCTTCGAGTCTCTGTGCTTGGCCACAATTCCTCGCCAGGCAAAACTTCCTTTCCCTCTTCATCGCTGTGATATTTACGGAAACAAGGAGGCAGGTCGTCTTTTGAGGTAAGTGTACTAGACTGGTATAAAAGAACAGGGTGTATTTTTTAAAACGCAACACAAATTAATCAACTTCTGTGAAACAATCGCTTTTACGACGATATCAATTATCAATTATTTAATATCTATATCTATCTATCTATAATATTAAAACGAAACAGGGTTTTTTTATTTCCCGATTCTGAATCAACCACTTGACGGATTTTCATGATTTTTGTGTTGAAAGAAAGATAATTTTGAGAACTAGGGAATGTCGCAGCCACAATTTTAGTTTAGGGTCCCAGTTTTTTATAAATTAAGTTTTAATTTTTAAAAAGTCTACCAGCCGACGCTAAGATTCTAAACTAGCTTTTGGCATAAAATAATTTGCTTAACATAACAGCTGTAAACATTCAGCTTTTGTGTCACAAATTCAGCATTTGGATAAAAATGTAAAGACATACTTAGGGTTGACTTATTTATACTATGTGTAATGCTAATCATTGATACGTTCAATTCTTCTGTAAGAGGATGACAGATTAATTTAATATACATAGTAAAATACTAGGATGTTCAAATTATTTTTTAAAGCAATCTTTGTAATCTTCGATTTGTTTTAGAGCAATATAATTTGTTTTAACTAACAGCTGGTTAGTTATAAAAATGCCCTATAGAACTATGAGGTTATTTACTCTGATTTTGTCATTGATTATAGGAAATAAGTAAGATTAGTAGACCACCGAGATAAGTAACACCATCGATGTGTACAAGTCGAGGCTCTGTAGTCTACACGAGTTAAATAAAAAAGATATGCAAATTATTTTACTGCCGCTAATTATTAATTATTAATTAATTTTTTTCAACTTTTTAGAAAGGGTAGGAAAACCACAATTTTTACATATTTTAATTCATGTTGGCAGCTTTTTGTTTACAATCAATGTTTTTGAATGCTTGAACTTTGTTTGGATTAGGCCCGGAAATATTGATGTCATAAAGATGGAGATCAAGAATCCTCAGGAATACAATTTTAAATTACCACCACAACCTCAGACGGGTGTTATTCAAAGATAAACAGACGAATGACATAGATTTAACACAAAGTCATCATTGACCTAGGATACTGCAATTAGACTAACCATCCTTTTATGAAATCTAAAAAAGTTGTTTGGCGTGTGTTTAGTTGTGGTTAAGTTTGGAGGCGCTGAATATTTTATAGTTTAAATTAATGAATATGGGGAATTACGATGTGCATTGATTCAATGAGGGTGGTTTGGTGGTTCCAAGGATATTGGAACTGATAACGGAATGGATAATAAACATAGACAATTAATTACCTCACTAGCTTTACTAGCGTGTTTTACGTTTTTAATCCTATACTCTAATACGAGCAATGTTTGCTTGTATGTATGTATGTATGCTTGCTTGCTTGCAAAAAAGATCTCGAAAACGGCTCCGACGATTTTCTTCAAATGTTGTAAATAGTTTATTTCTGGCCTAAAAACGAGTTTACTGCAGTTAGAACTGCCAACAAAAATCTAATTACGTAGAAAAATGAAACTGAAAATCACATTTTTTTAACATTAGTTTTATGGGTTGCTAGGTGACCATGTTGGCTGAATTAAATAACAAGGAAAAAGTAAACAAAAGACTTGAAGTTGTAGCATGTGTTCATAATAAGCCAACTACCCACAGTATACTAGCAAATTACAAATACAGTACAAAAGGAAAAACATCACTTGTTAATATTTAGCAAAGATTATACTGAAGATTACTCTATACTTTGTAGTCAAGGGTAGCAGTGCGAAGTCTGGGATCTGTTTATGACGATTAGATTAAGGTATCTGCAATCCTAAAATGCTATGGGAAGGAAGGAAAACAGGTCCGCGACGTAGGAAGTGGTGAAGGAAGTAGTCAAGGCGAGCTGTCCGGAGTGTGGGAACTGTTTATGACGATTAGATAAGGGTATGGGCAATCCTAAAATGCTATGGGAAGGGAGGGAAACAGGTCCGTGACGTAGGAAGTGGTGAAGGAAATAGTCAAGGCGAGCTGTCCGGAGTGTGGGAACTGTTTATGACGATTAGATAAGGGTATGGGCAATCCTAAAATGCTATGGGAAGGGAGGGAAACAGGTCCGTGACGTAGGAAGTGGTGAAGGAAGTAGTCAAGGGAGTAGTCCGGAGTGTGGGAACTGTTTATGACGATTAGATTAAGGTATCTGCAATCCTAAAATGCTATGGGAAGGGAGGAAAACAGGTCCACGACGTAGGAAGTGGTGAAGGAAGTAGTCAAGGCGAGCTGTCCGGAGTGTGGGAACTGTTTATGACGATTAGATAAGGGTATGGGCAATCCTAAAATGCTATGGGAAGGGAGGGAAACAGGCCCGTGACGTAGGAAGTGGTGAAGGAAATAGTCAAGGCGAGCTGTCCGGAGTGTGGGAACTGTTTATGACGATTAGATAAGGGAATGGGCAATCCTAAAATGCTATGGGAAGGGAGGGAAACAGGTCCGTGACGTAGGTAGTGGTGAAGGAAATAGTCAATGCGAGCTGTCCGGAGTGTGGGAACTGTTTATGACGATTAGATAAGGGTATGGGCAATCATAAAATGCTATGGGAAGGGAGGGAAACAGGTCCGTGACGTAGTAAGTGGTGAAGGAAGTAGACAAGACGAGCTGTCTGGAGCGTGGGAACTGTTTATGATGATTAGATTAAGGTATTTGCAATCCTAAAATGCTATGGAAAGGGAGGAAACAGGTCCGCGAGGTAGGAAGTGGTGAAGGAAGTAGTCAAGGTGAGTAGTCCGGAGTATGGGAACTGTTTATGACGATTAGATTAAGGTATCTGCAATCCTAAAATGCTATGGGAAGGGTGGAAAACAGGTCCACGACGTAGGAAGTGGTGAAGGAAGTAGTCAAGGCGAGCTGTCCGGAGTGTGGGAACTGTTTATGACGATTAGATAAGGGTATGGGCAATCCTAAAATGCTATGGGAAGGGAGGGAAACAGGTCCGTGACGTAGGAAGTGGTGATGGAAATAGTCAAGGCGAGCTGTCCGGAGTGTGGGAACTGTTTATGACGATTAGATTAAGGTGTCTGCAATTCTGAAATGCTATGGGAAGGGAGGAAACAGGTTCGCGATGTTGGAAGTGGTGAAGGAAGTAGGCAAGGCGAGCTGTCCGGAGTGTGGGAACTGTTAATAACGATTAGATTAAGGTATCTACAATCCTAAAGTGCTATGGAAATGGAGGGAAACAGGTCCATGACGTAGGAAATGGTGTAGGACGTAGTAAAGGCGAGCCGTGTGGAGTTTGGGAATGGATTTATGTATCTCCAATACTAAGACTGCTTTCAGAAAGAGCTAATGATTTTCCCCGAGCAAAGCTCGGTCTCCAGGTACTTCCTTCAACATGTGACCAGTTCATTTGTTCAAATGAATATTATTTTATTTTTGACTCAGCTGTTTACCAAAACAAACTATATGTTGTTGTGTTTACTTTTCTTTGTTTATACACTTATTTATTTAGCAGAAATTGATGTCAATGGATGCAGTGAAATTGACATAAAGATGTGTGTGGACGATTCGTTTAATGATGTCAGGACACCAACGTTATAATTATGTGTACTGTGAATTTTATTGGATATTTTCGTTTTATTGTTTATTTATTATTATTGGTGATATTGATTATGGAAGAGGTAGGTAGGCTATGCGATGGAAGGTGATATCATTGACTAGGCCTCCATACACTTCTCAATTGATAATAATTACTCCTTCTACTGTAGGCTGCAATAAAATTTGTCTTTATACGTGTAAACTAGCTGTTCTGAATTATAGGCCAACTCCGTTTTAACTGACTACTCCCGTACGTAGGACGGGCTAACACCTCGTTTCACTTTAAAATGTAGGTAGTTTTCCCTTACCGTGAAGGATCTGCGTTATCAGGAAATGTGTTATTTTGAACTAAACATATCAAACACTTGCGTTTAATCAAGTTTTGTCGTAAATGCAATCTGTGTAAGTATTTAGTTTGTGCATTGCAAATTTCAACTCATATTTGGGAAATATTTTTTTTAGCAGTTTATCACTTAATTGTTTAAGATATAAATGGTTTACATGTTGATACTTCTTTTTCTATATGTTTGAATGTGATGAGTATGTCGGCACGGTAAAATTTTGGTTAGTAATGAAAGCGTCAATCTGTGTAGTAGGTATCTATAAAACTGTTACCGGTAAATAAACTTCATACTGCAGAGTGCAGCAGAAACCAAAGTCGACTCATACCATACCCACTATCCCCGTAGTACTGATGATTCAGAAACTTGGGCACTGACCAAAGAACCGAAAAACCTTAATGATGGGTTAGATAATAAAGTGCAGAGAAAATATACAGACCAGTTCAAGATAACGACCCGGAGGTCGAAATAAAAAAGAACAGAGAGCTAAGAGAAATGTGTTAACACCAAAATATAGGGATGCTTTCCAGAAGTAGGTAAAGCTTGGGTGGACAGGCTGTGCATAAACTTTAAAAAAGTATATTCCAAGGAGTACCGGGAGTACCACACGATAGGCGGGAAACATCAAGTTATGAAATGCATCCTCAGACTGGATCTAAATTTTGAAGAGGCAGGTGATAGAAGAGAATCCTCATAAAAGTTTCAGTGGTCACGGAGATACGATGAGGTAGGCCTACGTTAAGTACATAAGTAGTACAGTATGCAATTGGAGGTGGCATGCAACTACTCTACTCAAAACCAGTGTGAATCGGTCGCCAATCTCACTTATTGCACTTATCACACTGTTGCTGTTTTATGGTAAAATTATCGGCTTTAAAATACATATCGCCATATTTTAGGTCTATATTCGAATGGAATGAATAGGTGGTCACGTTACATTTGTTTATAAGGTGATCTTCCCCATTAAAACAGCCAGAATTTTTGTCTATGCGTGTAAACTAGATGTTCTGAATTATTCCGTTTTAGTTGACAACTCGATTCCCGTACGTAGGACGGGCCACCAGCTCGTATATAATATTAAAACGAAACAGGGTTTTTTTATTTCACTATTCTAAATCAACCACTTGACGGATTTTCATGATTTTTGTGTTGAAAGAAAGATAATTTTGAGAACTAGGGAATGTCGAAGCCATAATTTTAGTTTTGGGTTTCAGTTTTTTAGAAATTAAGTTTTAATTTTTAAAAAGTCTAGCAGCCGACGCTAGCATTTTAAAGTATTTTCAATGCTGGTTTAACTAACAGCTGGTTTATAACTGTCATTGAAATGTTTATGTTACGAGTTGTTTGTTTACAAAAATATTGTTTGTTAGTGTTTGTCTACATACTATTTCACAATGTAGGTAGTTTTCCCCTACCGTGAAGGATCTCCGTGATCAGGAAATGATTTATTTTTATCTAAACATCTCAAACACTTGCGTTTACTCAAGTTTTGTCGTAAATGCAATCTTTGTAAGTATTTAGTTTATGCATTGCAAATTTCAACTCATATTTGGGAAACATTTTTTCAGCAGTTTATCGCTTAATTGTTTAAGGTATAGTGGTTTACGTGTTGATACCTACTTCTTTTTCTGTATGTTTGAATGTGAGTATGTCGGCATACTAAAATTTTTGTTAGAATTGAAAGCGTCAATCGGTGTAGTAGGTATCTATAAAACTGTCAAATAAACTGCAGGGTGCAGTAGAAACCAAAGTCGACTCATACCATACCAACTATCCCCGTAGTACTGATGATTCAGAAACTTGGGCACTGACCAAAGAACCGGAAAACCTTAATGATGGGTTAGATAATAAAGTGCAGAGAAAATATACAGACCAGTTCAAGATAACGGGCCAGAGGTCGAAATAAAATAGAACAGAGAGCTAAGAGAAATGTGTTAACACGCAAATATAGGGATGCTTTCCAGAAGTAGGTAAAGCTTGGATGGACAGGTTGTGTATAAACTTTAAAAAAGTATATTCCAAGAAGTATCCCACGATAGACGGGAAATATTAAGTTATGAAATGCATTCTCAGACTGGGATCTATATTTTGAAGAGGCAGGTGATAGAAGAGAATCCTCATAAAAGTTTCAGTGGTCACGGAGGTAAGATAAGGTACGGTAAGTACATAAGTAGTACAGTCTGCAATTGGAGGTGGCATGTAGCTACTTTACTCAAAACCAGTGTGAATAGGTCACCAATCTCACTTCAAGATTTTTCAAATCGACACAAATGCTGTTTTATGGTAAAATTAACGGATTTAAAATGCATATCGCCATATTTTAGGTCTATATTCGAATGGAATAAATAGGTGGTCACGTAACATTTGTTTATAAGGTGATCTTCCCCATTAAAACTGCCAGAATTTGTGTCTATGCGTGTAAACTAGATGTTCTGAATTATTCTGTTTTAGTTGACAACTCGATTCCCGTACGTAGGACGGGCCATAAGCTCGTACTAGATAATTACATAATACATGATACTAGCTCATGTGTTAGTGAATTGGTATCCCTGTTTTCTTTACTTCATCAGCCAATACATATAATATATATATGTAATATCGGTCTATATATTATATATAGACTATATATATATAATATATTTCTGCATATGAGGTATTGATTGAAGTTTCCAAATTACATCTGGAAATTTATTCTCCACCCTTTATAAAAACCAATTATTTACTTTCAATGTACAAGAAATGAGATTGCGAAAGCACTATGTTGAGTCTTTATCAACAATTTAGTCCCAAGAACAGTAAAACTCATAGATAACTGTAACAATGCATATAGGGCCTAAGCCAGGCAGTATAACATAGGTAATATAAGTAAAAACAGGGATACCAACATATGAGTTTGGTGTTGTCTTTAAAATGCTTGTAATTTGGATTGCATAAAAAACACTTTTATTTATTTATTTATATGTGTACTTTTTGTTTCATTTATAATAATGGCTGGGTATCTTTTCCCAATTTATTCACTTGATGAGGGTGCAATCACGTCAATAGTATGTTACATTTGTCTGAATTATTATTATGTCCCAGATGTGTTAGAGACAATTTTGCTGCACACGAGAGCAATGTTGTAGGAATGATCTCGAGTGCAGCAAAGGCCTTTTGCACTCGTGTTACACATTATATTTTTCCTACAGTCACTTATAAAGCATATAAATAATTAGTCTTTCAAACACTATACAACACGTTTTTAGGTTCAGCTGGCAACACAAATAGGTGCCATAGAGAAAGTAGTACCCGGTCCATATCACTCCGCTATTTTTCCTCGGAAAGAAATGTGCTCCGCGACTTGAGAATATAGTTCCGTATGTTTTTGTAATTTGAAGTGGTTTCCACGCCTTAAAAAATGCTTTAAAGTTATTTTCTTGTTTATTAAGATCGTAGGAATGTTTTAAAAAACATTTAAAAGAAAAGTCCAGAAAGTTCAGAAATACCGAAACTATAAACACGAAATGACAGGTTAAATCGTAATTATAATAGTCAATCAGCTGCTCATAGTATTATTATCTTTAAGTGTTGCCAAACCTATTTCCAAGCGTACACGGATTACGTGCATAATAGAACCACGCTGTTTTGTGTTGTTTCGTTGGAATCCTGATGTGCGCCAAAGTATAAGCCGTACGACAAAGTATAAATATGCAGCAATTAGCAGCTTTCTGTACTATAAACTATAAACAGTACAAGGAAGCCAACTTTGTCGGGTGACTGTAGGAAAAAGCATATTGCATTAGAGACGGTATATTGAGCTTTTAAGTCAAATCGCGTTTTTATAGATTGGCAAAAAAACAAACAATTATTTACGTAACATCTTGCCAAATCAAAGTTTTACCTTTGACTATTAATACAACAACTTCTGTATCCAATAGTCAATGGTTTTACTTTAAGAATCTCATTGCTTATTAATTCTTACGGACTTGGTCAACAGCTGTTTGCAAAACATATCTTTCGGCTGGGTTAATCATGAATTATTGTTGCAGAAGTTGCAGGATAATGGGGTTTTCTCAGGATGTTCTTAAATGGCTGAAATCTTTTATGTAGATATGCAGCAATGTGCGGAGGTTGGTGACACTAGATCAGACTGGGTGACTGTTAAATGCGGTGTTTCTCAAGGATCTATCCTTGGACCTCTGATTTTTATACTGCACGTCAATGACATTAGCTAGACCTTGGTCAACTGTAAACACCACATGTACTCTGGTGACTTAAGTACTGTACATGACATTTTACTGTAAAAAAAATACTGTAACGAACAATGTAAAAAACTGACCGTAAAAGCCAGTAACGAATAGTTACATGCACTGAGAAGCCATGGACTGACACTTAATCACGAGAAAAAATAGCCTATTGTATCTTGCCATCTAAAACTTCGTACCTAAATTATCATTTCATTCATCCTTTTACTTTCCTTTATACTAACTCTTGTCGTGTAACCATTTCAGGAACATGATGCGCCTAGGCTCTCGGGCAGAACCTCAGGAGGCGTTGGCTACCATGACTGAGGGACGGTATATATCATACTCTGCAAAACCCTTTCTAGAGTACTTCCGTCCTCTGTCACTCTGGCTGGACAGCAAACTGACTAACGCTTCTCCTATCTGAGCCACGTTCACCGAGACACATACTGGTTACCGCGGGAAAACTAAATATATATGAGCTTGATCTATTTTCATTAAACCTGAATTTTCTCATGAGTGCCATTACAGGGAGTGGTTTACTTACATGAGTTAATTTAATTGCCATTATTAAATCGATATTTATTTGTAGTAAAATTGGTTGAAAAATACTACATTATATTTATATATTTTAGTTTATTTCAATCTATTGTTTCAAAGTTGTTTTTTAATACATAAAATACTATCAGTTATAAAGGAGTTTTATTTCCACAAGTCTTAAAAGAATAATTAATCTGACCGAATCTGAAGCGATTAATTGGCTGCATTTCTACATTCCCGAAACCCAGACATTTACTGAAAACCACATGCCTCATGGACATCGGTATCGCAATAATATAATTTTCATATTATATTCAACTAATAGCATAATACAGTAGTGATTTTACTATTTATATCTTCTCGTAATAATCGTCATGTCCACGCAAATAATGAGCAAAAAAGCAAGCCAATTAAATTTCACTAATTATTATCTTGATCAGCATTACCTATAGGGGAAAGTGGAGCAAGATGAGGTACTTAAGCATTTAATAATTTTTTGAAAGCTTCCTAATTTATTAACAAAAATAATTGATATTGCAACTTAAACTTCAGTCTTTATAGAGTATATATAAATATTTTTGCTCGTCTAGCTTAAAAACTTATACATAAAAACCCTTTTTTGTATAGTTTACCAAGTACCACATCTTGCCCTTCAGTGAGGGCAAGATGGGGTGAACTCATGGGGCAAGATGGGGTACCATTATAAAGTAAGGCAAATAAACAAATAAACACTAAACAAACTTAAAAACATTTATTAGCGAATTTCCCATATAGGGAATAAGCTATTACCGTAGTACTCATGGTAAGACCTGGGCGCGGGACCGATTTTTTTTTCGTTTTGAGGTCCCTAGAGACCAAAAACACCATCCGTTCAAATTCATATATATATATGAACATATATATATATATATGGATATATATATATATATATATATATATATATATATATGTGTGTGTGTGTGTGTGTGTGTGTGTGTGTGTGTGTGTTTGTATTCACCGAATAGTGGCATCCTTCACAGGCACACGGCCGTACTGTGGCACCTTCAAAAATTGTGGCACCTTTTTCAGGGTGCCACAGCTAATTCGATCATTTTTGAGGTTTTCCAGCATTATTACGTCGTTTAAACATCACATGCCACAATTGAGTATTTTTGAACTCGTTGATGTGAGTTTAAGTAGCGCAGGTACACACCGAATTGTGGAACACGAAACCATACAGGTAGCTAGCGCGCCTCGCGCCGTCCGCCGGAACTATAACTTTCCTAATGCTACGTTGCCAATTCTCGCGCCAGCCTACACTCGAAATAGTGGCACCATGCCACAATTCAGTATATATCAACAGTGTGTGGACAGGATGCCACTTAATGAGCTGTAGAGCTTGAGCAGTGTGTAGAACAGTGCAACAAGCAACTAATAAACTAATAATACTATACTGCCACGTACTATAAAACAATTTAAGTACCATAAATATAATATACTTTTGCTCCGAGTGGTGAACAATGTTTTGCATTACAAATAATTTGTGTAGTAAATAATAATTTAAATTGATTTACCTAACCCGCCATGTTAAACTTCCCTATCCCAAGCGTGATGTATACAACTTCCTTACTTCTCGAGTGATGTAAAGTATCAAAAACTCACTTGGTGATGTAAAGAAACCCATTTAAATAACATTGAGTGCTTAACTTAAAAAATATAACTCTATGGAGCCAACGATGTTCAACGCTAGAAATCAGCTGTGCGCTTGAATGTTATTATTATGCTTTAAAGTATTTTCCTACCTAACCTAGCTTTTGTTAGTAAAAGAACGTTACTGATAGAAGATGAGTGAAATGGATAATGAAAAATATTGTACGTAAACCCATGTTTATTGTCGGGTCAGGTAAAATCTTGTACGTTACACGTTACGCAAGAGCGTGCTGTTTACATCACTTAGGTGAATTATGCAACTCGCTTCCGCTCGTTGCACAACATTCACCTGCGTGAAGTAAAAACGCTCTTACTACACTTGTAATGTAAATAGCTATTACGCAACCATTAAAAAATTGATTTTTGTTTACAAACATAAATAATTGGTAACGTAGTTATTTTGTATCAATTGAATTTGTACACTGAAACGATAACAATGTTTCAGGTTAGAACGCTATATAAGTTGTCCTAGACTGCTTTTTTTATCTTACAAACTATTTCGTGCTGATACATCTATTTTTTTTAACATTTTAGTCATCTTGACAGAATATTTTGCAATTACATTTCTGAATCAGTCAGTAAAGGTAGATTTCGATGCATCATTGCTGAAAGTTATGTTTTGCTTCTCACTCTCAGAGTATTCCAAAGACATCTAATGTTTCAATCCATGTTCAAATGTTATATGAGGTAAACATATAACCGAATCAATTAAAGTACTTAAATTAAAATACATATTATTATCAACACGCATAATCTAGTTCAGATTATAATATCATCTCAAAATCATATTTGTAAAACCTACTGTGGTGTTTTAACCAGTCCCCACTAACAAAAGCATAAAATGAAAGGTCCTAAAGAGGTTAACATTGAGTCATAACAAAAGTAGTTTAAAAGTTGTAACCGTGATACTGTAAATAATTTGATATTGTTAGATATTATACGATCGTTTTACAATTTTGTCAATCTATCTGTTACTTTCATACAAATGTATTTTTATTATTCAATGTTTTGTTTTGTAGAACCTTTAGTATTCTCAACTTTATTAATAACTAGTAGAATACCCGACCTTCGTACGGGGTTGGCTTATAAGTAGAACATGATCATTGCAGTGATGGGAGAGGAAACGGTCTAAGAAAATATGGTCTTTTAATTTATACGGTATCCTATAGTGTGGCACACATATACCTATAATAAAAGAATGTGTTTAATGGTATGCACTGTAAACGAAAACCTATCACAATAGTTCCAAACATGTTAAGGGAACATGTTAATAGGGCAATTTTCTAACATATTTTAGTGAAATTATAATCAGGCAAACGGGAATTGGCTCAGTCTATAGGTTTGCTGGGGCAGGGGGATTATATTACTGTTTACAAACAAATAAATCAAAAGAATATACCCCATAACTCAGGATAAGGGCCTAGGTTGATAGGGCAATATAGAATGTTGATTATTTCCTATATCCATTGAATGATTTATTTTAAAATGAATTATTATAAAAATAAATAAATAATATTACAACATTTCACAAATATTATAACAGACTCAGTATAGTTAGATCATAAACAAATGAAGTACTGTAACTGAAACAATCCTATAATAATGAAATTACATTAACATATGGTTTGACAGCTCCATTAGGTAATGTTAAATAAATTCAGGCTAGTGACATCATTATTTTAAATTTATAATCCTTACCCTCTCTGTTCTAATATTCGTGCAGTATTTAATAAGGTTTGAACCAGCTGTGTTGAATTGAGAAATCAAAATCAATTTGACAGTTAGTTCTGCTTGTTTACATTTTTAAACTTACTAGGTTTGTTCTTTGTTACCATGGATACCATCAATCAATATTTACTTTTAAATCTCTCATCTCAGATTTTTGAAAGCCCACGGGGCAAAGCCCTTGGTGAATATCGAAGCGGTAATAGTTCTATATGTATCCTAGGAGCTGTAGCTTCATTTGTGTGCAATTTGAGCATAGTCGGATCAGTATTTTTTGAGATTAGCTCATACAAACACACACACAGACACCCCCTCTTCTTTATAATAGTATAGAATAGAATAGATAGATAGATAAACCTATTTCAACGTGCAATATCAGTTTTAGGAAATTCCTAGTAAGGTTGTTAGAAGTATATTGGCATCCGTGAAGTTTGTGTAATGTTTTTTAAAATCACTGTGGGATATATTTAACTTCACTTATTATTTATTTAATATGTTTCTACTTCTTGAAATTCTCAGTTAACTGGGAGGCGGAGCAAACAGTTTGTTCTAAAATGAACTTGAAAATTTTAAACAATCTTTTTCTGTTGGTTTACTTAAAGTATATAATGTTCTACTATGAATGCAAATCTTTAATATAGTCTAAATTTCCAGTCCCACCCTCAAAAACTATGATATTTAACAGTTGAATCTTTTTAACGTATAAACACATTATTTTTAATCGGTCATCAAACTGATTCTTGAATTAGTAGTTGCAAGAGTACGCAAAACTGCAGAGAGTCCTTGAAAATGCTTGTGCAATGATATAGTTTTAAATTATAAAAGAAACCCTTCAAAAAATTGTATTAACAGGACCAGAGGACCAATATGCACATGGTATTTCATTTGTATAAGGCAAAAAGTTCAAATCATATTAACTTATGATTGCCAATATATTTTGGGTTTCCTTAAAACAATTATATAAAACCGTCTGCAAATGTCAATAAAACTGATTTTATAAGAAATTGTAGATTCTTCTGTTGCTCTGTAGGCGACCATTTTGGTCACACAAGGAAGTCCAAATTTATATCTTAGTTTGAACAACGTCATCTTGATTTTACATTGCTCAAGATACATAATCGACACATAGGCTTTCAAAAAAAAAATAAGTAAAGAAAGTAACTAGTGATGGACCGCGCAGACATAGGAACAGTCTAGACTTGCCTCTTACTGACGTTTTCCAAACGAATATAGAAGTTAGATCTACATTCTTCATTTTAGGCTTGAAATAAATTTGTTTGTGGGTAAGAGCGAATGAGTAAGCATGAACAATAACCCTTCTCCCCGACACGCTACCATACCACAGCATCTTACTAGCAGAGCTCAAGGTGATTGACGTAATTGTAATGAACTAAATTTAGACTTCCACCCCCCAATGTCACCAATGGGCCCTAAAGGTTGGTATGTAACAATTCATGACGGTTGAACAATGGCCTTTAAAATACGCTTTTAATTTGTTTCCTAGCGTTTACCGTATCTTAGAAAAAGTTAGTTAACAATAATTACAAAAACTTGTTGGGCGAAAGAAAAATTCTAAAAAGCTACAAATTAATTTATAATATATGTATCTATATCGTATTAAAGTGTGTTAAAGGTTTAGCGCTTGGTTTACAATGTAAACATTTTCAAAGTCACAAGATGGTTTCTGAAACTCTTTATACAACTCTCCTTTATAAAAATTAAAAAAAAATATTATCCAAGAAATTGAGCTCTTTAGCCACAAAATCCACCGTTTTTTTACTTACCTGACGAAGAAATAAAAACAGTAGCAGACGACGAACTTTGTTATGTCATATTTAAAAACTCATTTAAAAGTACCGACTTTATTTCAAGATTTAAAATAGAAAATATAAACTTTTGAGCTTTTAATTAGAACCAATAGTGTCCTAGACTAATTGACATCTTTCACACGAAGTGTCAACGATTTACCTTTAGTCTAAATGTCAAGTTATTTTGAAGCTGGACATTGAGTTTTGGTGCCGTTTTCATTGGCATCTACCACTTCTAACCTTGGGGAGCGAGCTGGCGTAGTGGTTAGAGCGCGGGACTTCAGTCCCTGAGGTTCGATCCCCGCCAAGTCACCAATGGATTTTATCTAAGTGATAATGCCGCAACCACTAGGTCTAGCCTGAAGTAATGTGAAAAACAATCCCAGGCTCGTGCCTAGCGTCCTTAGGACAAAAAAAAAAACCACTTCTAACCTGCACTAAGATGGCGGAGTTGAAGCCAAACTGCTTGTATGTTAGTTATATAGATGTGCTCCATCTATTGGTCTTATGTGATCGTTGATTTAAACTAACGGAATTCTGATGAAAATTTGATCATGAATTATTAGCAGTTTTGCAGGATGATTAACAATAGTTTTTTTTTTTTTTTTTTTTTTTTTTTTTTTTTTTTTTAATTTAAATGGCTTGTTAGTTGGCAACAAATCTTAGAGATGTGTATACATTTTTTAGGACAAAATTGAATTAGCAGATGCCATGGTAAAGAAGCGTACTAGAAAAAGTTACTGTCGCCTCATCCAATTTTTACAGCAGTCAGCTGTTGACATGCTAGGCGAGCAACCGCGACAGTGAGGACGGGGAACAGCTGATTTCATGTTCCTAGTTGGCAAATTGTCTGCTAGCTACTAACGTACACATGCATAAACCATCAGCGGTAGCACCAGTAGCCTCAATGAATATATAAACACTTGTGTTAAGGTTTAAATACAGTAGTCAATGTTATTACTGAATTTGATACTATACATATTGTTACTAATATATGAAATGGAGAAAAACGTTACCTTAAAAATACAAAATTTCCCAATTTATATTCAGACCTTTTTAAATAGCTTAGAAAACAAATAATTTAGTATATCAAAGTGTTTTTGTACGGTTATTGGTAACAGGACAAATTCAAAAATTGTAAATTTAAAATTCCCTTATTATTCATATAAAGAATATTGTAAAATGTTGTAGTTTGCTTGTTTATGGATATATTTTGATCAAACTTGGCAAATTTATTCGAACAATTACAAAACTATTTGGATCATGAACGGTACTCTAGTTTTCCCAAGGTAGGACACGTGAATTGGAATTTTTGCGTTACAGGCACAATGACAGTAAGAATCAAACAAACGTACAGATATATACACAAGACTCGTTTCGGCTATCTTATTTTATACAACGTAGAAATAACCAAACACTTCATGAGTCTACGCAATGTACAGACAAAACAGTAAAGACTTTATAATCTTATAACTAACTATCTGCCCATGCTTCGCAACGGGGTGAGAATCTTTGGGTCTCTAATTCCATCGTAAAAAAATAGTATATTTCGTACCTAGGGCCTAATGTGAGGTTTTGCCGACTCGATATCGGGTTTTAAGTTCGGGACGAAGTCGAGAACGTGAAACGATCGAGAGCTGCAAACCCATTTTGGCTCGTGGTACGAGCGGTTTTTTTTTACCCAAGTATGTTTTGCAATATAACGTCCCTCTTATTTATGTGAAATATTTTAAGGAATCAGCAAAATCAAAAATAACAATAAATAGTTGTCTAGGCAGCTGTGACAAAAAACAAGTCTATTGCAATGCCATGGATACAGCTTGTGCATTTAATATACATTAATGTTTTAAGTAAATAGGCGAACAAGTGATTTTGCGGCCCTAGGGATGTAAACCCCTGCTCGGTCCCCATATGACGATGACAGCTGGCATGGCCAGCAAAACGTAACTTTCAGCCACCAATATAAACCAGCTAAATGTATATAAAACAGCTAAAAACATCATAGTGAGGTGAAAAATTCGTTACGCATACTTTTACATTACCATGAATTAATTATATGCATACAGAAAAAACGGAGTCATACTTATTGCGTATTTTAATGTAAACTAGTGGCTTGTAGGGACATAGTCCCTAAAAAGCTACGGAAAAGGAATTATTGTTGGAATATTTAAACAAACTCAGAATCAAATTATCTATATGTCAGGATAGGCCTAGATATCCCACTACAACATATCTTTTGTGCAAAAAAAAAAAACAAAACAGTTTGTTGTTTGTCTTTGTTTGCTTTTGTTGATAACGTTATGTTCAATAAAGAATTTGAATGATTCCTGAGTTTAACTGCTAAAGGCAGCAAACATGTTTATGAAAATAAATATTGGTTTATTAAGGTAGCTTTGGTTTTTTGGTTAATGCTGATAACAAGGCTTCCCCGATTGAAATACAGTATTGGAAATTGTTTTCGTCAAATAAGAAAAGCCAAAAAATGGTGTGTTGAGATACCCTACCCAGTTATTATTTCTAAGTCTATGCTCATTTTGTAAAGGTTTAACAAAATTATTCTTAAGTAAAGGCATCCCATTGACAGAACTTGGACCTAAATTTGTTTGTGATCAACATTAAAAAACCACTATTAGCCTAGTGTAAGTATGTGGTGTTAATCCTCCTAAAGGTGCGATTGATTTACATATTCTACCAAAAAAGGCCTAGTCAACGTCTAATTACCAACTATTTTGCGGCTAGTTAGGGTTCCATTACCCAGTTATCGAAACTAATCACGACATAAATATTTTTGGTTCGTTTAAATACCTGTACGAACCTACTTCATCTGTATTCCCAAATTGTTTTCTAAGAGTAACCGTTGAGGTTATTCCACTTCATACAAAATATTGATTAAACACTACAATAAATCTCAAATATAAATATG